>NC_090245.1:96803702-96938702 GCF_037325665.1 Littorina saxatilis
ATCAGGGCGGTGCTGCTTTGACATATAACGTGCGCCACACACAAGACAGAAGTCGCAGCACAGGCTTCATGTCTCACCCAGTCACATTATTCTGACACCGGACCAACCAGTCCTAGCACTAACCCCATAATGCCAGACGCCAGGCGGAGCAGCCACTAGATTGCCAATTTTAAAGTCTTAGGTATGACCCGGCCGGGGTTCGAACCCACGACCTCCCGATCACGGGGCGGACGCCTTACCACTAGGCCAACCGTGCCGGTCTATGTGCGTATAAGTGTGTGTTATGTGTGTATGAGATTTGTGTCAGTCAATCTGTGTGTGTGTGTGTGTGTGTGTGTATGTGTGTGTGTGTGTGTGTGTGCGTGCGTATGTACAGTGTGTGTGTGTGTGTGTGTGTGTGTGTGTGTGGGTGTTTGTTTGTTTGTTTGCTTAACGTCCAGCCGACCACGAAGGGCCATATCAGGGCGGTGCTGCTTTGACATATAACGTGCGCCACACACAAGACAGAAGTCGCAGCACAGGCTTCATGTCTCACCCAGTCACATTATTCTGACACCGGACCAACCGGAGTGTGTGTGTGTGTGTGTGTGTGAATGTGTGTGTGCATGAGTTTGTGTGTATGTTTGTGTGTGTATGAGTGTGTATATGTGTTTGTTTGTACAGGTGTGTGTGTCCGTCTGTCTATGTGCGTATTTGTTTGTTTGTTTCCATAATTATCAGGGCGGTGCTGCTTTGAGATATAACGTGCGCCACACAAAAGGCAGAAGTCGCAGCACAGGCTTCATGTCTCACCCAGTCACATTATTCTGACACCGGACCAACCAGTCCTAGCATGCACTAACCCCATAATGCCAGCCGCCAGGCGGAGCAGTCACTAGATTGCCAATTTTAAAGTCAAACAAACAAACCCGGCCTGTGTTCTAACCCACGACCTCCCGATCACGGGGCGGACGCCTTACCACTAGGCCAACCGTGTATGTGCGTATGTGTGTGTGTATTGTGTGTATGAGATTTGTGTGAGTCAATGTGTGTGTGTGTGTCTGTGTCTGTGGGTGTGTGCGTGCGTACATGCGTGCGTATGTACATGTGCGTGTGTGTGTGTTTGTGTGGGTGTGTGTCTGTTTGTATAAGAGATAAAGAGAGAGAGAGTGGGTGGCTTGGTTTGTGTGTTTGTTTGTAAAGGTGTGTATGTCCGTCTGTCTATATGTGCGTATGGGGGTGTGTTTTGTGTGTACAGTGAAGTGTGTGTGAGAGAGTGAGTGAGTGCGTGTGAGTGAGTGTGTATGTGTGTACGTGTGTACGTGTGTAATTTGGGTGTGTGTGTGTGTGTGTGTGTGTGTTTGAGAAAGAGATAGAGAGAGAGATAGAGAGAGAGACAGAGAGAGAGACTCAGAGAGAGAGAGACTGAGAGAGACTCTGAGAGAGAGAGAGAGAGAGAGAGAGATTTGTCTTTCGCTGGGGTATGCAGTGCCTTGGCGTTGCACATCTACTTAATTGTCAGATTGTCACAGTCGACGTTATCCCAGCGAAGCTGGAGGTATCCCGTGAACGCTATACTGTAATCGATTTGAGAAATGTGCACACCGAATAATACATGATAAAGAAGGATTCGTTGTGCCCGGCTACGTGCTACAGTTGGAGATGGAAGTTCACCAAAAATGGGGACCATACTAACAAAAATACGGTGGGTAAAATAGGCGCCCCCATTTTTTCAGCAAACGCCACCCCAGGCCGCTTTGGACGGGTAGAAATTCCGTAGTTTCCAAGTCTATGGATAAAGCTCGCGTAAGAAGAATACGTCACGGTCGAAAGTCTTTGACGTCAATTAATGCATCATGACGTCATGCCTCCCTGTAGTCTTTCTCTCTCGCGCAGTGTGTGTGTTTGTGTTCATTTTGTGCACATGTGTTAGTGTTACTGTGTGTGTGTGTGTGTGTGTGTGTGTGTGTGTGTGTGTGTGTGTGTGTGTGTGTGTGTGTGTGTGGAGTGTATGTGTGTGTGTGTGTGTGTGTGTGTGCGCGCGCACGCGTGCATGAGTCTGTACTCGTATGTGTGTGGTGTGTGTGTGTGTGTGTGTGTGTGTGTGTGTGTGTGCATGCGCACGCGTGCATGAGTCTGTACTCGTGTGTGTGTAAGTGTGTGTGTGGGCATAAGTTTATGTGTATGCGTGTATGTGTGTTTGTTTGTAAAGGTGTGCATGTCCGTCTGTCCATATGTGCGTATGGGTGTGTGTTTTGTGTGTATGAAGTTTTTTGTTAGAGAGTGAGTGAGTGCGTGTGAGTGAGTGTGTGACTTGGTGTGTGTGTGTGTGTGTGTGTGTGTGTGTGTTTGAGAGAGAGAGAGAGAGAGTGTGTGTGTGTAGGTGTGAATGTGTGTGTGCATGAGTTTGTGTGTATGTTTGTGTGTGTATGAGTGTGTATGTGTTTGTTTGTAAAGGTGTGTGTGTCCGACTGTCTATGTGCGTATTTGTTTGTTTGTTTGCTCAACGCCCAGCCGACCACGAAGGGCCATATCAGGGCGGTGCTGCTTTGACATAGCCTATAGCGTGCGCCACACACAAGACAGAAGTCGCAGCACAGGCTTCATGTCTCACCCAGTCACATTATTCTGACACCGGACCAACCAGTCCTAGCACTAACCCCATAATGCCAGACGCCAGGCGGAGCAGCCACTAGATTGCCAATTTTAAAGTCTTAGGTATGACCCGGCCGGGGTTCGAACCCACGACCTCCCGATCACGGGGCGGACGCCTTACCACTAGGCCAACCGTGCCGGTCTATGTGCGTATAAGTGTGTGTTATGTGTGTATGAGATTTGTGTCAGTCAATGTGTGTGTGTGTGTGTGTGTGTGCGTGTGCGTGCGTATGTACAGTGTGTGTGTGTGTGTGTGTGTGTGTGTGTGTGTGTGGGTGTTTGTTTGTTTGTTTGCTTAACGCCCAGCCGACCACGAAGGGCCATATCAGGGCGGTGCTGCTTTGACATATAACGTGCGCCACACACAAGACAGAAGTCGCAGCACAGGCTTCATGTCTCACCCAGTCACATTATTCTGACACCGGACCAACCGGAGTGTGTGTGTGTGTGTGTGAATGTGTGTGTGCATGAGTTTGTGTGTATGTTTGTGTGTGTATGAGTGTGCATATGTGTTTGTTTGTAAAGGTGTGTGTGTCCGTCTGTCTATGTGCGTATTTGTTTGTTTGTTTCCATAGATATCAGGGCGGTGCTGCTTTGAGATATAACGTGCGCCACACAAAAGGCAGAAGTCGCAGCACAGGCTTCATGTCTCACCCAGTCACATTATTCTGACACCGGACCAACCAGTCCTAGCATGCACTAACCCCATAATGCCAGCCGCCAGGCGGAGCACCCACTAGATTGCCAATTTTAAAGTCTTAGGTATGACCCGGCCTGGGTTCTAACCCACGACCTCCCGATCACAGGGCGGACGCCTTACCACTAGGCCAACCGTGTATGTGCGTATGAGTGTGTGTATTGTGTGTATGAGATTTGTGTGAGTCAATGTGTGTGTGTGTGTGTGTGTGTGTGTGTCTGTGGGTGTGTGCGTGCGTACATGCGTGCGTATGTACATGTGTGTGTGTGTGTGTGTGTGTTTGTGTGGGTGTGTGTCTGTTTGTATAAGAGATAAAGAGAGAGAGAGAGAGAGAGAGAGAGAGAGAGAGAGAGAGAGAGAGAGAGAGAGTGGGTGGGTGTGTTTGTGCGTGTGCGTAAGTGTATGTGTGTGTGTATGTGTGTTTGTTTGTAAAAGTGTGTATGTCCGTCTGTCTATATGTGCGTATGGGGGTGTGTTTTGTGTGTACAGTGAAGTGTGTGTGAGAGAGTGAGTGAGTGCGTGTGAGTGAGTGTGTACGTGTGTAACTTGGGTGTGTGTGTGTGTTCGTGTGTGTGTGTGTTTGAGAGAGAGAGAGAGAGAGAGAGAGAGAGAGAGAGAGAGAGAGAGAGAGAGAGAGAGAGAGAGAGAGAGAGAGAGAGAGAGGTTTGTCTTTCGCTGGGGTATGCAGTGCCTTGGCGTTGCACATCTACTTAATTGTCAGATTGTCACGTCATTGCCGAAGTGTCAATCTCGACTGGAGCAGCTGCTCTGTGTGGATGTGTTGGAATTAATACCATCTGACGTTCGCAGTGCATTTCGGTTGCGTTTCAAGTTTCAAACACACACACGCACGCACACACAAGCACGCACGCACACACGCAAACAAGAGAGAGAGAGGGGGGGGGGGGGAGAAGATAGTAATAGTCGGTGAGAAGGAACAAGCGGGACAAGCAGGAGAAGAGAGGATGGAACAAAAAATGAGAAGAAAAATGAAAGAAAAAAAGGAAGTAATAGTCGGTGTGCATGTAGCGTGGTGAAGGACTGATAAAGGAATAGGATGCAGAATAACAAACGTGTACACAGACGAATCAAAAACAGAAGAAACCGGCGAAAGCTGCGAAGAATGCTTTATTGATTATGCGCAGTACCAGAGACTGAGAGTTCACTGTACAACAGTTGAGCAAAAGACACACAGGTACATGTGCACCGAGATAAAGGCAAACAGTGATTCTGTACACAGTCAATGTGTCACAGAGACAACAATGTACACATACAAATTATCTGGTTTCAATACTGGAGTTTGCCATTTATTTTTTTATCAGCATTATGTCTGAACACAAATTAACGGCCCATGAATTCACGAGCTCGCATCTATCAGTTTACACACTCACACACACACACACACACACACACACATCCACCCACACACCCTCTATCTCTCTTACCAAAACTCTCCCTCTCACACACACACATATATATACAGAACACACTCTCTCTCACACACACACACACACACACACACACTCTCTCTCTCTCTCTCACACACACACACACACACACATACACACACACATACACACACACACACACACACTGCATGCATGCACACCCCACACCTTCACTCAAGCTCGTGCTTGGATATGGAACAATTATTGCGTAAAAGCACGATACATACGTATATATAACAACACGTTTTAAACTCTCCCTATTGAATGTAATATACACACCTGGAAAGTCACACAGAATGGATACTGTATCTTTCTAGACACTCATCAACCAACAAATAATGTTGTTAATATTCATACATACGCATGAAAAAAAAATACCATGAGGATTTTCAATGCACGAGCTGTTAACGAATAACAAAAGTACAGAGATGGTGGCTGACGTATCTCTATTTAATACACATGCAAAAATGCGTGTAAAGCAGGGTCTTTCACCAATGGTCACGAGACCAGTCTTAGTACAGGCACACAGTCATGTCTGTACGCTTGACTGGCCACAAACGAATGCTTTTCTGTCATCTTCCAACCCTGTTGGCAACATGTAACATTCACGATATACATCATATAATGGTAACTTTACAAGGGACGCGAGAGAAAGCTTTCAAATAGTTTAAAAAAGAAACATTAAAACAGGAGTACTCATAAATCTAAGATGCTTTTCGGTATAAAAAAAGAAAGAAAAAAGAACAGAACAGAAATCACAAAATGATCAACATAGATAAAGTAAGTATCTGAAACACAGTAGATAAAGTAAGTATCTGAAACACAGTAGATAAAGTAAGTATCTGAAACACAGTAGATAAAGCAAGCATCTGAAACGCATCAGCTTAAAATAAGCATTGAAACCAGATAACATTGGCGTCTTCCTGCAGTCAACATAGATTCAATACCACCAACGAATAATGATGAGCCCTTCACGACAAAACAAAAACTGCCATTATGCCGTATATACATCAAACAAGTCAGATAGTTTATTCAGTCAATACCGCCCATAATGCCAATAATGCAACAAGAACAAGATTTTCAAGTCGAGCCCTACAGAACGTAGCAAGGGGAAACCCAGGAAGTATTCACACATCTACATAATTACGTTCTCCTCTTGCCCTCGAGTCTCTTCCTCAACTGAGCAAATTCATTCGCCGATAGCTATGATCTGAGCATCTAAATCACATTGACCAAAAAGACAGCGGGTAAAATATGCATCTGCAATACAACAGAGATAAAGTAAGCATCCGAAACACAGTAGATAAAGCAAGAATCTGAAACGCAACAGATTAAATAAGCATTTGTAACCAGGTAATTAGCGTCTTCCTGCAGGAGGCTACGGTCTCTTGTTTTTAGTTTTCACTTAAAAGACACAAAGTTAGACAACAGACATCTTAAAGCTTTTAGTAGAGACAACATCGACCACAGGAGTAAGAGATTGTGTTTCCCGTGACTCGACGATCGTACACACGCGTCAACATGTGCATGTAAATTGTACACACACCGACATGCTTACACTTCTTCATTACGGTGTACCCATAACAATTAGCTATTGTGTGTGTATGTTATACAATTTATGCTGATTTTGTTTCTCAAATACTTCATAGGCACTGCATTAAATTTCCTGAGATGCCCATAGATAGACAGACGTGTGGACGCGCAAACACGAACACATACACATACACACGCACGCACGGTGCGTTTTTTTGGGGTTTTTTTTTTGCTTAACGCCCAGCCGACCACGAAGGGCCATATCAGGGCGGTGCTGCTTTGACATATAACGTGCGCCACACACAAGACAGAAGTCGCAGCACAGGCTTCATGTCTCACCCAGTCACATTATTCTGACACCGGACCAACCAGTCCTAGCACTAACCCCATAATGCCAGACGCCAGATGGAGCAGCCAAAAGATTGCCAATTTTAAAGTCTTAGGTATGACCCGGTCGGGGTTCGAACCCACGACCTCCCGATCACAAGGCGGACGCCTTACCACTTGGCCAACCTTGCCGGTTTCACGGTGCGTTGGCAAGACGATTCTAAATCTTGAAGCAGAATTCACTGTAGCTATCAATCTCAATCACTTACCAAACACTGTTAGAAACAGGCATAGGAGACGTTCAGCGTGACAAACGTCTTTGCAGCAAAAAAACAACAACATAAGTAATACCGAAGGGAAGCCAGAAAACAATACAATTATCAGGTATCAGCAATAAAGTATTAAGTAACACAATAAAACAAACATCAAGACCCGATAAGTATTTTACTGAAAACAAATAGCCTCAATAACTCCCCCACAAGCTTCAACTCTTTTGAAAAGATTCGAAACAACAGACACCTGCAAATTCGTAAGATATGAATAAAGACAGCTGCCAGGTTTAAAGGTACCATCCTCCATACACGTGTAAAACCATAATGCTAGCAATGATGACAGTAGTGTCAAGGCTTTTACACGCACTCAGCGCATCCTTCTACTTGAACAGTTTATCACTTCATCATCCCATCGCTGGCACATTGGGGTTGCTTCCTCCCAGTGGAAAGCTAACAGCAACAAGAGTCGCGCTACCCAGGTGTGTGCGAGTTAAGGTTTCATCAGCCATCTGCACTGTTGGTAGAATGACCGAAGTCTTTCCCGAGCCACACAGCGGTGACACGAGGGTGGAACATGGATGCTGTCTCTGAGTCTGCAAATAAAGTTGAGCCGTGACCGCCCCGGCCTATCGCCAGTCCAGTGCTCTACGCGTGTTTTTAATCCAAACATATCATATCTATATGTTTTTGGAATCAGGAACCGACAAGGAATAAGATGAAATTGTTTTTAAATCGATTTCGGAAATTTAATTTTGATCATAATTTTTATATTTTTAATTTTCAGAGCTTGTTTTTAATCCAAATATAACATACTAGATGATTACCCGCTTCGCCGGGTACCGGCTTCGCCGGGAAGAAGTAGAGCCGAATACCAGGCTGCGCCTGGGACAAAGCCGGGTGTACGCCGGCTTCGCCGGCGCACGAAGGAAAGGAGATAAACGCGCAAAACACTGGAGACCTTCTAAAAATAGTAACGTGCAGTGACCTTCTAAAAATAGTAACGTAGTAACGGGAATATGGATTGACGCCACACGGAGGAAGGGAGATAATCGCGGCTGAAAACACTGGAGAAGATAAGGAAGAGTTACTGGTAGTAGATCCAGACCAAAAAAACACAAAATCGGTTCAGCGCGCACAGCGCTGCGCGCTGAGAGCACGTGTTGAAATATCTCATCGATGAGGTTGTGTCCGGGGTGTAGCTGAATACGGTGTCCAAATTTGAAAAAAGATCCACCGAGAACTTTGGCCGTGCATCGCGAACAGACAGACAGACACTAGTCGTATATATATATAAGACTAGATGAATACCCGCTTCGCCGGGTACCGGCTTCGCCGGGAAGAAGTAGAGCCGAATACCAGGCTGCGCCTGGGACCCGGCTTTGCCGGGTGTACGCCGGCTTTGCCAGCGCACCGCACGGAGGAAGGGAGACAAACGCGGCTGAAAACACTGGAGAAGAAAAGGAAGAGTTACTGGGAATGGATCGAGAGAAAAACCAAAATCGGTTCAGCGCTGCGCGCGAAAAACCAAAATCGGTTCAGCGCTGCGCGCTGAGAGCACGTGTTGAAATATCTCATCGATGAGGTTGTGTCCGGGGTGTAGCTGAATACGGTGTCCAAATTTGAAAAAGATCCACCGAGAACTTTGGCCGTGCATCGCGAACAGACAGACAGACAGACACTAGTCGTATATATATATAGATGTATATGTTTTTGGAATCAGAAAATGACGAAGAATAAGATGAAATTGTTTTTGGATCGTTTAATAAAAAAACTTGACTAAATGTACAAAGACCAGGAATCTGCTAGGCTGTTGATTTTTGGTCTCTGTACTAATGGAAAGGTGCTCTTGTCCAACATTAAAGCTTGAAGGAAGGTATCTATAACCGAACAAGTCATGTCATTGTCAATGGAAAAGATCCCACAAGGCCTGATAAAACTGACACCAAACAGGAAACAAAGAACAATGTATCATTACTGGCTGTGAACAGGCAACAAAACAAAGTGACATTTACAGCCGGCCTAGCTAAAAAATGCAATAAGGACGAATTGAAGTCCAATATTGTTCCTGATTGACAAAATCACAAAATTAGCTCATTTACGACACATTATGAAGACTTCATAATGCCACAGACGTTCATAACATCATTCTCATGTCCTTAAAAAAATAAAATTGTAAATATAAAAACTCAAGCAAGCACCAAGCTTGCAGATATCCGTATGACTGCACCGTGACAAAAGACAACATCTGCAACATCTTTATGCCGTCTCTCAGTCACAGCAACCACCAAGCTTGCAGATATCCGTATTACTGCATCATAATAAAGACAAGGATACAATCTGGAGCATTATGGGTCTCTCAGTCAAAGCAACTATGTACAATTTACGATTTAAACGTGATCAAGATAGCAAGGATTAGGCCAAAAAAAAAATAGGTCTGTTTACGGTAACCCGACCGACCCTATTTTTTTCGCGCGACCCTAGACTTTTTTTTGGCATTTGGGGAAAAAAAAAAAAAAAAAAAAATCTAGTTTTTTTTGCAAAATAACGTAAAAATATGGTTTTTTGGAAAAAAAAAAAAAAATCCCGACCTACCGACCCTATTTTTTTGGCCTATGTTACCGTAAACAGACCTTTTTGACTCACATGCGAAGCAAAAGTGAGTCTATGTACTCACCCGAGTCGTCCGTCCGTCCGTCCGTCCGGACGTCCGGAAAACTTTAACGTTGGATATTTCTTGGACACTATTCAGTTTATCAGTACCAAATTTGGCAAGATGGTGTATGATGACAAGGCCCCAAAAAACATACATAGCATCTTGACCTTGCTTCAAAGTCAAGGTCGCAGGGGCCATAAATGTTGCCTAAAAAACAGCTATTTTTCACATTTTTCCCATTTTCTCTGAAGTTTTTGAGATTGAATACCTCACCTATATATGATATATAGGGCAAAGTAAGCCCCACCTTTTGATACCAGTTTGGTTTACCTTGCTTCAAGGTCAAGGTCACAGGAGCTCTTCAAAGTTGGATTGTATACATATTTTGAAGTGACCTTGACCCTGAACTATGGAAGATAACTGTTTCAAACTTAAAAATTATGTGGGGCACATGTTATGCTTTCATCATGAGACACATTTGGTCACATATGATCAAGGTCAAGGTCACTTTGACCCTTATGAAATGTGACCAAAATAAGGTAGTGAACCACTAAAAGTGACCATATCTCATGGTAGAAAGAGCCAATAAGCACCATTGTACTTCCTATGTCTTGAATTAACAGCTTTATGTTGCATGACCTTGGATGACCTTGACCTTGGGTCAAGGTCACATGTATTTTGGTAGGAAAAATGTGTAAAGCATGTGAGTCGTATGGGCTTTGCCCTTCTTTTTTTTTTTGGCCTTACCTTTGCACTGGCCTCTTTATTTATCTTGATATAAGACGAATTCCAGAAATAAGACTGTCGGGTTTGGATGGGTTGTGAAAGAGTTACTACTCTTGCTTTTAGTGAGGCAAGCTTTCTTTCTTTCTTTATTTGGTGTTTAACGTCGTTTTCAACCACGAAGGTTATATCGCGACGGGGAAAGGGGGGAGATGGGATAAAGCTACTTGTCAATTGTTTCTTGTTCACAAAAGCACTAATCAAAAATTTGCTCCAGGGGCTTGCAAGGTAGTACAATATATTACCTTACTGGGAGAATGCAAGTTTCCAGTACAAAGGACTTAACATTTCTTACATACTGCTTGACTAAATTTTTTACAAACATTGACTATATTCTATACAAGAAACACTTAACAAGGGTAAAAGGAGAAACAGAATCCGTTAGTCGCCTCTTACGACATGCTGGGGAGCATCGGGTAAATTCTTCCCCCTAACCCGCGGGGGGAGGCAAGCTTTCTACACGTGCTCATTGTTCACGTGATTCAGACATACTCCTCGCTAGTGACTAGCCTATACTGTCACGTGGGAAAGTTTGACTCACTAAAAGCAAGTGTATTCACTCTTTCATAATCCAAACAACATTTTTTTGAACATCGAAGACCAATCTTTGTACTTGTTCATACAAATAAGTAGGTAACAAGCACACAGAATGCTATACCATCAATCGAATCAAAATCACAACCCATAGCTTCTCAAAACCATTCACGTTCATAACTCTTAGGCGTATATTAAAAATGTCACATTATAAACCGTTCTGTGCTCTTCTATTTCTGTCAACACATGGTGGGGGTGGGGGTGGGGGGGTTGTGGTGGGGAGGGGGCAGTTTTGATGACATCACCAAACACTTTGTGTTGTTTCTTCGTTTCTCTATTGATTCATATTTTTGGACACCATTACTCAAGGAAACATCCAAGCTGATGGTTGCCATGTAGGACTGTCCAAACGAACTAAGCCAAACTAACTCAGTTTTGATCTCGGCACTGCCACGTGACCTACTTATGTGAGGATGAAACAATACTACTCTACGACAACCTAAACCAGCAAAATGGGGATGGAAGTAAAGATTTTGTTGGGGGTTGTTGCCTTTGTGAACGCGGAATATGGTTGGAGTGGAGCGGTAGTTTGTAGGCGGTTCAGTTTGTGGAAGTACTTTACCTCCGGTAATCAAGAAGATCGCGAAAGGCCTGGTAAAGAAATAAGTCAAACAGGAAATGAGGTCAAGGGCGCTTTAACCAACCAAAAGGCTGAACAAAACGTTACCGACATTCAAAAGTTGGCACGTGGCGCGGAAACAGTGGTTGCGCTTAGCTGCCTTTGAAGAAGGTGCCTACGCGGTTAGGCTCCCAGAAGGTTATATTTAAAATAATACCTATCACCACTGGCGTGGTAACATACCAGAACTAACTTCAATTCACGGGGGTGGGGGTGGGGGGTACTGGGAAGTAAGAAGCGCACGATGCTGGAACAGTGGATCCGCTTAGTACATAATGGGCCTTGGTTACAGCCTGATGAAGACGATTGAGTCTTTAAACGCATTGGCCCTAACGGTACATTCTCCCCTATTTCCTCCTCCTTTTTGAAAGCAGTCACTAATATTATCTTGCCTATATGATGTCAGATATTAATCCCCAATTCCTCACTACAAGCCCTAGGAAGAGTCAGACCAGAATGTGACATTGCCTGATATACAACATGTAGCTTGTGCAAGCTGTCTTCGAAGCGACTCGTTAAACACACTTAAACGTACACTCCAAAGACAACTTTCTTTCACTCAACATACTGCTGAACAAAACAAAACACAAACAAATGAAAAAACACAAGCAAATAAACAATATTTTAAAAACCAGTCAACTAACACACTTAAGTCGGTCTGTTCAGAAGACACCAAGAATGTAAGTTTTGGATCAACAACAGCACTGTACACCTATCTCACCACGTCACATTCATTCCAAACAAACCACCCTTTCTGGAATTATTGATTGCACTTATGCATGACATGAACACTGTACAACGCAAAGTAAACGGTTCCATCTGTGCTGACACAAATTCCCTTGGTACAAGTCCAAGTCTACAGCGCACAGCTTCGCCAGTAAATGCGACAGCGCACGTGAACCTTGCACTGGTATTTGTGTTAGACAAGCGGCCTAGTTGCAAAGTTCAAGGTCACTAATGTCTGGCAGCAGAGGGATTCCCTTCAACTTTGTTACACTGTTCAGCATTTCTTCCACCGACTTTCTGACCAAGTGTCTTCTTTCCCTCTCTCATCCAAGAAAAAAAAGAAGAAGAAAGACAAAAAGAAAGAGAAAGAATGAAATGAATGTCAGAGAACAAAAGTAAAGAAAAAAATCAAAAGTTAGAGAAGAGAGAATGAAATTATAGTCTCTTGTCAAAAATAGGGGCACATTCCAGTTCTTTGCGTATGGCCTTTCATACAAAGAAACCGCAGGCGAGCACAGCTAATAATTAATCCCTCCCAAAAAGAACGCCACAAGCACTTTTTTCTCCTGGTATCATTTGTTCCAATAGTTTTTTCCTCGATCTCTTCTCTGCTGCTGACAGTAAGCACAATGAATTCAACGGAGTCGGTTCCATTCGTCTCATCCTTGGGTGCCGTTTCCACCAACGAAGAATGTCTCATGTATTGTTCATGTCTTTCTTGATAGAACAAGAGACTTGGAGTACACACTCTATGTGTATTATACAGTCTCTGCTAGACTTTCTGTAATTATGCATAGCACTTTTCTGTTTACCATGCTTTCAGTTCGTGTGCTCGCTCCCGTTGTTATTCATGACACTCATATATATGCTAATCATTCTTTCATGCTTTGGCTCTGTGGTTACCCAAACTAGGGCAAACTTTGTCACACACTTCGAGTTCACGCACTTCATCTCGTCTGTGTATTGGATTTCAAGCACAAAATGCACACTTTCAAAACGCGAGTCCTCAGCTGTCCCGGGCTTCCGTTCTGTTGTAGAATGTTTCATATCTCCGTTTAGTTCTGCCTTTTACTCCGTGGCAGTACGGACACTCCAATTGTCTTTAAGTTTCTCTGTACAGAGCAGTATGTACACTTTTCTGGGCACTGTCCTGTTCTTTTTGCAGGCTTTCAGAGTTTCTTTCTTCGTACAGAGAAGTACGAAACCGTGTCTATGAAGTGTTCTTTTTCGTTATTCTTGCTTCGCACACCAATGTGAAACGTGTCCCAGTCACGCTTGTTTCATAACGACAGCACCTTTCTACACATTAATCATGTGCTTGCCATGCAAGCGCAAGACCCTATCGCTATATAATGACAAGTAGACAGTGTGCAGTTCACCACTGGTTCACTTACCCTGTTGTGCTAACCTAGCGTTCACAGACTGTCTGGTCTTGGTTCTAATTCTACAAACCTCGGTGTACGTAAAGTTGCATGCTATTCTTTCTTCACGGTTTATGCAGACTGTCTGGTCTTGGTTCTTGAAATCTCGGCGGACGTTCACAGTTGTGTAGAGAACAAGCAGTCGAGGCATTGATTAGAAGCAGCACAGAATTGTGCGAGTATGAACTGGCTAAGTGGAAGGGAAAAGAAAGCACAGTGTCTCACGTGCCAGCTTTATGGCCTGTGTCGCAGGAAAGAATCTGCCATTTTAATGTCCTCGTATCGTGTAAAAGGCCATCGTATCGTGTAAAAGGCCATCGTATCGTGTAAAAGGCCATCGTATCGTGTAAAAGGCCATCGTATCTGGTTAAAGGTCATCGTCTCGTGCTCAAGTCCATTGGTGTGGTGGACTCAACAATACAGATAGAAGCATTGAATTGTTCATCTGTGACAGCAGGCCCTCTCTGAGCACCCGAACAGTCTCTGCTGCTGGCAAGAACAGGAAAACACTGACTGCTTTTTCTCTCTCTCTCTAGAACTGGGCAACTTTCAGTACTGGAGAGCAAGCGAAAAGAAATCAGATAAAATAGTAAAGCCAGCGAGAAGCGCTTTCTTACAGAGCTGCGTGTCAAACGTTGAGCTGCACGATCTCCATTTCATCGTGTTTCTCCTTATCGTGCTCTATGGCGCTGTCCGATCCTGTGTCCAAGCTTTCCGCGGTCAGCGGAGCGTTGCTGGATGTGGAGGCGATCCTGGTGGCGTGACCGTTGGCATGACCGTTGGCCTTGGACGCCCCCTCCCCTCCCCCTCCCCGGCCAGCAGCTCGCCTGATCCTGCCCTGCGTGTAGGCGCGGTGGCACATGGTGCAATTGATGACCTCGTCGAAGGCCTCAGCCAGCTCCGGGGCGAGCTTGGAGTAGATGACGGGTCGCACAGCCTTGTCCGCCATCATCAGACACAGGAGGTAGTTCCGCGCGATGTAGAGCGACTCCAGCGTGTCTCCGTCCGGCAGGTTGCCCTCGGCCTCCATCTTCTGGGCCTCCGTCTCCTTGTAGAGCACGTGCAGGTCGAGCACGCGGAAGGGCAGCTGGCAGACCACGAAGACTGACACGATCACCGTCACCAGCTTCGATATCTGCTTCTCGCGGTACGTGTAGCTGTCCTGAACACACAATACAGAATATGGAATACAGAATATGGAATACGGAATATGGAATACAGAAAACGGAATGCAGAATACATCTACACAATAAAAGCAGAACATAAAATACAGAACACAGAATACACAACACAGAACACACAACACAGAATACCGCTACACAGAACACAGAAAACACAACACCGAATACACACCACAGGACACGGAATGCACAACAAAGAACACAGAACACAAAGTACACAACACATAACACAGACATGAATACACAACACAGAGTATACAACACAGAACACGGAACATAGAAAACATAACACAGAATACACACCTTAGAACACAGAACACAGAATGCACAACAAAGAACACAGAATACAGAACACAGAGTACACAACACAGAACACGGAATACACAACACAGGGTCTACAACACAAAACACGGAATACACAACACAGAAATGAAAACACAACACAGAACACAAGAATGAATACACAGCACACAACACAAAAATAAATACACCACACAGAACACAGAACTGAATACACAACACACAACACAGAAATGAATACACAACACACCGCACAGAAATGAATACACAACACACAACACAGAAATAAATACACAACACAGAAATGAATACACAACACAGAAATGAATACACAACACAGAATACACAACACACAACATAGAATGTTTCATTGCTCGTTGTCCTCCTGAAGCTTGCCTTCATGGTGCAGATAGAAATTAAAACACATACAAACCAAAAACAGACAAACAGACAGACGGCAAGAACATAATAACAAACAGCAATCTCTCAGACGGCAAGAACATAACAAACAGCAATCTCTCAGACGGCAAGAACATAATAACAAACAGCAATCTCTCAGACAGCAAGAACATAATAACAAACAGCAATCTCTCAGACGGCAAGAACATAATAACAAACAGCAATCTCTCAGACGGCAAGAACATAATAACAAACAGCAATCTCTCAGACGGCAAGAACATAATAACAAACAGCAATCTCTCAGTACAGATTGCGGTGTGATGCGGTTTGTCATCGCACTGAATTGATACCTTATTGTTGACTCTTCTTTCCGGAAGTGACGTCTATTGTGCTACTGCCTCGAATGATACAACTCACGCAGCCGAGGCACATATAAGTCGAGTGCTGTACCAACGGCTACCGAGTCGCTGACCAACCAAATTTTTTCTATTTTGGTTTTTTTGTTACAGTGGAACCCCCCTTTTAAGACCCCTCCCCCCTCCCTTTTAAGACCCCCCTCCCTGTTAAGACACACCCCCCTCCCTTTTAAGACACACCCCCCTCAGTCTCCGTTTTCTCAGACTTTCTGTTCATAACTTATGTAAATGTACCCTCATTCTAAGACTCCCTCCTTTTTAAGACCTGATTTTCTCAGATGTTTGGAGGTCATCACACGGGCTTTCCACTGTTTCCGGTTGTTCGGAGGTGATCGTACCTGGAAGTAGCGCTTGCCCATATAGTGCGCCAGGACGTAGACAGCGATGATGAGGGCGACGGGGACGAAGCAGGACAGCGAGTGTTGCAGCCACACGTCGCGCTCCACGTCCGTGTTCTGCACGTACTGACAGAACCCGAACACCTCCTCCGTGTTGAGCAGGAAGGGGATGGCCACGGGAAGGGCGATCGCCCACAGGCCCACCGCCAGGATCAGCGTCTGGGCGGGCGTGGGTGGGTTGCGTCCCCTGCTGGTGAGGAGGATGCCGCGCAGCACGGCCAGGAAGACCAGGTGGTAGGCTGCCACGAAGCCTGAACCCACCTCCAGGTACCTGTACAGGGCACAGAAACAAAGGTAGATGTAAAGGGTGCAGAGAATCAAAGCTACCTGTGAAGAGAATTATGGGAGAAACAAAGCTACCTGTGAAGAGATGGGAGAAACAAAGCTACCTGTGAAGAGATGGGAGAAACAAAGCTACATGTACCCGTAAAGAGAACAGAGAAACAAAGCTATGCGAAAGGAGAACAGAGGAACAAAGCTACATGTACCTGTAAAGAGTACAGAGGAAGAAAGCTACATGTACCTGTAAAGAGAACAGAGAAACAAAGCTACATGTACCTGTAAAGAGTACAGAGAAACAAAGATTGTACCCGTAAAGAGTACAGAGGAAGAAAGCTACATGTACCCGTAATGAATACAGAGAAACAAAGCTACATGTACCCGTAAAGAGTACAGAGAAACAAAGCTACATGTACCCGTAAAGAGTACAGAGGAACAAAGCTACATGTACCTGTAAAGAGTACAGAGGAACAAAGCTACATGTACCCGTAAAGAGTACAGAGGAACAAAGCTACATGTACCTGTAAAGAGTACAGAGGAACAAAGCTACATGTACCCGTAAAGAGTACAGAGGAACAAAGCTACATGTACCTGTAAAGAGTACAGAGGAACAAAGCTACATGTACCCGTAAAGAGTAGAGGAACAAAGCTACATGTACCTGTAAAGAGTACAGAGAAACAAAGCTACATGTACCTGTAAAGAGTACAGAGAAACAAAGATTGTACCCGTAAAGAGTACAGAGAAACAAAGCTACATGTACCCGTAATGAATACAGAGAAACAAAGCTACATGTACCCGTAAAGAGTACAGAGAAACAAAGCTACATGTACCCGTAAAGAGTACAGAGGAACAAAGCTACATGTACCTGTAAAGAGTACAGAGAAACAAAGCTACATGTACCCGTAAAGAGTACAGAGGAACAAAGCTACATGTACCTGTAAAGAGTACAGAGGAACAAAGCTACATGTACCCGTAAAGAGTACAGAGAAACAAAGCTATGCGAAAGGAGAACAGAGGAACAAAGCTACATGTACCTGTAAAGAGTACAGAGGAAGAAAGCTACATGTACCTGTAAAGAGAACAGAGAAACAAAGCTACATGTACCTGTAAAGAGTACAGAGAAACAAAGATTGTACCCGTAAAGAGTACAGAAAAACAAAGCTACATGTACCCGTAATGAATACAGAGAAACAAAGCTACATGTACCCGTGAAGAGTACAGAGAAACAAAGCTACATGTACCCGTAAAGAGTACAGAGGAACAAAGCTACATGTACCTGTAAAGAGTACAGAGGAACAAAGCTACATGTACCCGTAAAGAGTACAGAGAAACAAAGCTATGCGAAAGGAGAACAGAGGAACAAAGCTACATGTACCTGTAAAGAGTACAGAGGAAGAAAGCTACATGTACCTGTAAAGAGAACAGAGAAACAAAGATTGTACCCGTAAAGAGTACAGAGAAACAAAGCTACATGTACCCGTAATGAATACAGAGAAACAAAGCTACATGTACCCGTAATGAATACAGAGAAACAAAGCTACATGTACCCGTAAAGAGTACAGAGAAACAAAGCTACATGTACCCGTAAAGAGTACAGAGGAACAAAGCTACATGTACCCGTAAAGAGTACAGAGAAACAAAGCTATGCGAAAAGAGAACAGAGAAACAAAGCTACATGTACCCGTAAAGAGTACAGAGGAACAAAGCTACATGTACCCGTAAAGAGTACAGAGGAACAAAGCTACATGTACCCGTAAAGAGTACAGAGAAACAAAGCTACATGTACCCGTAAAGAGTACAGAGAAACAAAGCTACATGTACCCGTAAAGAGTACAGAGAAACAAAGCTACATGTACCCGTAAAGAGTACAGAGAAACAAAGCTACATGTACCCGTAAAGAGTACAGAGGAACAAAGCTACATGTACCCGTAAAGAGTACAGAGGAACAAAGCTACATGTACCCGTAAAGAGTACAGAGAAACAAAGCTACATGTACCCGTAAAGAGTACAGAGAAACAAAGCTACATGTACCCGTAAAGAGTACAGAGAAACAAAGCTACATGTACCCGTAAAGAGTACAGAGAAACAAAGCTACATGTACCCGTAAAGAGTACAGAGGAACAAAGCTACATGTACCCGTAAAGAGTACAGAGAAACAAAGCTATGCGAAAAAAGAACAGAGGAACAAAGCTACATGTACCCGTAAAGAGTACAGAGAAACAAAGCTATGCGAAAAGAGAACAGAGAAACAAAGCTAAATGTACCTGTAAATAATACAGAGAAACAAATCTATGCAAAAAGAACAGAAAAACAAAGCTACCTGTCAAAAGAACACACAAAAACAGCATTGGTCCAATCCCCAGACACCTGCAGACAACACGGACAACCACACGGACAACCACACACACACACACACACACACACACACACGCACACACACACAACCCCCCCTCCTCCCCACACACCACAGTACTCACTTGCTAGCCTTGCACCAGGTGTTAGTGATGGGGTCTGTGGCCCAGGTAAGGTAGATGATGTGACGCGGCACGGACACACACAGACACAGCATGTCCGACACCGCCGCGCTGCCCAGCAGGATGAAGAAGTCAATCCTCAGGTTTTTGTACAGCCAAAGCGCGCGCATCATCAGCAGGTTGCCTAGCAACCCGACCAGCGCCGTCAGGCTCAGCATGATGCAGGCCACCAGTACGTCCTGCGTCATCAAGTGGACCGTAGCAGTCGTCATCGTGAATGAGGTTGAGGTCGAGGTTGGTTTTAAAGAGGTGTTCAGACGCTGACGCGTTGAGGGATGGACGTGAGTATGTGATCTCACGGAAAGGTCTTAGAGTGGTAGATGCGTCCACTTCATCACAGTTGCACCACTAGCACCACTGGCACCACCAGCACCATTCTGGTGATGATGCCAGACCTCACCTCATCCCATCAGCACCACTCGCCTTTTTCCCACACCTCAGGAGCGACACTCACAAGTTCTCTAAGTCTCTGCTCGTCTGCTTCTGATGACCATCTGAGGTGGTCAGCTTGTCAGCGTGTGGACGATCTGGCCTGAGAATAACACTGGGCTTTGAGATGACAGTGCGGGATTGGAGACACAAAGTCTACCAAAAGGGATGCAGGGGCTTGAAGGTATGTGTGATGTAGCGTCAGTGAGGTCTTGGAAGTAATCTGCAAAGACAGAGAAAAAAGAGAAGTTGTCAAAAATAGAAATAAATAACCAAGAAACTCTTTCACAGCATAAACAAGTCACGTAAGGCGAAATTACTACATTTAGTCAAGCTGTGGAACTCACAGAATGAAACTGAACGCACTGCATTTTTTCACAATGACCGTAGTCAGTAGAAGGCAGTGAAATTGACGAGCCTGTTTAGCACAGCACACTTTTCTGTACCTCTCTTTTTTTTTTCTTCTTTTTTTTTTTTTTTTTCTTCTTTTTTTTTTGCCAAGCACATTATTGTGGGGCTTTTAATGAATAACATGCATCCGTCCACTCACAATATATTTTCTTTCATCCTTCAACATTTACCACTCAAAAAGTCTATAGTATTAACAATCATGAAACAAATGAAAGGCATCTACGGATGTATAGATACATAATTGACCACACTCATTTGGAATACATTCTGACAATTCATTATAATGACATCTTTCTGTACTGATAGAGCGACAGAGAGAAAGAGAGAAAGAGAGAGAGAGAGAGAGAGAGAGAGAGAGAGAGAGAGAGAGAGAGAGAGAGAGAGAGAGAGAGAGAGAGAGAGGGAAAGAGAGAGTGAAAGGGGGGGGGGTTAGCGGGTGGAGGTAACATTTACACTTGCTTTTATTTAAAAAAAAATGTACTAAATATTTGTCTTGGAACTTTTTAATCAGAAATAAATATTTCTGATCTGCAGTTGCCTTTCCAAGATAACAAAAAGAGGCATTGAAGCCTTGGTTTTCTTATAAATACTTATGCATATTTTAGCAACCAAAATTATGCAGTTTAGTTCTTTCAACAGAGTTGCATGCATTTTTCGATTTTTAACTCCAAACATGATTTCATGCACAGTTAACTTTATCTGTTTATCCAAGTGTATCCAAATATATAATTCAATTTGTTTCCAAAACTCAAGCACCACTGGGCAAAAGAAAAACAAGTGTTCTATATAGTCAATGCTATTACTACAGTGTGAACAAATATTGTCTTCCACAACTTTCATCTTACATAACATAATATTTGTGGGGTAAATATTGTGAAGTAATTTCCATTGTAATACTCGTAGCCTTGTCTCTTTAACCGATTCAAAACTCATCATCCAATCTTTCTTGTCAATTTCATAATTAAATTTCCTCCTCCAAAATCCAATTGCACACGGTTCAACAAGTTTCATGCTTACTAATTCTTTTCTGAACTGTTGTGCGTTGTGTACTTTCTTACCACGATAAGAGGGGATATCCATCAAATCAATTTCTTCCTTTCCGTGCATCATCTTATTAATAACATTTATAACAACAGCACGAACCATGTTATATTCCAAAATTCTCTGTGGGGATTTTCCTAAAACATCACTAATGAACTGATAGGAAACAAACTCTTTTCCATGTAAAACATCATATACGCTAACAATACCCTTTCTTGCCCAATCTTCAAAATACAGTACATTTCCAGCATAAACAAAATATTGGTTATTCCATAAAAGCGGCTTAAATAAGTTATCATCAATACATACATTGTTATCAAGCCAGGTTTTCAAGACAGTTTTCCAAAATTTGAATTTGACAAGTTCACTCCCTTTTAATCTTCGAAAATCAACATTTGAATAAAAACATTCACAATTTGAGCCGTACATTGATAACACTGACTTTGGCACATATTTCCACTTATCTGTGACTTCGCGGGATGTCAGTCTGACAGCCCATTGTAATAAAAAGGAAAGCTGCATGTGTTTCAAATCAATCCTATTTAAGCCACCATTTTCTATATCACTACACAATATTATCCTCTTAACCTTTTCAGATGCTTTTTTTTATTATTTTCTTTCTTTTTCCATAAAAATATAAACAACAATCTATTTACTTCTGCTAATACACTATCAGGGATTACAAATGCCGGCATATAATAAACAAATTGGGAAATCAAAAACGTTTTAATTACAATAATTTTACCCATAATACTCAAATTTCTTTTCTCCCATGCCGAAATCAAGCACTTAACAGACGTAATTCGCTCTGTCCAACTTTCCTCAACATCAGAGGCTGATCTGTCATTACAAAAATAAATTCCCAAAATCCTTAATTTTTTCTTCCATTTAAAATTATAAAAGGTGTCTTGACAATGTTTCTGACTTTCTAACCACATGGCTTCGCATTTCGAGAAATTCAACTTTAATCCGAAAACGTAATAAAAAGAATCAAAAATCTGTACCTCTCTTCGTTTTAACATTCTGAGCGTGTTTTTAATCCAAACATATCATATCTATATGTATTTGGAATCAGGAACCAACAAGGAATAAGATAAAATAGTTTTTAAATCGATTTCGGAAATTTTATTTTAATCATATTTTTTATATTTTTAATTTTCAGAGCTTGTTTTTAATCTGAATATAACATATTTATATGTTTTTGGAATCAGAAAATGATGAAGAATAATATGAAAGTAATTTTGGATCGTTTTATAAAAGAATAATTTTAATTACAATTTTCAGATTTTTCATTAATTTTTAAGCCTCCAAGCTGAAATGCAATACCAAAGTCCGGCCTTCGTCGAATTGAGATTGCTTGGCCAAAATTTCAATAAATTTAATTGAAAAATGAGGGTGTGACAGTGCCGTCTCAACTTTTACAAAAAGCCGGATATGACGTCATCAAAGACATTATTTTATCCAAAAAGAAGGGCAAAGCCCATACGACTCACATGCTTGACCTTGACCTTTACATGACCTTGACCTTCAGGGTCAAGGTCAAATAACTAAACCTAGCAATGACATCATACACTAAGAACTGCTTTACACATTTTTCCTACCAAAATACATGTGACCTTGACCCAAGGTCAAGGTCATCCAAGGTCATGCAACACAAAGCTGTTAATTCAAGACATAGGAAGTACAATGGTGCTTATTGGCTCTTTCTACCATGAGATATGGTCACTTTTAGTGGTTCACTACCTTATTTTGGTCACATTTCATAAGGGTCAAAGTGACCTTGACCTTGATCATATGTGACCAAATGTGTCTCATGATGAAAGCATAACATGTGCCCCACATAATTTTTAAGTTTGAAACAGTTATCGTCCATAGTTCAGGGTCAAGGTCACTTCAAAATATGTATACAATCCAACTTTGAAGAGCTCCTGTGACCTTGACCTTGAAGGTAAACCAAACTGGTATCAAAAGATAGGGCTTACTTTGCCCTATATATCATATATAGGTGAGGTATTCAATCTCAAAAACTTCAGAGAAAACGGGGAAAATGTGAAAAATAGCTGGTTTTTAGGCAACATTTATGGCCCCTGCGACCTTGACCTTGAAGCAAGGTCAAGATGCTATGTATGTTTTTGGGGGCCTTGTCATCATACACCATCTTGCCAAATTTGGTACTGATAGACTGAATAGTGTCCAAGAAATATCCAACGTTAAAGTTTTCCGGACGGACGGACGGACGTCCGGACGTCCGGACGGACGGACGGACGACTCGGGTGAGTACATAGACTCACTTTTGCTTCGCATGTGAGTCAAAAATGAAAAACGTCCGGGGATATCATAACCAGGAACTCTCATGTAAAATTTCATAAATATCGGTCCAGCAGTTTACTCTAAATCGCTCTGCACACACACACACACACACACACACACACACACACACACACACACACACACACACACACACACACACACACACACACACACACACACACACACACACACCACGATCATCGTCTCGATTCCCCCTCTATGTTAAAACATTTAGTCAAAACTTGACTAAATGTAAAAAGGGGAAAAAAGAAAAAAGCAGCAAAAAAGCAAGAAAAAAACAAAACAAAACCAATACACAATACACTCCACTAGCATATCGCGGGATGTATAGAAAAACTAAACAAAACCAATACACAATACACTCCACTAGCATATCGCGGGATGTATAGAAAAACTAAACAAAACCAATACACAATACACTCCACTAGCATATCGCGGGATGTATAAAAACAAAACAAAACCAATACACAATACACTCCACTAGCATATCGCGGGATGTATAAAAAAACAAAAACACAAAAAACGTTTTGCTAATGTAGTATACTATGTCATCATGCTTTAACATCCACACAAAGACCTAATCCTTTTTTTTTTGTGCAATGATTTACTTTGGTAACACAAAGTGTTTTGCCTCTAAGAACATCCGTTCTATACAGAGCCAACCATAACACGACAAGGAACCGAGTCGCTGCAATAACAAGCCATCGACAGGTTTTAAAAGCAGTGATCGACGCACAAGGTAATGACATCCAAAGGCACTGCCGTTCGTTCTGATAAAGAAGGCAACAGCAGGCGGCATTTTAGCAAAGTTACGAAACTGCTGGACACTTGAGAATATCGCAGTGTTAGCAGAAATCTTCTGGCACAAGTGTCTCCTGGAATAGAAGTGAGGGTTGTTACTGTGGCTTTTGTCGTCATTATCAGCTTGTCTCATCCATCTCTCTCTCTCTCCCTCTCTCTCTCCCTCCCTCCCTCTCTCTCCCCCTCTCCCTCCCTCTCCCCCTCTCCCTCCCTCTCTCTCTCTCCCTCTTCCCCACCCTTCCGTTTGGATAATATTTAAGTCCTTCCCTTCAATCCAACTGTTTTTCTGTCTCGGTCTCTGTCCCCTTCTCTAAACTCTCTTCTCCCCTCGAAATGACGTCACTCCTCGTGATAAATAAAACATACCCCCGTCGACAGACTGTCATCCAATTCAGGATCCAAAGCCTCTTATGGTGACGTGAGTTTGGGAAACGCACAGATCTAACTGTGCATTACTTCCAAAATTGTGCGTTAGTTTCAAAGTAGTGCAACGCGAGTTTGTGGAACGTGCCTTGAAAATGAAGAAGATGTATAATAACGAGTTTGTGGAACGTGCCTTGAACATGAAGAAGATGATGTATAATAAAGAGTTTGTGGAACGTGCCTTGAACATGAAGAAGATGATGTATAATAAAGAGTTTGTGGAACGTGCCTTGAACATGAAGAAGATGATGTATAATAAAGAGTTTGTGGAACGTGCCTTGAACATGAAGAAGATGATGTATAATAACGAGTTTGTGGAACGTGCCTTGAACATGAAGAAGATGATGTATAATAACGAGTTTGTGGAACGTGCCTTGAACATGAAGAAGATGATAGGCCCTATGTATAATGATGAGCGCGCGTCCGCTACAGATTTCTCTCTGAACGAGATGACTGTGTCTTTTTGTCCGCCGCCCACAAAGGAATATAGGGCATCTAATTCAAGCAACAAAAAACTGACAGACCTTCCGGCGTTAGAAAACTCTCATTCGTCAAATTGCGCAATTTTTGTGTCACTGCAAGCATTTGGCCAACAGGAGCGTTGATTCAGGACGACAATATTCTTTATAATAGCACAGGCCGTCCTGTGAGAACCGTCAACGATTCAGCTCACCCTATCAATACTGGCCAGGTTTTTACGTGGCATGAGACCATCCCTCCACTTGGTCATATACCAACAATCAATCTGTAACCTGGGTGTTTTCTATGCATTGCGGGATTTTCTCTGATGAATTAATTTCGAATTTGAATTATTTCATCAAAGATAATACTCTGCACAGAGAGCAACCAGAATGTTGATTCTTGGTATGCGTCCAAGCGGATCGAGGGATGACCTTGAGCCATATATATATAAGCCTGGGCAGAGCTGAGATTGTAAGCTGTCTCACATGCCCCTAATTGCTTTGCCGTGAGGGCGTAAAACTTAAATTTCTCTCCTGAGATAGTAAGCCAAACGTGTCCATTTATGTAATGTAAGGCTTCGTGCCAAACGTAAGTGTTATTTTGTTTGTGCCACAGATCAAAATTTCAGTCTCAGGTACAGTCAAACATACAGATACCAAGTGTTTTTTTAAAATATTTTGTTTTGTTTATATATAATCTTGTTGTTTTATTGATAAAAAGGGCATGCTACAGCGTCTTCCCAAACCTACAAAAGTAAGGCAAACTGCTTTCACGGGAAGAAGTGTGCCTTTAACATCCCCACTCTCTCTCCTCTTCCCTCGATCATTAGGAAGCAGGACTGCACGACACCCAGTCCCTACCCATGTCAAGCACCCTATGTCCGAACCGTTCCATCATCTCTATCACGCGCTGGCAGCGTGCATGGGGTGGACGTGTCCCTGAGCACTACTACCTGTGTCCACACACCCTGCGGTGAATGCCTGGCGATCAATGCGGAGATCAAAGTAAACACCTTGAGGGTCGTCCCAAGAGAATGAACTGTCAACCTACATTATCTCAACTCCTCGAACGGGGAAAAAACAAATTTAATATTTTTTTATTAAAATCCTCGAACTCTTGTACGTGCGCAACACGCAGTGTTCACGGTCGAAGTGAAGGCTTCGTTTCTGTCTACTATTTTCTTAACAGACAGACAGACACACACATACACACACACACACACACACCACCTGCAATTTGATACACGACTCAATGTGAATTCAATACATGTTTGTATTATTTCAGCACACCTTGATAGCTCTGTACACCAATTGTACTAAGTCAACAATAAGACTCATACAAAAAATATCGTTTTACAAAAAACGTTCTTATTTACGAGAATTCAACACCAACGCAGAATTCTCCCTTAAAAACTTACTCAACCGCACTCGTAGGCAATAGCGATATACAGCTGGTCGTTTGAAACGGAGACTTCCAATTTCCACCGGCACCACTTTGCTCAGAAAACCAGTAACGACAAACGACTAAACCTGATTGATCCAATCAGCAATAGTCTGGCCAGTTTGCGTTGCTGGAGAAGATTGGAGAAAATTGTCGCTAAAATAATGTTGCGGCAAATGGAACGCGCGCGCGCAGGGAAAACTCGGCCGTTTCCTGCTAATCAGACATAGTGCCGAAGAGCACGCAATCAGAAGAGGTTTTCTCCGTCCAACAGGTTAGGTCAATATGTTAGAGAGGAAATTAGGACAGGTTTTAGGATACCAGAACATGTTTATCAGTGCTACTTTTAACGCAACTTCTGCCGATCTGTCTCTTTCTCACACACGAACGTACGCGCGCGCACAAACATGCGCAGTCCGCACTGACACACACACATACACACACTTTCTTACCCCCCCCCCCCTTCTCTCGTTTGCCACGATCAAATTAAAAATAAAAACCTATGATACAGACAGAGAGACAGTCAGAGAGACATACAGACTAGCGTGCAGCCTAGTTCGGAGTTGCAACTCATTACAGCTGACGGAAGACACAAAATAGGTCATTTTGCGTTGGAGTGTACGCCCCCCCCCCCCCCCTGTTTTTCTGTGTCAAGCTGTCACAAAGAATATAGTGGCTTTGACTGACTGTATAATGGTACAGTGCAGACTGGGGTCGAGGTGACATCCACGCCAACCGCATTCTTCCCTGGCAGTTATGTGTGTGTGTGAGAGTGAGTGTGTGTGTGTCTCTCTCTCTGTCAGTGTATGTTTGTGTGTGTGTGTGTGTGTGTGTCTCTCTCTCTCTCTCTCTCTCTCTCTCTCTCTCTCTCTCTCTCTCTCTCTCTCATCTTTTACACGAACAGGCAGACAGACAATCGCTATGTCATTGTTTCTTTGGAACAGACGAAAAGCGAGCACACATAATTCAGCATGTCACGTGGGCAGGTTTACCGAGAGGCAAGCAGGGTTTGATGTAACGTATGACTGATAGCTGTCGCAAAGATGAAAGATAACAAGCCTATTGTTTGCAACAGCACTAAACTGCCGGCAGCCAAAGTTCACGTACGATAACAAACAAAAGCGCAATCTGATTTCATGTCACATGCACTATTTGAACGACGCGCGGTCGTTGGCCTTAAAAACTTGGGATGGCTGAACCAAAGAGCAAACAACAAAATATAAATTTCTTGAGTCACTTTAAAAGAAAAACGCGTTACTTATCAGAGGCAGACGACATTTAGAGACAAGTGGGTGGCGTCAGAATGTAGATTACACTCTACACTCTCTGTACTCAACAGTTTCTGGTTGCTATCGCAGTCTCTCATTTTAGCAAGTTCAAGGTCTTTTCGTTTTTAAAGCTGTCGCCGTCGATTTTTTTCATAGAAAAAATATTCCATTTAATTTTATGTATTGCTGAATTACTTTTTTGAGCAATGACAGTGAGTACAGTTTCTTGTCGATCTCTATGTCCAGACGAATATGAGTGTACTTGCTAAACACGTAAAGCCTATATCATTATATATATCATATATAAAAAAATATGAAAAAAAACCAACAATCCAGATTGATGAGGTTATCTGTCGTAAAGTAGACGAGAGGACAGTTTTCAATCACAGTTGGAGACAGACAGAAACACAGAAAACACACATTCAAACAAAACAAAAACATGCATGCACGCACGCACGCACACACACACACACACACACACACACACCGTCGCACGCACGCACGCACACACACACACCTGACTTCTCCTTGTAAGGGATAGAATCAAGCAGTTATAGGGTACTGCACACGGCGGGGGGTACACAAGACAAAAAGGGTGGGAGGGAGTTGGGGGAGCGGGGTTGTTTGGATGAGTGATTAAACTCGTTCCTTACTTGATGACACCCACACAATCCAATCCTGCGCTCAACTAAACTGAAAGCCACGCCCACAGTCCAATCACTGGACAACAGGGTTTTAAAAGAAGATTGGCCGATATGATAACACACTTTTGTTGGAGGGAAGTCAACAAGTTGTTTTCAACCGTTTTAGGTCTGTGCCATTGAGTCGCGGAAGGTGGGAGGAGGTGTGGGCGTGTGCGAAGGGGGTGTAACATAGGGGGTGGGGGTGGGGGTGTAACATAGGGGGTGGGGGGTGCTGTGAGAATTGAAAACAAAATATTAACGCAGCTAAATTAGAAGCTTATTGAACTGTCGTTTACCCGTACAGTTTTATTTACATGAGTGGCTTCGCATAATTAGAAGAAGAAAAAAAGTATACCTTATGCCACATAACGGGGAAGAAATCACGTGTTAGTTGTAAGTAATCCTCCGTGAAAAGGTCACACTGGATAGAGAAGTGTTTTCATTCTACTGACTGCGTACAGAACGAAACAAAGAAGACAATTGTAGTAAGCCTTGACATCACGAACAGTGGCATCCGAGGCCTAGTGCACCTCTCACGCAGGTATGAGAAGAGCGCAACGCTTAAAACTCAGTGTGAGAAGCAGCCGACGTGAGGCAAATAAAGCAAGTGCGCTGGTGACAGGGGTGTATAAATCGCAGCACGAGGTATCGGAGTCAGTGGGACAAACTGTATGGAAAGCCGTTTGGCTCATAACCATTACACGTGTAATAAATCATAAATACACGTGTAATAAATGATTAATACACGTGTATTTATTTCTTATTGCACGTGTAATTTATCTTTTTTCTTATGCTATGGAATAGCATAATGATTAAATACACGTGTAATAAATATTTCATACACGTGTAAGAAATGATTAAATACACGTGTAATACATATTTCATGCACGTGTAAGAAATGTTTATTACGCGTGTATTTAATCATTTCGTACACGTGTATGACATTTTTATTACACGTGTATTAATCATTAATTACACGTGTATTCATTATGTATTACACGTGTACTAATCATTTTTTACACGTGTAATGGTTATGAGCCAAACGGCTTTCCATAAAACTGGGTATCCGATGGCACTCGTTATGTGGTATGAATAATGTTGCCCAGAGATAGAGATAGAGAGAGAGAGAGAGGGAGAGAGAGAAAAGAGAAAAGAGAGAGAGACAGAGAGAGAGAGAAAGAGAGAGAGAGGGGACAAAGAGAGAGAGGGACAGAGAGAGACACAGAGATTGAGAGAGACAGACAGACAGAGACACCGAGAGAGACAGATACAGAGACAGAGAGAGAGGGGGGGGGGGGAGGCTATCAAAACACTTCAACAAAAGTTTCAAAGACTTCTCTGACGAGAAAGAATACAAATCAACTCAATCTTGCACAAATTGCAATAATCAAGACACAAATAGGCCTTGGACCCGCCATCGCTGGGGTCACCCTTTCCGTGTTAAACCCACAGCAAACAAGCGATGAAGCGATAAACAGGTCGGCCACACGAGGTCACAGGACAGAAAAAGCCTCAGCGACAGCAGATGTCACCAAAAAGGCAGTAGACGTAACGAGCACGCACGACCAGTGATCACTTTCTCACGTTACACCATTATTATGATGGGCCTTCACTCTCCCAAGAAAAGAAAAAAAAATCCCGGGTAATGTTTCTCAATCACGCGTGGATGGTGTGGGGTGTGGGATAGGGTCAATGCCACCAAGTTAAAGGGATAGATAATACCTAAAAATAAAAAAGTTACTTTTTGGTCTATAGACTTCTTCTTCTTCTTCTTGGCGTTCGCAATTTTGTCTATAGACACAGGGACCCGTGAGGACAGAATGCTCTGTGCCAAAGTTGGAACTTGATTTGGTTGAAACAAGTTTATTCAGTAAATTTCATTGGAATATTGCCGCATACATGAAATATGGAACATGGAGCACAACAAGCTAGGCTTATGAGCGTACTCTTAAAAGCAAATGAAATTTGGCGGACGATTGTAATATAACAAGTTTGAAATAATGTCAACTTGATTTAATTTTACTTTGTCTTTTACTTCCCTTTGTTTATCAGAGGGATAATACGTAATATAACAGGCCCTCAGCTCGCCTCCAAAGTTATAACTTCCCTTGCTTGTGTACGTGGTGCTTGTTACCGCCAACCGAGAACAGCAGCGCCCTGAAGCGCATTCACACACTTTGATTTGACATCATACTTGTGGTGCGTTTTCGAGCGTGCGTCTAGATGAAGGTACATTGGATTCCCCAATTTCTACAGATTCTTCAATTTCGTCAGAAACAGTCCCCAAATGGTCAGATCAATAGTATCCCTTTAAAGTGAGTGAATGCGCTTCAGGGCGCTGCTTTTCAATGTTCAAGATCGATGCCCCAATTTTAAGGAAGATGCTGCACGGTACCGTTCGACACAAAAACACTAAATGTCCCGGGTGACTGGCTGACATCACTGCCTGTCCCAGTGCGGTAAATTGTGACCTACAGCACTGTCATTTTCTTTGGACGTTATATCCATTTCCTGTCGCGTTTGACTCGAACTGCACGGTAAAAAAAGTAAATTTTAAGGGGCTTATTGTCCGTCAGGTCTTAATTGCCTATATTGGACATGAATTGGTTTATACGATTCGAGTTTTACGCCCTCACGGCTTTTTGATGTTTGCGTGTTTAGGTGGTATCAGCCATCTGCACTTATGGTAGAATGACCAAGATCTTTAACGTGCCATTGTGGTGACACGGGGGTGGGAGATGGATACCGTCTCTGGGTCTGCACATAAAGTTGACCCGTGTCCGTCCCGGCCCGGATTCGAACCAGCGACCTCTCGATCACAAGTCCAGTGCTCTACCACCTGAGCTACCCGGGCCCCCCAAACTGCACGGTTCGACACGAAAACTCTTAATTGCCAATGTGACTGGGTGATAGCGGAGACATCACTGTCTGTTCCACTGCGGTAAATCGTGACCTGCAGCACTCTCATTTTCTTTGCACGTTATATCCATTTCCTGTCGCGTTTGACTCGAAATACGAAATTACTGCATCATAACTGATGGCTTACCATTGTCATTATCTTTGCAGGTTATATCCATTTCCTCTCGCGTGTGATCCGAGAAACTGAAATACAATCATAACTCATTTCCCTTGGCCGTTTTACCAGTTTCTGTCGCGGTTTCCGCCGCGTGACACGAACATCGTAATTTTCTTGTAGAGTGTTTGTCGGTGCAACATTTTGATTTGATTTTCTCCAACAGCTGTCAATTTTCTTTCCTGCATAACCTGATTTCACCAGCAAAAGCGTAATTTTCATCCGTAGCGGGATTAATATAATAACACAAGAAACGTCTGACTCGCAAATCACTTCTTTGAGTGGTTTCTCTCGTCAAATGTTGTGTAAAAGTCGTGCTCGAGGCTAGAAGAAAACGTGTTACTTATCTGTGGAGATGTCGAGGTGTTGCATCAGAATATATCTGTCGTCTTATGCATGATGGGTTGTGCTATATCTCTGTGGTTGTGCTATATATATATCTGTGGTTGTGTATCATCCGCGTACAATGTGAAGCGAGTACAGCGAGTGCTAACGTGACGCAACACTTTATGTTTTGACTTACCAATCTATACACACGGTGTCACGATATATACTGCTCAACTATGTTGTGAATACACCCACACACAGAGAGAGAGAGAGAGAGAGAGAGAGAGAGAGAGAGAGAGAGAGAGAGAGAGAGAGAGAGAGAGAGAGAGAGAGAGAGAGAGAGAGAGAGAGAGAGAGAGAGAGAGAGAGAGAGAGAGAGAGAGAGAGAGAGAGAGAGAGAGAGAGAGAGAGAGAGAGAGAGAGAGAGAGAGAGAGAGAGAGAGAGAGAGAGAGAGAGAGAGAGAGAGAGAGAGAGAGAGAGAGAGAGAGAGAGAGAGAGAGAGAGAGAGAGAGAGAGAGAGAGAGAGAGAGAGAGAGAGAGAGAGAGAGAGAGAGAGAGAGAGAGAGAGAGAGAGAGAGAGAGAGAGAGAGAGAGAGAGAGAGAGAGAGAGAGAGAGAGAGAGAGAGAGAGAGAGAGAGAGAGAGAGAGAGAGAGAGGAGAGAGAGAGAGAGAGAGAGAGAGAGAGAGAGAGAGAGAGAGAGAGAGAGAGAGAGAGAGAGAGAGGAGAGAGAGAGAGAGAGAGAGAGAGAGAGAGAGAGAGAGAGAGAGAGAGGAGAGAGAGAGAGAGAGAGAGAGAGAGAGAGAGAGAGAGAGAGAGAGAGAGAGAGAGAGAGAGAGAGAGGAGAGAGAGAGAGAGAGAGAGAGAGAGAGAGAGAGAGAGAGAGAGAGGAGAGAGAGAGAGGAGAGAGAGAGAGAGAGAGAGAGAGAGAGAGAGAGAGGAGAGAGAGAGAGAGAGAGAGAGAGAGAGAGAGAGAGAGAGAGAGAGAGAGAGAGAGAGAGAGAGAGAGAGAGAGAGAGAGAGAGAGAGAGAGAGAGAGAGAGAGAGAGAGAGAGAGAGAGAGAGAGAGAGAGAGAGAGAGAGAGAGAGAGAGAGAGAGAGAGAGAGAGAGAGAGAGAGAGAGAGGAGAGAGAGAGAGAGAGAGAGAGAGAGAGAGAGAGAGAGAGACTGAAACTGAAACTGAACTTTATTACCAAAGGATAGAGGTTTTAGGCAAAGCCTAATCTTACAACCTGTCCCTTATACAAACACTTAATACAGACGCACATAATATAGATAGTAAAATTGACAAGGTTATTGTTACTTACAGACGTACATAATGTAAATAGGAATAAGAAAAGGGTTATGGTTTTGTATACACATTCAAAAATGGGAAAAACAATATAGTTTGGAAATTGCAGCATAGTTGCAATAATGCATTGCATATAAACATCCAAAACAACTAATAACAAAAGGGAGAAAACAAATGTGGGGAGGAATTGTCCCAATCATTCGCATGTATATCATTATCAATACATACACATAAAGAACAAATCAAAATACAAACATAACTTGACTAAATGTAAAAAGCACTAAAATATCAGACATGAAGTGTTCTATTTACCCATTAAGCGGGAATGAAACTGGCGCCTAAACGTTTTCACAGAAGAGGCATTTCGGAGGGGTAGGGGTATGGAATTCCATAGAGACGCTCCTGAGAAGGCTAAACTTGACTTATACAAGTCTAGACGAGGGATGGGGGGAATCAGGTTCTGGGACCCATATCTTTTGTGGCATGTCTGAAATGTGATTTTAAATATCCAGGAACATTATTGTTAATTACTTTGTACATGAAGACAGCCTTGTTTAGCGTCAACTGATCTTTCAAGGGAAGGAAATTAAGGAGCTTTAATTTATCATCTGTTGGCTTAATTGACTCATGCAGAATTAGTTTTGCAGCACGGCGATGAAGAGAATTGAGTCGTTTGAGATGAACATCACTGCAGTTATCCCAAAGTGTTGAAGCAAAGTTGATATGGGGCATTATGTGAGCGTAATAAAACAACTTGAGTGCTTCCACATCGGCATAATGTCTTAATTTAGACAATAAGTACAAATTTGTAGATATTAATTAATAGAGAGAAAGAGAGAGAGAGAGAGAGAGAGAGAGAGAGAGAGAGAGAGAGACAGAGAGAGAGAGAGAGAGAGAGAGTCCCTTCGTGTACACTACATTGGGGTGTGCACGTTAAAGATCCCACGATTGACAAAAGGGTCTTTCCTGGCAAAAATTGTATAGGCATAAATAAAAATGTCCAACAAAATACCCGTGTGACTTGGAATAATAGGCCGTGAAAAGTAGGATATGCGCCGAAATGGCTGCGATCTGCTGGCCGATGTGAATGCGTGATGTATTGTGTAAAAAAATTCCATCTCACACGGCATAAATAAATCCCTGCGCCTTGAATATGTGCGCGATATAAATTGCATAAAATAGAAATAAAAAATAAAAATAAAAAATAAATCCCTGCGCTTAGAACTGTACCCACGGAATACGCGCGATATAAGCCTCATATTGATTGATTGATTGATTGATTGATTAAACCCCCTACAATGATGACAGTGCAATGCACACGGAAGTGTTGAAAATAGCATGAAGCATCACGTGACCTCGTGCACAGCACGTGCGGTCTGTCACAGCTGACACCGACCTTGTCCAACGTCGACCTTCACCGACACCGACCTCAGTTCTGAGTCTAAGTATCTATTACCGCCTCCGTCCAATAATATTATTTTACTACATATCATAACGCCTCTGTACAAAAATACACCTCATTTCAAATAATAATGATGATGTCAAAACAAAACGAGCTCATAAATTAAACGTTCTATAAATTACTTACCATACTTTTTATTTTTTATTCTGAACTTTGGAATGTTAGCAGTCTGTCTGTTTAAAAAAAAATTCTATTAATGATGATGACGATGACTAAGACACATCCGCTAAACCAGCTGAAAGGTTGACCTTACACGGGTCACCAACCAGACACAAAGACCGGCACGGTTGGCCTAGTAGTAAGGCGTCCGCCCCGTGATCGGGAGGTCGTGGGTTCGAACCCCGGCCGGGTCATACCTAAGACTTTAAAATTGGCAATCTAGTGGCTGCTCCGCCTGGCGTCTGGCATTATGGGGTTAGTGCTAGGACTGGTTGGTCCGGTGTCAGAATAATGTGACTGGGTGAGACATGAAGCCTGTGCTGCGACTTCTGTCTTGTGTGTGGCGCACGTTATATGTCAAAGCAGCACCGCCCTGATATGGCCCTTCGTGGTCGGCTGGGCGTTAAGCAAACAAACAAACAAACAAACAAAAGACACAATCCACTGCTAAAGTAATGCATGTATCTCAACCAAAAAGCGATGTGTTTCGGTTGAAATAATAGCGCTATGATACATTTGATTAAGATTCCCATTCAAAGTGATCTGGTGGTTAGCGCCGCACAGTGACAGCTAGCTTTCCCGACGACAAGCAATCCGAGGTCACTCTCTCATCTGTGAGGATTAGCCCCTGGCCTGTTCTCAGTAAACAGCTTTAGACATACACTTTGAGCATAACAGCTAAAAGCGGTAGCGTGTTTACTTTTAACGAGGTCACTAACCGAACTGAGGCGGACATGTTTGTTGCGTCTCACACATAGATGACTTCGCTGGTTTACATACAATCCCCAGTAGACCCTCCCAGCTCACAGACCATCCGATAAAGGGTATGATACACCATTCAACTTTGTCGCATTCAACTCGCTGTGTGCATCACACGTACACCGCATTGTCGCACGCAAGTTTCATCGGCACATTTGTTTGTTTGTTTGTTTATTTGTTGCTTAACGTCCAGCCGACTACGCAGAGCCATATCAGGACGAGGAAGGGGGGGATGAAGGGGGCCACTTGTCAAGCGATTCCTGTTTACAAATGCACTAACCCATTACTTGTGTCCCAGCAGGCTTTAGTAAAACTAAATTAATACCTACTGGAAGATTACCAGTTTCCAGTATGTTAAAATAGGCTTAACCTATCTACTGCTGGACTTACATCAGAACACTAACAGATTAAACTATACATGAATCGCGAGACAAGCGGCAAGAGAAGAGATTTTTGGAAAAAATACAGGTGAATGAGCAAGAAGGCAGAAAAAAGAAAAGAATTCATGAAGAAAAAGAGAGCATGACAGGAAAGAGGAACCAAAAATCTACCTAACAACAAACTAGAAAGCTCCTGCGGTTCCAAAAACAGGAGGGGCCTTTAATTTCATAACCGCAGTGCCCCACTGCGGGAATCGGCACATTTGCTCAAACTCGAAGATCATATTTTAATAAAAGATCAAAGCAATGTAATGAGACTTTAACGTAGCATTTCACTTTGTGTGGTATTTGTTTCATCGTTAAGAAGGTAATGTCTTCATTTGCTGCCTTTTTTATTTTAACAAAGAGACTTTAGTATTTTCCGACAGAAGAGCGGGAAGTGCAGATAAGTAAAACATCGCAATGCGATGGAGTCCAAATGAAGGAGTGCATACCAAGCAACAGTTGATGTAGACAGACACTATAGCCACTCACAATTCAACTGATACAAACATGCTGTATTCTTTCTCTTTAGTGACCAACTTAATCCACACATACCTCGGAGCGGGGCGGGGATGTAGCTCAGTTGGTAGCGCGCTGGATTTGTATTCAGTTGGCCGCTGTCAGCGTGAGTTCGATCCCAGGTTTGGCGGAAATTTATTTCACAGAGTCAACTTTGTGTGCAGACTCTCTTCGGTGTCCGAACCTCCCCCCGTGTACACTACATTGGGTGTGCACGTTAAAGATCCCACGATTGACAAAAGGGTCTTTCCTGGCAAAATTGCTTAGGCACAGTTAATAATTGTCTACCTATACCCGTGTGACTTGGAATAATAGGCCGTGAAAGGTAAATATGCGCCGAAATGGCTGCAATCTACTGGCCGTATAAAATTTCATCTCACAGGGCATCACTGCAGAGCGCCTAGAACTGTACCCACGGAATATGCGCGATATAAGACTCATTGATTGATTGATTGAATTGTAAATGTAGACAGTCATACACTATCACCATTCCAAATTCGATAGACACAAACATGCCATTCTCTTTCTCTGCATTGGCCAACTCGATCAACTCACAACCACCACACACAACACCACGCTGTGCCTACAGACACGTGAATGTGCGTGAGGTGTCTATAGCTACATTGACAACTGCACCAACCCGCTACAGCGTAAATTATAATGTCATCCCTTCTACTTTGTATTTACTGTCTATTGACGGATTCCTGGAGTTGAACGATCTCACAGACATCTGCGCCTAGTAAGGCACATCACAGTGCTGGAACTCAGTGTGTGAGAGGGAGGGTAGGGCTTTCCAAATTGAGGCAGTGGTAGGGGATGGTCAGGTGAAAGGTCTGGGTGTGGGGGCTCGCCGCCCCCACCCCTCCCCTCTCATTTTCCCCCAAATTGTTTATACTTAATATAGAATTGATTGAATGACTTGGTTTTTAGAGATAGCAAATTATGCGTGGATGATGATATTTGCCCCCTCTACTACCCCCTCTTCCCGCCAGAGACAGAGACAGACGGACAGACTGTGTAAGATGACATTAATGCTCCTCTATCCACCATCATCATCACACCGCATACAGCTGTGAAAAGTGTGTTTTGATCGTGTGGTGTGTGTGTGCCGTGCATGGGAGAGGCGCTTAGATCAGCAAGTACAGTGTTGACATGTGTACGTATGATGTTCATCATCTGGAATTCCCCGGCTCTTATCTACGTGAGCTGATTGTAGACTGGAAAGTGTGTACTGTACTAGTACTCCATGATCCCAACGCGAAAAAGCCACTGTCGGCACTGCGTTTGCTGTAGCCTGAGTACGTTAACGGTTATGTAAGAACTAGGATGTGATTCTCTGTTCGCTTTTTACACCCCCGGTATAGGGGTGTGTGTAGGTTTCACTCGATGTGTTTGTTTGTTTGTTTGGGTGTTTGTGTTCGCATATAGATCTCAAGAATGAACGGACCGATCGTCACCAAACTTGGTGAACAGGTTCTATACATTCCTGAGACGGTCCTTACAAAAATTGGGACCAGTCAAACACACGGTTAGGGAGTTATTGCTGGATTAAGATTCTACAAGGATTTATACAGAAACATATTCATGGTCAAAGGGAAATAACCTTCTCAGTTGGTGGCAGTGAGAATGGGTGCAGTGAGAATGGGTATTTCCCTTTGACCAACGGGGGTGTTTTTCCTATCGGAGGAATTTCTTGTGTTACATCGGTTCTAGCTTGTTTTCTAACTATTTTGCATGACACAATCCCCTGTTACTCTCTCTCTCTCTCTCTTACGCACACACACACACACACACACACACACACACACACACACACACACACACACACGCACACACACACACACACACACACACACAGAACACACACACACACTTATGCTCATCCTCAGGTCCTCTTTGTTCACCCTGTTCCACTTGGTTTTGTATTTCATGTATGTTATGTTATATTGCTGTTTTTTCCTATACTTATGTATCTTGTATGTATCAATAGGCTCTGTGCTTTAATGACAATAAATTCTGATTCTGATTCTGATTCTGATTCACACACACGGCTTTTTCATTCCAGTTACAGATGATTTATCCAGAGGTGCCAAGACTCACGAAGAGGACCTAGATATTCCCCCCTCACACACTCACTCCGTGCTCGTGGTTCAAGTTGGGGGGTGGGGAAGGGGAATTGCGGACGCAGCTGTTTATGGCATGAATATCGCCACTCGTGAGTGCGGTCAATAAACGAGAGACTCCACGGCCTGACCACAAGGTCAAAACTGAGATAAGCTCTTACCCCACCATACCCCCTCTTGCCCTCTACCACATGATTTATGCAGTACCAGTAGGCCCACGTCTGAAACCTACCTGTCTGGTTTTTACCTGCTGTGTGAGGAGAAGGGTAGAGATAGAGAGGGGTAAAGGGAGGGGGGAGAGAGATTGTGGGGGGGGGGGACGGACGGAGGGAGCGATAGGGGGAGGAAGGCAAAGAGAAGTGGGGAGGGTGGGGGGTGGGGGGGAGGGGGTGAGAAAGGGAGAGACAGGCAGACAGAGAGAGACTCAGACAGAGAGGAGGGAGAAAGTTGACAAGAGGAGAGAAAGCCTGTACTCAGTCAACGTGACGGAGTCATTTCATGAAGCTGTCAAATTCGTGACCTAGGCGCAGTTTAAAACTTAATTCACATTTCAGCCTGCCAATTTGAGGCAGTCTTTACAAGGAGGCAGTCTTTACAAGGAGGCAGTCTTTACAAGGAGGCAGTCTTTACAAGGAGGCAGTCTTTACAAGGAGGCAATCTTTACAAGGAGGGAGTCTTTACAAGGAGGCAGTCTTTACAAGGAGGGAGTCTTTACAAGGAGGGAGTCTTTACAAGGAGGGAGTCTTTACAAGGAGGCAGTCTTTACAAGGAGGGGGTCTTTACAAGGAGGCAGTCTTTACAAGGAGGCAGTCTTTACAAGGAGGGAGTCTTTACAAGGAGGGAGTCTTTACAAGGAGGGAGTCTTTACAAGGAGGCGGTCTTTACAAGGAGGCAGTCTTTACAAGGAGGCAGTCTTTACAAGGAGGGAGTCTTTACAAGGAGGGAGTCTTTACAAGGAGGCAGTCTTTACAAGGAGGCAGGCAGTCTTTACAAGGAGGCAGTCTTTACAAGGAGGGAGTCTTTACAAGGAGGCAGTCTTTACAAGGAGGCAGTCTTTACAAGGAGGGAGTCTTTACAAGGAGGGAGTCTTTACAAGGAGGGAGTCTTTACAAGGAGGCAGTCTTTACAAGGAGGCAGTCTTTACAAGGAGGCAGTCTTTACAAGGAGGCAGTCTTTACAAGGAGGGAGTCTTTACAAGGAGGCGGTCTTTACAAGGAGGCAGTCTTTACAAGGAGGCAGTCTTTACAAGGAGGCGGTCTTTACAAGGAGGCGGTCTTTACAAGGAGGCAGTCTTTACAAGGAGGCAGTCTTTACAAGGAGGCGGTCTTTACAAGGAGGGAGTCTTAAAATTGGGGTAAATTCACAACAGATGAACAGAAAATCTGAGAGAAACAAGGTCTTGAAAGGGATCGTTAAATGGGGGTCTTAAGAGGCGGGTTCCACTGTATTAATTACTGGACGTTTGTTGCAGAAGCACGTGCCAAAGCACATATTTTTCTTCATGGAACAGAATTCTCACTCAGGCTGTCTCCATACGTCATTTCATTCCCTTTCCCATGAAAAAACCCCACCTGAACTGCAATACTGTTTCCTGTCCAACCAGCACTTTGCAAAAGCAATTACAAAACAAAAATGGAAATGCGCAAGATGTTGACGATAAAAGTGAAGTGTTGTGATTCAGTGCACGGAAAAAAGTTCACAAGTGAAAATGCATTTGGCTTCGTATGGCCAAAACCAAATAATTATAGCTTCCAGAAAAAAGGCAGGTTTATACAAGGGAAAACAGGCTTCTTAAGCAGGTTTATACAAGGAAAACAGCTTTCTCAAGGCAGATGTATACAAAGAAAAACACTTTAACAGGCTTCTCAGGGCAGGTTTATACAAGGAAAACAGGCTTCTCAAGGCAGATTTATACAAAGGAAAACAGGCTTCTCAAGGCAGATTTATACAAAGGAAAACAGGCTTCTCAGGGCAGGTTTATACAAGGAAAACAGGCTTCTCAGGGCAGGTTTATACAAGGAAAACAGGCTTCTCAGGGCAGGTTTATACTAGGAAAACAGGCTTCTCGGGGCAGGTTTATACAAGGGAAAACAGGCTTCTTAAGCAGGTTTATACAAGGAAAACAGCTTTCTCAATGCAGATGTATACAAAGAAAAACACTTTAACAGGCTTCTCAGGGCAGGTTTATACAAGGAAAACAGGCTTCTCAAGGCAGGTTTATACTAGGAAAACAGGCTTCTCAAGGCAGGTTTATACTAGGAAAACAGGCTTCTCAAGGCAGGTTTATACTAGGAAAACAGGCTTCTCAAGGCCGGTTTATACTCAATCAATCAATCAATCAATATGAGGCTTATATCGCGCGTATTCCGTGGGTACAGTTCTAAACAGGCTTCTCAAGGCAGGTTTATTCTAGGAAAACAGGCTTCTCAAGGCAGGTTTATACTAGGAAAACAGGTTTCTCAGGGCCGGTTTATATTAGGAAAACAGGCTTCTCAAGGCAGATTTATACAAGGAAAACAGGCTTCTCAGGGCAGGTTTATACAAGAAAAACAGGCTTCTCATAGCAGGTTTATACAAGGAAAACAGGCTTCTCAAGACAAGTTGATACAAGGAAAACAGGCTTCTCAGGGCAGGTTTATACAAGGAAAACAGGCTTCTCAAGGCAGATTTATACAAAGGAAAACAGGCTTCTCAAGGCAGGTTTATACAAGGGAAAACAGGCTTCCCAGGGCAGGTTTATACAAGGAAAACAGGCTTCTCAAGGCAGGTTTATACTAGGAAAACAGGCTTCTCAAGGCAGGTTTATACTAGGAAAACAGGCTTCTCAAGGCAGGTTTATACTAGGAAAACAGGCTTCTCAAGGCAGGTTTATACTAGGAAAACAGGCTTCTGAAGGCCGGTTTATACTAGGAAAACAGGCTTCTCAAGGCAGGTTTATACAAGGAAAACAGGCTTCTCAAGGCCGGTTTATACTAGGAAAACAGGCTTCTCAAGGCAGGTTTATACTAGGAAAACAGGCTTCTCAAGGCCGGTTTATACTAGGAAAACAGGCTTCTTAAGCAGGTTTATACAAGGAAAACAGGCTTCTCAAGACAAGTTGATACAAGGAAAACAGGCTTCTCAGGGCAGGTTTATACAAGGAAAACAGGCTTCTCAAGGCAGGTTTTTTTTCAAGGAAAACAGGCTTCTCAGGGCAGGTTTATACAAGGAAAACAGGCTTCTCAGGGCAGGTTTATACAAAGGAAAACAGGCTTCTCAGGGCAGGTTTATACAAGGAAAACAGGCTTCTCAAGGCAGGTTTATACAAGGAAAACAGGCTTCTCAAGGCAGGTTTATACTAGGAAAACAGGCTTCTCAAGGCCGGTTTATACTAGGAAAACAAGCTTCTCAAGGCAGATTTATACAAGGAAAACAAGCTTCTCAAGGCAGGTTTATACAAGGAAAACAGGCTTCTCAAGGCCGGTTTATACTAGGAAAACAAGCTTCTCAAGGCAGATTTATACAAGGAAAACAGGCTTCTCAAGGCAGATTTATACAAGGAAAACAGGCTTCTCAAGGCCGGTTTATACTAGGAAAACAAGCTTCTCAAGGCCGGTTTATACTAGGAAAACAGGCTTCTCAAGGCCGGTTTATACTAGGAAAACAGGCTTCTCAAGGCAGGTTTATACAAGGAAAACAGGCTTCTCAAGGCCGGTTTATACTAGGAAAACAAGCTTCTCAAGGCAGGTTTATACAAGGAAAACAGGCTTCTCAAGGCCGGTTTATACTAGGAAAACAAGCTTCTCAAGGCAGGTTTATACTAGGAAAACAAGCTTCTCAAGGCCGGTTTATACTAGGAAAACAGGCTTCTCAGAACATTGTCCATCACAAATCAAACCCAACGGCCTTCGATTAATTCGGGCACTGTTGCATGCTTAGGAATGGGAGGAAGAAGACTGAGAAAGGCGGAAGCATGGAAGGCGGCTACACCTATGGCCTCTCGATGGAGTGCATGCCGCGTCCGGTGTGGGCAAGCCTTACAAAATGTGCTCATCCGGGACAGTGACAGGCCACCCACTGCATCATCCCAATGAAACCCTACGACAGGCTGACCAAACAATTGTAACCCACAAAGATGCTAATAACTTCTACATTTGTTAACCGAATTACTTCATATTTGGAGTACATGAACCTCCGCCTTTGCATGCCCAGTCCAAAAAGATGCAAGTTCCTTGGTCAAACGATCTTACTTTTGTTTACTCTAAAAGAGTTATTCCGAATTTGCGGATCGAGGTTTGACATTGAGCGGTAGCCATACTTAGCTGATTTAAACCCTCCAGACTTTTACCTTTTGGGTAATCTGAATGTCCGAGGATACAAGAAAACAAAAAACAAACATACACTTTTCCCCAGATCATCGGTGACCTGAAGACAGCAGTTATACACATAATATAAATTAAATCGGTCAACAGATGTAGAAGTTGTTAGCATTTGTGTGGGTTGCATTTTGTGGGGGTCACCCTGTAGTTGATAACAGAGAAAACAAAACGGTCCGAAGCTGACGTCATCGATTGTTTTGAACCTTTCAGACAAAACAGTTCTCCTGCACTTTACCATCAGCAAAATACCTTTACTTGTGTCAATTAAGCTTCAAAAGAAAAGCAACTTGGTTAACCTCATTTGGGGAACTAACAATTTGTTTAAAGCACAATGGCGCCGGTAAAAATAAGACCGAAGCCACTTATTTCAACTTGAATAACGAAGCTCTTCAAACCAACCATGCCAAGGATATCAAAAGAACTTACATTTTCCATCAAACAGGACCTAAAATAAAAAGTAAGAATAAACACTCTGGTTGAAGGTTTCTCTTCAAATCAACTTTCGCAAAGAAACAAAAATAACAACTCTGTCTTCCCATCTCCATCCACCATGAGGGCCCCAAAGGGTTTAAAGTCGTGATCGTGATTGGCGTTTTTTGACCTTTCTGTGACCGTGATTGCCGAAATTTCCATTTCTGTGATCGTGATGGGACTTTGCCCGTGATCCGTGATGACAAAAAAAATCAAGTCTCGTGATCGTGATCGTCATTTGTTTTCGTGATCGTGATGGGCATTATTGCAAAGCATTTTATTTTCAACGTACATTTTTCACAGCTGTATCACTCTATGATCCTCTATTCGTCAAGGTGTTTGTGATCGTGAAAACAAAAATCAAGGTAACTGTGATCGTGAAAGCTAAAATTTCCCTTCCCGTGATCGTGATGATACCCCCCCTTTGGGGCCCTCCACCATGGCCTGAACTATAGGCACACAATGTTGCCAGCCTTAAAACGATTCTCTTGGACAAATTAATTAGAATTCGCTACAAAACAAAACTGGTGTGGAAACATGACACTGAGGCTAGGCGTGCTTTGCAAAATGGATCGTCGGTAGCTGAAGATAATGTTTTGAGGCCACATGAATTTTTCAACGAATGCCGGTAAGCACGTAGGCTTTTTTCCCCCGTTTACGAAGCAGAATGTTTTACTTCATTACTGTCCAACGGAAACGAAAAAATGTCTTTCACAAATCGAGAACATCGATTTCTAAGGACGCACGCTAATACAATTTTCTTCGCAGTGTTATTGAAATAAGATCACCGACAGAAATAGCTAAAGTTGCAAATGTCTTTTATTCGTGAAAGAGTCCTATTACATTAAAAAAAAATCATGGACCACCATGTGTGTGTGTGTGTGTGTGTGTGTGTGTATGTGTGTGTGTGTTAAGAACTGAGACAGAGACAGACAGAGGCAGAGAGACAAACAGACAGACAGAGGCAGAGAGACAAACAGACACACAGAGGCAGAGAGACAAACAGACACACAGAGCTGGAGGGAGAGAGGAAGATAAAAAGAAACCATTGCTAACGCTGAGGAATTACTACTGCAGCTGTAGTAAAATTATCTTTAAAAACAAAGAGCACAACCAATGTACCAATGCTTTTAAAAGCAGTCCACAAAAAGAGGGGGGGGGGTTGGTCATAATTAAACGTTCCAATAACATACCTTTATTGTTTTCTGATTCTCGAAAAAGGGGACCATACCATATTTCTAGTCGAAGATATATATATGCGTTAACTCACGGAAAACCCAGGCTGGAAAACAAATACTTTCAAACTGACAAATGTCTGCCGCTGACCAGGTGAACACCAGCGGCAGAAATAAACCTGGCGTAAGCATGACTAGATCATGGTTGGGATCAATCACTTGGCCTGTTAGTGACGGTGATAGCCGAACATTGATAGACGCATACACATTTCTACACTTGCTGGTGTCAACATTAGTCACACATGACTCGACGATGCCGGAAGATCGTACGATGTGTATGGGCAATCCCAAGCTTACAGTTCTGACGTTAGGAGAATACAATTATATTCTAGGAATGAAACAGTGCCTGGAATGATCTGTCTGACTAGTGTAATAATTGAATGTGCTGGGTATCAGTGATTATAGACAGACAGAAAAATACACATGCGCACATCGATTGGTTCAAGACACACACACACATATACATGAACACACAATAGCTAATGCATGGTTCAACACACATACACACACACGCACACGCACACACACAACACACATCAACACACAATAGCTAATGGTTCAACACACGCACACACACACACACACACACACACACACACACACACACACACACACACACACACACACACTTTCTTTCTTTCTTTATTTGGTGTTTAACGTCGTTTTCAACCACGAAGGTTATATCGCGACGGACACACACACACACAAACACATATACATGAACACACAATAGCTAATGCATGGTTCAACACACATACACACACACAAAAGCACACACATCAACACACAATAGCTAATGGTTCAACACACATACACACACACACACACACACACACACACACACACACACACACACACACACACACACACACACACAAAAGCACACACATCAACACACAATAGCTAATGGTTCAACACACACACACACACACACACACACACACACACACAAAAGCACACACATCAACACACAATAGCTAATGGTTCAACACACACACACGCACACACACATACACACACACACACACACACACAAAAGCACACACATCAACACACAATAGCTAATGGTTCAACACACATACACACACACGCACACACACATATCACTCAACATTCCTATTTGTGCGGGAGGTATACACGGTGTTTGATTCCCACTCTCGACGTGCTAATCATAACGCCAGCTTACCAATGCCTAGTTGTGTGACCACCAGTGCACTCAGCGTTCAGGGAAACAAATCAATCACGGACTCGACCCTGTGTATCAAGGCAAGTGCTATGTACTACAACTCGACACTGTATCAAGGCAAGTGATATGTACTACAACTCGACACTGTATCAGAGACTGTAGAGTATACATACTCTATAGTCTCTGACTGTATCAAGGCAAGTGATATGTACTACAACTCGACACTGTGTATCAAGGCAAGTGCTATGTACTACAACTCGACCTATCTGAGCGAGTACAGTAAAGTCCAGTCAGCACATTTTGTTGCTGGTGGTGGTGGTGGGGGGGGGGGGGGGTCGTAGTGGTTGAGGTGGTGGTGTTTCGTATTGACAAACTTGCTCTGCCCACATAGAAATCCTGACATTTGGCAGCAAAAAAAAGTACAATTAAACTTTCAGATCGTGTTTCAAAATTCTGATTACAATGTGCCACCTACTGGATGAAGAAAGATTGAGACGGAATGGGGTGTGGGTTGTGTGTGTGTGTGAGGGGGGGTGGGGGTGTTTGGGTAGGGAATGAAAAGGCAAAGGGGACATAAGCCATCAGTCATTCGTTGGAACGGGCAAGAGGCTCAACAATTGTCCTCTGCCTGAGCAGTTATTTGCCGACAAAAACGAGAGAAAAAACACACCAAAATACCATCAATCCGCTCCTTTACGAGGACGTTTTTCTCGTTTCTTGTTTGCTTGTCCTTTTCTTCTTTCTTTTATTAATGGCCTAATCTCAATAATATGGCTGTAAAGTTTAAAAATTCGCATTTAAAATGGCACGTCAAACAAAAAAACACATAAAAAACACACACACAAAAACAATAAACATGTGAGATGGGAAGGGGATTTGGAAGAGAAATTCTGACAGCAATCATTTATTTGATCGGCAAAGAGGCTTAACAATCGTCCACCGAAAAAGAGAACAAGTCGCGTAAGGCGAAATTACTACATTTAGTCAAGCTGTGGAACTCACAGAATGAAACTGAACGTAGTCCGCCGCTAGTGCAAAAGGCAGTGAAAGTGACGAGCCTGTTTGGCGCGGTAGCGGTTGCGCTGTGCTTCATAGCATGCTTTACTGTACCTCTCTTCGTTTTAACTTTCTGAGCGTGTTTTTAATCCAAACATATCATATCTATATGTTTTTGGAATCAGGAACCGACAAGGAATAAGATGAAAGTGTTTTTAAATTGATTTCGAAAATTTAATTTTGATCATAATTTTTAATTATTTTAATTTTCAGAGCTTGTTTTTAATCCAAATATAACATATTTATATGTTTTTGGAATCAGAAAATGATGAAGAATAAGATGAACGTAAATTTGGATCAATTTTTTTATATTTTTTTACAATTTTCAGATTTTTAATGACCAAAGTCATTAATTAATTTTTAAGCCACCAAGCTGAAATGCAATACCGAAGTCCGGCCTTCGTCGAAGATTGCTTGGCCAAAATGTCAATCAATTTGATTGAAAAATGAGGGTGTGACAGTGCCGCCTCAACTTTTACAAAAAGCCGGATATGACGTCATCAAAGACATTTATCGAAAAAAAAGCCCGGGGATATCATTCCCAGGAACTCTAATGCAAAACTTCATAAAGATCGGTCCAGTAGTTTAGTCTGAATCGCTCTACACACACACACGCGCACACACACACACACACACATACACCACGACCCTCGTCTCGATTCACCCTCTATGTCAAAACATTTAGTCAAAACTTGACTAAATGTAAAAAGAATGTGTTTGGTGTAAAAAATCCTAGAAAATCATTTATTCTTGCCATGTGAGCTCAGTTTTTTTTTTGTCTTTTATCCTTCGCTTTATTTGTGAGAAGAATTGTACACATAATGACCGAAATGTCAGCTGGAAATTCAAAAGGCCAACAACACACACGTCACACCGAACGGCTCAGGAAGAGAAAGGAAGGAAAGTGTTGCGACATGGAAAGGGCAAGGACAAGGGAGATAACCACGCCATTCATCATGCTATTCAACATCTTCCAGCACAGACTCGCATCGCACGGACCGCGTGCAAACCTTCCAATCAAACGATGAAAATGGACGATGGAAAAAGAAAAACCCACCGCAATTACCATCAGAAAAGCAGCTTGACGTATGTCAATAGAGGGTGTTCGTAAATAACTTCAGCCCTGAAAGTGGAGTAGAAACAATTAACTGCATGGCGAGTAAAAACGAAAATCAACTCGTCAAATGCGAGTAGAGACTAAGAACCCAATGTTACGTTGGCTTGTTAAATATTTCCTTTGGCTAATACAATTTCAGCATTAATATTTTGTGAGCTTTTCAGGGCTGAATTTGCTTTCACTGGCCAAGTCAAACTTTCCCTCGAGACAGTATAGGCCATGGCACCAGTCATTGGCGAGGGTGTGTCTAAAACACGTGAACAAAGTGCACGTGAAGAAAGCTTGCCTCCCTACTCTTGTTGCACAGATGTCTTTTCGTCAATAAAATAGTTAGAGCACATAGTTACGTCCCTTTGGCATTTTTTTCTCTTTTTTTTTCTTCTTCTTTATCATAACTGCTCTATTTCCTTTTGTTACAATAATCAAATAATCATGGCGTGAGTTTACTGGTCTCTTTACAAGCGCCTGTTCCAACACCCAGCGACTTTCCTGGCCTTTTCATAAGAAGTCATAAACGCCTCAGCCGCGAAATGTCAACACCCTCTGGCTTGTGAAGTGCAGTCGTCTGCACACCGGCAGGGCTCGTAAAACTTGAAATCGAGGGCATTGACTCCCTTTCTGCTTGTTTTCACGCACGAGCTGCTTTCAGCGACGCATCTGAGTGGTGAAATCAGCCATGCGTAAATTGAGATCTCGAGCCAAAAAATATAGGTTTATATGCACCAATGCCACGCTGAGTCAAAAAGGAGGTGCAAACCAAATACACGTACGTAACTAACCCACCTTGACCTAGATAGAGATTGTCGGGTCTACAACTGTTGCCACAGGTATATGTTCTACAAGTTTCTATCCCCTTCCTCGGCTCTGTCAACGCCCGTTTTAACCGCTTGCTTCCCTTTATAAAATAAGGGTCATAGACTACTTCTAATTATAATGTACTTCTGCTGTAGTGTATCCGGGAAATGACACAGGACCAGAGATTACACGCTCTGTTCTTCGTCCTTGACAGAGAAGGATTGGGGGGGGGGGGGCAAGGAGGGGGGGGGGGGCGACAAAGTAGAGAGAGAGTGAGGGGGGAGGGGGATATATATATATATATTGAGAGAGAGAGAGAGACAGACCGACAGAGAGACAGAGACAGAGAGAGAGACAGAGACAGACAGACAGACAGACAGACAGAGAGAGAGACAGATTAAAGTTAACACCGAGTGAAACACCGTCCTCGTGGTGATTGTGTAAAGAAAGACAAACACGATTTTGTCTCGCTCACCTGGGTTAACTATAAAACACTTCAGTTACATGCAGACATTGTTTGTTTTGATTAAGCAGTACTTAGGATTGGTCAAACTCTGAAACAACAACAAAAGTCAATTTCAACCAATCCGACGCAGCACAGAGCACTTGACTCGGTTCCCACCTAGTTTTGCACTTTCCCGTGCACACCATCCTTGATGTAGAAATGGAAAACTTTGAAAACAAATCCAAAGAGAACATTTATATAAAGGTAGAGATCTGCTGTAAAATACGGACACCTCAGCTGTGCTCAAGACGCGCACTCAATCAAGCCTGTTTATTTGTTTTTCCGATGTCAAATTGGCTGTCAACACTCCATAAAACAAGTGTCGCAACTCCCACACACATGCGCTGTAGACGCAGGTGACCATCGAAACGAACGGAGAAGGCAACAATTGACATTCTGCCCACAACCCGAAACCTGGAAGCAGCTGGCACCAACCAAACTAGCTCCAAATCCGTTCATTCAAAAGTTAAAATTGAAGTGTTTTTCTTACTCCACCAGACGGTTGACAAGCCCAGACCTTTGGATGATGTCATGGCGTGTGTGTGTGTACATCCGGGGACTTCCTGTTGTGAGTCTCATTTCCTGCAGCTGTTCTGTCTGGGTCAAGTTAAATTGGAACAAGACTGACTTACCTAGACTAACCGATAGTAACCGACTGGCGCCTGCTGGTACTGTCCAACTTGAAAACTGATCAGGAAACACAGACATCTACATATATATAGATCTGAACACGTAACAAAATACAAACTGAAAAGCAAATACCCCAAATATTTCTCCAAAATACTTCAAAACACAAAACTACTTTAACAACTATTAATCTATGAGACTAAAGAAGACGAAAGTTGAAAACAAAGACGCAGTAACGTGTACGTCAAACGGGGGTGGGGGAAGGGGGTGTCTGGAAAAAGCATAAAAAAAGACGGATCAACGATGAACGATGACCTACCAACACTGATTCAGAATAACAACCAGCTGCGGTGTTTGAAATCTGCCCACTTCCATTCATTTTTTTTAGTTTTTCTCTCCTTCATTTTATCATCACCCCCTATCTTGTAGTTGTGTCGGGTTTTTTGCATACAAGACAACTGACCTGTCCAAGTGTGTCTCATTGATATTTTAGCCACCCCTATTTTCAAGCAGAGCGAACATGGAAACGGCGGTGACTTGCTTCACAGACGAGGTTTGAAGTATCACATGAATGAGGTGAATTTTCATAGCGTATGAACAGAACCCCTGAGAAACTTAAGTATGGTCCTAGAGATAGGGATACGTCCTTCCCTTGAAAAACGATCTCAAATCTGCCATGGCTCTTACATGGGATCCTCAACCTGGACACATCAAACCTGCCATGGCTCTTACATGGGATCCTCAACCTGGACACATCAAACCTGCCATGGCTCTTACATGGGATCCTCAACCTGGACACATCAAACCAACAGCATGGCTGCTTCCCGAGCTGAATAAACAATTTTTTCCAGACTTCCTCCCTTTTAAGACCCTGTTTTCTCAGACTTTTTGTTCATAACCTCTGTAAATTTACCACCAATATAAGACTCCCCCCATTTAAGATTTGATTTGTGGAGGCCTTAAAAGGGTTCCACTGGACTACTTTTCCTTCCAAGAATAGTTACTAGGATTGACATGGATCGTGTCAGTAACGAATCTAATTCCGTTCAGGAAAACATTCCTTGTCTGCACAGCAAGCAGCCAGGCTGTCGAGTGTTGGTTGATGATAAAATCGTTTATTTAACGTCACTCTGTAAAAACATTGGCGATATTTGTCTTAGATTAAAAACACACACAGGCGCGCACACAAACTTTCCCTTTATGTACAGTGGTTCGCCACCCTCCCACCCCCCGCACACTCTCGCTGGTGGTACGTGGCCAAGTGGATGTGTGCAGGTACATTCTGTCAACACCTGGATAGATATGACATACTTGAACAGAAAGGGGAGACACTTTAAACGGGTAGTAAGAGGGGGGGGGGGAGTGGAGTCTTCGAATGGTATTTTCACTGTACACATGTTGTGACTGAACCATCAGATGGTGGTCAACCGGTTTGCTTGGCACCATCAACTTTGCCAAGATTTCTGAAGGTTGCTTACTCAGTTACTGCCAAGTTACTGAGATTTCATGAAGATTGCTTACTGCCAAGTCACTAAAGATTTCTCAAGATTGCTTACTGCTGAGTTACTGAGATTTTTGAAGGTTGTCGACTGCCAAGTTACGCGGCGTAACCACTTTGCATGAGACAAGAAAGTTGAAACCAAGCTTAGCCAGTCACGGTTTTATTTCCTTTTTCCTCCACCTCCCCTCCCGCCTAGCTTATCTCCTCTGATAACCGCCTGTCATTCCCTCCCTTCACTTCTTGTCATCGAAATAACTAAAAGTCCAAGGTCTAAAAATGATGAACACAGTGATGGCGCTAGTATTCTTTCAAACCGGTACGTAAACTTTTATTATGCAAACAGTCACACAAAAAAAACCCGGCAGGCTTGTCATTGGAACCAGTAAGAGTCCAGCTCAGAGAACTGTTTTTGTTTTGTTTTACCGGCGAAAAAAACCGGTAGTTCTAAAAGTCAACCGGCAGGTCATACCAGCAGCCAATTTTGTTCCGATATTTTCTCTCTCCAACCGGTAAAATACCGGTAATTGCCTGTTAACGCCAATACTGGAACAGTTAATTTATAGAAAAAGTCGCATATTTAGACGGACTTTTAGTTATTTCAAGTTCCTTATCATATTTACAACATAACAGCAACAACAAAACCAGCATGGGGTGCCGGGAGATTCTTGATTTGTCTCTCACCGAAGGCACAGAACCTTCAGCAGTTGTCCAGCTTCCAATATAAGGCAACCAGGAAGAAAGATGATTCAGATTTTCAACCCACAGAGGGCGCCACGGGCATCACACTGAAGGAAAGTGCACCAATTATCTCGCAGCTTCTTTCTTAGCTCTGTGTTGCGCCAGTTTGTGATCGATACTGACATCATGCCGGCAGAAAACACTGCTCTTTTAATGAGAGGCTACTATTATGAGTTGTTTCTAATATGCTGACTGTTAGCAAATGATATTACAGACATGTCGAGAAAAAAGATAACATGAGCCTTTTAGGCGAATGCTGATATCTGTGTGTGTGTGTGAGAGAGAGAGAGAGAGAGAGAGAGAGACAGAGACAGAGACAGAGACAGAGACAGAGAGACAGACAAAGAGAGAGAGAATGAGGAGAAGAAGTGAGACTGAGAGAGACAGATTAACATGATACAGACAGATACTGAGACACTCAGACAGCAGACAGACGGAGAGACATGACAAGTTAAAAACCCGCTGTAAGCCCAACTATGCGAACGTGTCTCCTGAACATGCAGTCGGAAAAGTAAGCCTGACTCACGTTGCTTATACCATTAATACAGCGCAGTCGTGCGTTACGACGAAAAACTCGGTCGCCAACCTTGTGTAACAAAAAAATTTGCCTGCAAGCAAGCTCCAAATTAACTCACACACACACGCTGATACACGCACGCACACAGAGAAAACAGACGCCCAGATGTTGCTAAATGTCCTGCATGTACCATGACGTTACATAACGACCCAAATCCGACCAAACAACAGCATACCAGCTAAAACCAGACGTTACATAACGACCCAAATCCGACCAAACAACAGCATACCAGCTAAAACCAGACGTTACATAACGACCCAAATCCGACCAAACAACAGCATACCAGCTAAAACCAGACGTTACATAACGACCCAAATCCGACCAAACAACAGCATACCAGCTAAACCAGACGTTACATAACGACCCAAATCCGACCAAACAACAGCATACCAGCTAAACCAGACGTTACATAACGACCCAAATCCGACCAAACAACAGCATACCAGCTAAAACCAGACGTTACATAACGACCCAAATCCGACCAAACAACAGCATACCAGCTAAACCAGACGTTACATAACGACCCAAATCCGACCAAACAACAGCATACCAGCTAAAACCAGACGTTACATAACGACCCAAATCCGACCAAACAACAGCATACCAGCTAAAACCAGACGTTACATAACGACCCAAATCCGACCAAACAACAGCATACCAGCTAAAACCAGACGTTACATAACGACCCAAATCCGACCAAACAACAGCATACCAGCTAAAACCAGACGTTACATAACGACCCAAATCCGACCAAACAACAGCATACCAGCTAAAACCAGACGTTACATAACGACCCAAATCCGACCAAACAACAGCATACCAGCTAAAACCAGACGTTACATAACGACCCAAATCCGACCAAACAACAGCATACCAGCTAAAACCAGACGTTACATAACGACCCAAATCCGACCAAACAACAGCATACCAGCTAAAACCAGACGTTACATAACGACCCAAATCCGACCAAACAACAGCATACCAGCTAAAACCAGACGTTACATAACGACCCAAATCCGACCAAACAACAGCATACCAGCTAAACCAGACGTTACATAACGACCCAAATCCGACCAAACAACAGCATACCAGCTAAAACCAGACGTTACATAACGACCCAAATCCGACCAAACAACAGCATACCAGCTAAAACCAGACGTTACATAACGACCCAAATCCGACCAAACAACAGCATACCAGCTAAAACCAGACGTTACATAACGACCCAAATCCGACCAAACAACAGCATACCAGCTAAACCAGACGTTACATAACGACCCAAATCCGACCAAACAACAGCATACCAGCTAAACCAGACGTTACATAACGACCCAAATCCGACCAAACAACAGCATACCAGCTAAACCAGACGTTACATAACGACCCAAATCCGACCAAACAACAGCATACCAGCTAAAACCAGACGTTACATAACGACCCAAATCCGACCAAACAACAGCATACCAGCTAAACCAGACGTTACATAACGACCCAAATCCGACCAAACAACAGCATACCAGCTAAAACCAGACGTTACATAACGACCCAAATCCGACCAAACAACAGCATACCAGCTAAACCAGACGCCGCGCTTTCACCCACTGCTAAGGCGATAATGACCATTTGACACCGTGTGCAGAGGGTTCCCCTTTGGATCCCGGTACTGCTGGTCTCTCACTGTCCCAGCAACTATATTCGCCACCTAAACGCCTCTATGCTTCCAATCTTGAACTGTGTTGGCCATAACGGAGACGGATAAAAAATATCATCAACGTTAATCCTTCTTTTTGGTAATTGTAAAACTTTTTTTTTAGGTAGCCGGTACTGTACCCTGCAGATGAGATGACTGAGTCATTCAATCGTCTACGGACTTTTTTTTCATAAATAATTCCTACACTTTTACGCTGGGGTAAAACAACTGAGTTGTATACACATTTATATATATATATAATGTGTAACTCAGTGGGTAAAACCCGCACTCACAATAATTATTGGTGTCAACACGATTTTAATCAGTTTAAACATGATACAATGATAAAATGGAAAACTATAGGGACACGAACTCAAGCGAACGCTTAATAGCCTTATATTACGTGCGCACTTGTGTTTGCGAGTGAAGATACGCGGACGGCAGAAAGGCCCTGCGCTCACATATGTAACTTCAACAGGACGTAACTTCAACAGGACAGACGACGCTCTGCAGCTTATCCCAGCCCGCTACACGTTGCGTGAAAGGAAAACAGGCCAAGTACTCGTCATAATCCCTATCGTAGCATCAATAATATGCAGTGCGTCGTCTGTGCCGCTAAAACTGCGCATGTATATAACACCGACAGAATGTGACAAGAGTGTGTCTAGGTAGTCGTGCTTATCGCCTTACTGGGCAAGGTCAGTCACCTTTGTTCCAGTGGGTGCACAACACTCTACACCCACATCCTTCCCTCTCTCAACTTTCCATTAACTGTTTAAGTTGATAGAAATAAATATATATGTAACGTAAAGGTCCCGTGACCAAGTTTGTTTTCCTGTGACCGACGTGATCAGTCGTAATTTAAGTGTTAATACGCTGATTATATTGAGAAGAGAGAGAGAGAGAGAGAGAGAGAGAGAGAGAGAGAGAGAGAGAGAGAGAGCGTTTGTGTGTATGTGTGTGTGAATGTGTGTGTGTGTTAGACCGGGCGATACAGACACAGAGAGACGGAGAAAGTGAGTGAGGATTTGGATGTAATAATGTAATAAAGATTATAAAAAAAAATGTAAGTTTATAAAATATTAAATTTTAGACACGCAACAATCACACGCTTTTGACTCTAAAGCCATCTTGAGGTCAAAATAAACGGATAATCCGATAAGTTTCCATAAGTTTTTATATTTGTCTGTATTTGTCCACTGCAAACACCTTCTTCTGCGTTCGTGGGCTGAAACTCCCACGTACACTCATGTTTTTGCACGAGAGGAATTTTACGTGTATGACCGTTTTTACCCTGCCATTAAGGCAGCCATACGCCGCTTTCGGAGGACTGCAAACACCATTGCGTTGACGTACTCGTGAACGTGTTGTTGTGTCTAAAATAAACGTTCTGTAAACTTACCTTTCTTGTTTTTTGATTCTGGATTTTGCAACGTCGGCAGTTTATCGGTTTAGGATTTGTGTATTGTGTAACGTAAAGCTTTTGCGATTATATGTATAAGAGGACCCACCCAGTCCCTACTTTAACATCAACACCTTTGTTGCCCGTGTCGTTACACCTTGACGTTTACCGGTCTCGAAAGACCACCTGCAGTGTAGGGGAGCATGTGACCAATCACAAGACTGGCACGTCAAAACATGCCTCTGTACTTTTAGTCTTGTGCCCTCACGATTCACTTTAATTTTGAAGATAAAACACAGTGTTTTGTCGCTCTCTCTCTCTCTCTCTCTCTCTCTCTCTCTCTCTCTCTCTCTCTCTCTCTCTCTCTCTCTCTCTCTCACACACACTTTCTCCTTCTCTCGATCTCCATCTCCCTCACACACACACTTTCTCCTTCTCTCGATCTCCACTGATCTCCCCCACACACACACTTTCTCCTTCTCTCGATCTCCAATGATCTCCCACACACACACACTTTCTCCTTCTCTCGATCTCCACTGATCTCCCACACACACACACTTTCTCCTTCTCTCAATCTCCATCTCCCACACACACACACTTTCTCCTTCTCTCAATGTTCCTCTCCCTCTATCCCTACACACACAAACAAAATCACACACACTTCCTGAACCTCCCCATATCTATCTAGCTACCTCTCTCTCTCTCTCTCTCTCTCTCTCTCTCTCTCTCTCTCCTCTCTCTCTCCCTCTCTCTTTTTATCTCTGTCTCTCTTTCTGTCTCTGTCTCTCTCTCTCTGTCTCTCTCTCTCTCTCTCTCTTTCTCTCTCTCCCTCCCCTCTCTATCTCTCTCTCTCTCTCTCTCTCTCTCTCTCTCTCTCTCTCTCTCTCTCTCTCTCTCTCTCTCTCTCTCTCTCTCTCTCTCTCTCTCTCTCTCTCTCTCTCTCTCTCTCTCTCTCTCTCCTCTCTCTCTCTCTCTCTCTCTCTCTCTCTCTCTCTCTCTCTCTCTCTCTCTCTCTCTCTCTCTCTCTCTCTCTCTCTCTCTCTCTCTCTCTCTCTCTCTCTCTCTCTCTCTCTCTCTCTCTCTCTCTCTCTCTCTCTCTCTCTCTCTCTCTCTCTCTCTCTCTCTCTCTCTCTCTCTCTCTCTCTCTCTCTCTCTCTCTCTCTCTCTCTCTCTCTCTCTCTCTCTCTCTCTCTCTCTCTCTCTCTCTCTCTCTCTCTCTCTCTCTCTCTCTCTCTCTCTCTCTCTCTCTCTCTCTCTCTCTCTCTCTCTCTCTCTGGAATGTTGTTGCATACTTTGTTTGCTCCTTTTCTTTTTCAAGTTACATGTCAGCCTATCAACAAAGCCGCCTAATAACTTAGTATCAGCTATTACGCGTGTCCCTATTTCCCCCATCACGTCTCTTACATCAGCATATGTTGCTATACAGGGATTGTAGAGAACAAATCTCTGGCAGAGATCAAGGATTTAAAGTTTTAACAGCTCGTCATTCCGCCTTCAGGGTGTTTTCAACAGTAGCTTTAAATAATTTGCTTTCCAGTGTGTAATCTTATAATTACATTTAGCCACATATTCGAGAGAGAGAAAAAACGCCTAATAAGGTACATAATTATTACGAAGTAGCTCTTGTTGATTAAACGGTGAGAGAGAGAGAGAGAGAGAGAGAGAGAGAGAGAGAGAGAGAGAGAGAGGGAGAGAGACAGACAGACAGACAGACAGACAGACACAGACAGACAGCGAATTAGAATCGAGAGACAGGGATTGGGGAGGTGAATAAAGAGAGATGATGGGATTGGGGGTGGGGGAGCTAAACTTTGGTTCTCTGGGATGCACCCAAAGTTGTGCCCCAGGTCGAACTGGTTCCCTCGCTCGGCCATGAGGGTACTGGCAGCATCCCTGTAAAAACAGGAAGCAGTGGGTACGTTACGCAACACAAGGCCTTGCCTGTTCACCAGCGCCTTGTATTCTGTTCTGCCAGTGCCAGAAAATCTCTCTAAAAACTTTAATCTTAAAGAATGACTGCACAATTGCACGGAAATTGTTAAAATCAGGTGGCAGTTTTCAGCTTGAAGAGTGCAAAGAATGTGCAGGGCCTGGACCTAGTGTATGAGAGGGAGGGGCTTGCAAAATGAGCCAAGCCGGGTACAAGGGCTGGCCTTGCGGTGGATGCAGAAGGCTTCGCCCACCAGCTCCTGTTGAAAGTAAGTTTAAAAAGGGGAAATTATTTTGGTTCTGAAAGTGTTGATTTTCAGGATAGATACAGTATTGAACTGAGTAAAATGAGAGCTTCTTGTTCGAGTTAAGCCCGTGACTTGTGAATTAGCTGCATCACGAACTGAGTTAAATGAGAGCTTCTTGTCGGAGTCAAGCCCGTGACTTGGGAATTAGTCGCATCACGAACTGATGCTTCGTTTCGTCTCAAACAGATCGATCACTCCGCCCAGCCTAAAATCAATTGTTATCTCCCTTTGTACCGATGCTCCACACGCATATGCACCCCCCTCCCCACCCACCTTCTCCTAACCACTAAACGTGCCCAAATGCTATAGCTCACAAGATGGCATGGCATGGTAAAACTCGTGTATGTGGTCTATTACACATTTGAAAGATTTAATTTTGTCAAAGTTTCTTAGTTAGTTTTGAAAGACTTTCTTTTGAAACTCTGAAAGAATGCAGAAATCAATGTTAAAATGTGTCCTCTGTAAAACAAGACTGAAATCAAAAACTGCTGGCTGGTGGGAAAAAATGGGTAGGAGATTCAGAGAAAGATGGAGGTAAAATCAATTTCCTGTCAGTGTTAGTATTGTCACCCAAAACTGTCCGCAAGCCTCCAACCTCACAACAGTGGAAGGACGTGCAACTGCTTCTTATCAGTTGTTCAGTGAACCCGCCTTTCAAGCCCCCACCCCCTCCCCCCACCCCATTTAAAACTGTCTCCCTTTGAAGACTTTGCTGTTTTAGATGTTCCGTTCATAACTTCTGCAATTGAAACTTAACCTCAATTTTTAAGACCCGATTTTCTCCTGTTGTGGATACCTTAAAAGAGGAGTTCCACGGTATAAAATGCACCAAACCTGAGGTAAAAACCACGCACTACACACACAAACACAAGACATCACTCAAAGACGTTCATCTTGAGCTGCAGCACACACCAGAGAAGAAAACTTCCACACATGACAGCCAGACAGAAAAAGATTGACTGTTGGAAGTTTGTTGTGTGGAATGGGTTGAGCAAAATGTAGTGTCTACTGTGTGACTGACAGGAGCTCAAATTCGCCCCTCACTTCCACCAAGTGAATCTGGAGTGGAAAGAATGTGAACTGTAGTGGGCATGCTGCACTAAGGATCCGCACGACATATTTCTGTCAAGCCAACATCAAAGTGACCAGCTTAGGAGAGGTCTTTTCTTTCTTTATTTGGTGTTTAACGTCGTTTTCAACCACGAAGGTTATATCGCGACGGGGAAAGGGGGGAGATGGGATAGAGCCACTTGTCAATTGTTTCTTGTTCACAAAAGCACTAATCAAAAATTTGCTCCAGGGGCTTGCAACGAAGTACAATATATTACCTTACTGGGAGAATGCAAGTTTCCAGTACAAAGGACATAACATTTCTTACATACTGCTTGACTAAAATCTTTACAAAAATTGACTATATTCTATACAGGAAACACTTAACAAGGGTAAAAGGAGAAACAGAATCCGTTAGTCGCCTCTTACGACATGCTAGGGAGCATCGGGTAAATTCTTCCCCCTAACCCGCGGGGGGTTTAGGAGAGGTCAGTGGATATCATTGACACCTACTCTGAGTCACAACTTGGATGGGGAGCTTGGACTGATGGAATCAGATCGAAAAAAACAGCTGTGTCTGTCATTTTAGTGTGTGCATCCAGTGTCAGAACAATAATGAATGCAAAGGTTTTAGTCATCCAAGGGATGAATACCAAATGAATACAAACAAGTCGCGTAAGGCGAAAATACAATATTTAGTCAAGTAGCTGTCGAACTCACAGAATGAAACTGAACGCAATGCAATTTTTCAGCAAGACCGTATACTCGTAGCATCGTCAGTCCACCGCTCATGGCAAAGGCAGTGAAATTGACAAGAAGAGCGGGGTAGTAGTTGCGCTAAGAAGGATAGCACGCTTTTCTGTACCTCTCTTTGTTTTAACTTTCTGAGCGTGTTTTTAATCCAAACATATCATATCTATATGTTTTTGGAATCAGGAAGCGACAAGGAATAAGATGAAAGTGTTTTTAAATTGATTTGGACAATTTAATTTTGATAATAATTTTTATATATTTAATTTTCAGAGCTTGTTTTTAATCCGAATATAACATATTTATATGTTTTTGGAATCAGCAAATGATGGAGAATAAGATAAACGTAAATTTGGATCGTTTTATAAATTTTTATTTTTTTTTACAATTTTTAATGACCAAAGTCATTAATTAATTTTTAAGCCACCAAGCTGAAATGCAATACCGAAGTCCGGGCTTCGTCGAAGATTACTTGACCAAAATTTCAACCAATTTGGTTGAAAAATGAGGGCGTGACAGTGCCGCCTCAACTTTCACGAAAAGCCGGATATGACGTCATCAAAGACATTTATCAAAAAAATGAAAAAAACGTTCGGGGATTTCATACCCAGGAACTCTCATGTCAAATTTCATAAAGATCGGTCCAGTAGTTTAGTCTGAATCGCTCTACACACACACACACACAGACAGACACACACACACACGCACATACACCACGACCCTCGTTTCGATTCCCCCTCGATGTTAAAATATTTAGTCAAAACTTGACTAAATATAAAAAGAACCACACACATGCAGGTAGTTCTTCTTCATTGTTAACAGACTCTTGATTTAACAGTTTTAATATGAATAAGAATCACGCTCTCGTTTGAGTGTGGGTGTGTGGAATGAAACACATTACAAATGTTACCAGAAGAAAATAAAAATACAAGGAGAACAGCAACATTGTCTAACTTTTGTTTTTTTTATATCTAGTAAAGTGTATTTACAGTTACATCAACTCTTTGTGCATGTGTGTGTGTGGAATTCAGGAGCAGACTAGAAATGATGGATGCAATATCCTAGCGGTTAAGACATAAGCCTTGCATGCGTAAGGTTAAAGGTTCGAATCCCTTCTTCCCCCTGTTTGAATCTTTAATAAGAGAGATTTTTCTGATCTCCCAGGGTAACTTGCAACTTGTATGCAGACCAGTTCGTGGTTCGTATCCCCTTCCGTGTGTACACTCAAGCACAAGACCAAGTACACACGGAAAAGATCCTGTCATCCATGTCAGAATTTGGTTGGTCACAGAAACACAATAAATAATGCCCAGCGTGCATCCCCCAAAATGGAGGATGGCTGCCTGAATGAGGGGGGCAATAGTAATACAGTGGAACCCCCCTCTCACGCTAAACACAAGTTTGCTTGGAAGGAGAAGAGGTCATAGAAATAAAACACATACAGTGAACCCCCCACTCACGCTAAACACAAGTTTCTTTGGAAGGAGAAGAGGTCATAGAAATAAAACACATACAGTGAACCCCCCACTCTTTCTTTCTTTCTTTATTTGGTGTTTAACGTCGTTTTCAACCGTTCAAGGTTATATCGCGACGGAGGGAAGAGGGGTGATGGGATAGAGCCACTTGTCAATTGTTTCTTCTTCACAAAAGCACTAATCAAAAATTTGCTCCAGGGGCTTGCAACGTAGTACAATACCTTACAACCCCCCACTCACGCTAAACACAAGTTTGCTTGGAAGGAGAAGAGGTCATAGAAATAAAACACATACAGTGGAACCCCCCTCTTAAGGCCTCCATAAACCTGAGTAAATCAGGTCTTAAACAAGTCGCGTAAGGCGAAAATACAACATTTAGTCAAGTAGCTGTCGAACTCACAGAATGAAACTGAACGCAATGCCATTTTTCAGCAAGACCGTATACTCGTAGCATCGTCAGTCCACCGCTCATGGCAAAGGCAGTGAAATTGACAAGAAGAGCGGGGTAGTAGTTGCGCTAAGAAGGATAGCACGCTTTTCTGTACCTCTCTTTGTTTTAACTTTCTGAGCGTGTTTTAATCCAAACATATCATATCTATATGTTTTTGGAATCAGGAACCGACAAGGAATAAGATGAAAGTGTTTTTAAATTGATTTCGAAAATTTAATTTTGATAATAATTTTTATATTTTTAATTTTCAGAGCTTGTTTTTAATCCAAATATAATATATTTATATGTTTTTGGAATCAGAAAATGATGGAGAATAAAATAAACGTAAATTTGGATCGTTTTTTTTAAAATTTATTTTTTTACAATTTTCAGATTTTTAATGACCAAAGTCATCAATTAATTTTTAAGCCACCACGCTGAAATGCAATACCGATGTCCGGGCTTCGTCGAAGACTACTTGACCAAAAATGAGAGCGTGACAGTGCCGCCTCAACTTTCACGAAAAGCCGAATATGACGTCATCAAAGACATTTATCGAAAAAAAGAAAAAAACGTTCGGGGATATCAATCCCAGGAACTCTCATGTAAAATTTCATAAAGATCGGTCCAGTAGTTTAGTCTGAATCGCTCTACACGCACGCATGCACGCACGCACACACATACACACACACACATACACCACGACCCTCGTTTCGATTCCCCCTCTATGTTAAAACATTTAGTCAAAACTTGACTAAATGTAAAAAGAGGGAGTCTTAAAGTGGGGAGAAATTGACAAAAGAAATGAACAGAAAATCAGTAAATGGGCAACTCCCTGTCAGATAACATTTAAAATAGCCACACATAGTTTATTTGTGAGAAAATACAAATAAAGCTGCTTTCATTGTATTGTGAAATGTGTGAATGAGATGATATCAAAGGTTTGTAGCAAATTCTAATGTACATATATTACTATCTTTTATTGAATTTCAAACATAAATTTACCCCCAATTTTTGCTGTTTTCCCCCACTTTTGTTTTCTAACGGCGAGAACGACATTTACATTAACCGCATAGTAGTCTGTGCCGAACAACGACATCCGGGAAGACGAGCGAAATGGCAGCCAGGCGTCAAGTTCAATGTAGTGATCACATCACACCAAAATTACATGTCACAAGAAACAGCACATTCTTGTAAATCCATTACTTTATCTAATTTACTGCTTCTTTTGATCTAAAATGATTCTGATCAAGAAGTTAAACAAAATGAAAGCACACGACTGCGTGTAATAATGGCTCTGGATAATTTCAGATGTTTCTCGTTACAAGTCACAGCACGTGACGTACGCTATTGTCACAAGAAACATTTACATATGCTTTTTTTCTCCAACAAAGGGGTTTATGATTGGAAATTATTTGTTTCTTATTAAGGTTCTTCACATTGCTTAATTTGGTGCTGCTTCGACTCCCTATGTTTGTGGATAAAGGATTTTGGTTTTTAAAAAAAAAAGATGTTTAGCCAATTTTGAGATCAAAGTTCACTCAAGCCTTTGTATCTTTTGCAGACAAATATGTTAATTTGAACAAAGTGGGATATTAAAAAGTTTGATCAGGAAGAAGTTATTTTTTGTGGAATGCATTGTTGCATAAGTGAAAAACTTATGACGTGACACTGACATATATGGCCACGGCTCAGAAATGGCGTCGAACGCTATTTTCACCCGCTTCGTTTATTTGATCACTAATATCTTTAAACAGAGCTGCAATTAGAAAACGGAAGCACATTAGTTGCATCGGACACATGTTTACGTTTCTGTTCCTTCCGAAAATGGAATGCCGTTTGACGTTTTGTGATCATGACGATGCATTTAGTGCAGAACACGGGCTGTGTTTTAGTGATTTTCTTGTGACATATTAACAGAGGTTGCATACGAATCATGTTTATGTTTAACTGTGAGAGGGACACATGCGAAAACTGACGTTTCCAAACTCCGAAAAGCCTGCAGATTACGTCGCATAGGTTTTTTTCAAAAAACGGTCTTCGCGGAGCCGAGCAGTTGGCCGGAAACACCCGAAGCGTTGGTCATAACGAATTGTCGCAAGAATGCTAGCGGAAGAATCTCTGTGTTTTATCAGCTATCGAACAACTTTTACCGTCTGACTGTATTCATATATATAATCACAACACTATCAAGTATTATTTGCCAGAAGAAAAAATTAGATTTGCGCGACGGTTTTCTAGTAATCAGAGCCAAACTAGTGAACTTGCGAAATTGTCGCAAGAGGACAGCGTTATGCACTACATTTTTGATCGGACTTTTTCGGTCCCAGAACTCTTTTATCAGTCATGTGACCGTTGTTCGCGCCATTAGCAACGGTTGACCTGGAGTGATCAGCTGGGAAGGTGCGAGATGAAAGAAGAAAGCGGAGAAAAAAGAGGTAAATGTTTTGTCGTAATTTTTTTCGATAGCGTTATGCACTACGTTCCCTCTGGTTTTTGCAGAGTATTTTGTGGATTGTGTCACAATGCATTAGTCTACGACTTGTGGTGTTTGAAATGTATGTCGGATTGATTCTTCCCATGTATGTTGCCAGAACAGACATTTTGAATTTTCACTTTGGAAGTGAAAAAACAAGGTTTTTGTCATCGATTGTTGTACGATTTGTCGTAGTGTTATGCACATACATTTGTGTAGGTCTTATCGAAGGAACCATTCAAGGAATAGTAGCAAAATTCATATTTGTAACAACGATTTGGAATAACTTGACAGTTTGACTTATCTTCACTTCGATCAATTTCGGCAAAGCCGTATGTTCCCGTTGTTCATAACTTTGCAACACAAAATGTGTATTCGAGGCATGCGGGTTCTGAATTAACAGATTTCTTTGTTTAAAATATGTTTTGAAAAGAAATAAATGGCTCAGTGTTACTAATGCTGTGTCAGCTTTGATATGGTTTTCGATGGAACAAAAAAATGCCCTTAATAATTAAAACCGGTGCAGTTCATAACTTTGCACCAGAGGTCTATTGTCTGATTTGTGTAAAGTTATGAACAGTAACCATATTCTTCTTGTTGATAATTATTTGGTACATTCTTGCAGGAAGACACTGCAGCTGATATTGTTGTTTGCTTCATTTTATTTCAGGCTGCGAGAAAACTTGAATTTGTGTTTTGTATGTATGTTCATAACTTTACAGAGCATGCTGTTTCCTGGGTGTGGTGAGGATGTCGCAAAGTTATGAACTGCAGTTAACACTGGCTTTTCTATGTTTTTGAAGTGAGATGTGATAGAGTTTTACAGAAGTGAGCCTCAAAGACAGAGATATGCTAGAAAAAACACAGACTTTGTTGTTTCTGGATAGTGATGTAGTGTTGCTGCTGTTCATAACTTTACGCCGGATTTTTGATGTAAAGTTATGCACTGTCAGGAAACAGGTTGTTCACACAAAAACTAAATTATTTTGTTTTTATGCAGGAAGCTAAAGTGATGTTGGTTGGTGGATTCTGTTTCAGACACCTGGTTTGAATCTGTTTTAAGTTTCATGGTTCTTTCAGCTGTTCATAACTTTGCAAATCCCTAGCCTGCTTTGTGGTTGCTGTTTGTCGCAAAGTTATGAACTGCATTTGATACTGATTCTTCTATGGTTTTGAAGTGAGCTGTGATATTGTTTTGCAGAAATAAGCCTCAGAGACAAAGATATGCTTGACAAATCACAGACTTAGTTGTTTCTGGATAGTGATGTGGTGTTGGTGCTGTTCATAACTTTACGCCGGATTTTTGATGTAAAGTTATGCACTGTCAGGAAATGTGTTGTTCGCACAAAAACTGAATTGTATTGTTATTATGCAGGAAGCCAAAGTGATGTTAGTTGGTGGATTCTGTTTCAGACACCTGGTTTGAATCTGTTTTACGTTTCATGGTTTTTACAGCTGTTGCAAATCCCAAGCCTACTTCATGGTTACTGTTTGTCGCAAAGTTATGAACTGCATTTAATACTGATTCTTCTATGGTTTTGAGGGTAGCTGTTAGGTTTTTGCTGTTGCAGAAACTAGCTTTAGAGAGGGAATGATGGTTGAAGCAACACTGTCTTGGTAGTTTCTCAACAAAGCTTTGGTTTTGTTGCTGTTCATAACTTTGCAACACAAATCTGATGTTGAGTTGTATGCCTTTTTTATTGCTTTCTGTTTTTAAGAAAAGGTCTTAAAGAAAGACAGGTCTTTAAAACGAGGGCCTCGTGATGTGGAGATTAAATGACATGCTATGGAGAAGAAAAAAATGTGAAAAAGCAAGGTCTTAAAAAGGGGCAAGTCTTTATATTAAGGTCTGAAGGGAAGGGATCTGTAATGAACAGGAAGTTGAAATTACTGGAGCAGCTGACTTAGTGGCCTGATAATGTATTTGCCTAGCTATTTATTGTTAGCATAAAACATTTCTCTGATTGCCATTGCTTCTGTTGCAGGTGACAAAGATTACAGATGAGGGGTGCTGGGGCAGGTACCTGGAGAAGATCCGTGATGCCTGATGGCTGGAAATGGCCAGCTGGACCAGTGTCAGAATGTTTTATTCAGTCGACCGATGTCGTGGCAGTCCTCCACAACTACTCCACTAAAACTTACAAGCGAGCACTTGTTTTCACCTTCAACTAAAAGTCAAACATTATGAATTCCTCCTAACAGGTCTTTCTGTGTGTAATAGTGTGTATCAACAAGCTTTTCTGCTATGCGTGTTCGCATTTTTCTCACGGATTTATGTACAGTGCGTTTTCTGTGTCTGTGCAGTAATGTTATGAACATGTGTCAGTATCTGTAAGCGGGCAGAATCCAATCTTTAGCATAGTACCAGCGGAACTGGAGAGAGCACTTATTTATTAAATAAGGCAGCGCGAACTGTCTGTTTTCTTGACTGTCTCTTCTTCCAGATTGTTCCAATCAGCTATTGTTCTTGGAAAGTAGGAGAACTCATACTGGGGGGTCTGAGTGATTGTTTGAATATTACTCAGGCTGTTGTTTTGTGCCAGTTAAGTCACAATGTTCTTGGTCTGGTATTCTTGGTTTGATTCGTCTTTTTCCAGTAGCCTCCTTGGTTATGAAATTTGTTGCAGGTAGTGCTGGCATCAGGCCTGTTGACACTTTGTAGAAGAAAGATCAGTCGCTGCTGCCGCCTTCTTTGCTGGAAGGGTTGGGAAACAAAGGTCGCTCAGCATCTTGGTAACACAGCCGGAGGGGCGGTCCCTATAGTTTTGGGTGATAAAACGGGCCGCCCGCCTCTGGACCATCTCTAGTTTGTTGATGTCCCCTTTAAGATGGCGGTCCCAGGCGACCGAGCTGTATTCCAGCGTGGATCTCACTAGGGAGATGAATGCTGTGCGCCTACACTCTTTGAGGCAGCATCGTAGGTTGCGACGTAGGAATCCAGTTGTGGAGTTGGCTTTACTTGTGATGTTGGCAACGTGTCTCGTCCATGATAGATCCTCTGACATGGTACGCCTAGGTACGGATTACATGGTACTTGTTGCAGCATGTGTTGTCCAAGTTCGTAGGAGGGGGATGACAGGTCTTAGTCCAGATTTTGGGCTTGTCTGTATAATCTCTTCTTCCTTTTTAAGTTTTTAGCAGTTTCTTCAGATGATTGTTCAACCATGGTGGGCGGCTTCTTGGTGAGCATGTGTTGGATGGGATGTGTCGGTCAGTAGCAGTGAGGAGTTTGCCTTTGAATGTAGACCATAGCGAGTGGATGTCACAGCCCTCAGCGTTCATTGCTTGCAGCCACTGGGATGCTCGAGCCGCATCGGCTTTGAGATGTTCCCAGTTAGCCTTCCCATACTTGTAGCGTTTGCTAGGTTTCTGGCGTGTTTTGTGATCAGGAGTATATTATAGGAGGCAGTATTTCTCTCCAAATTGTGCAACTTGCTTTTGACTAACAGGAGTTTTGTTCTGTAACCTTAATATTAAGCTGTTGTGTGATCTTTCAGCCAAAATATTCATATTTGTTCAAAAGTCCATTCAGTTTGTCGTAAAGTTATGAACTCCATCTCTTTATTCGATTAATGGCTAAGTTGCAAGATTGTGCATAGCACCAGTGTTCTTCTTTGAGCATGTATGTATTATCATCATATGTAGTGTGTTAATGTTCTGCAAGGTTTGGCTGCTGTGTTGAAAAAAATAAATTGTCACGATGTAAAGTTATGAACAACAAATAGCAACCACAGATTTCTCTGCCTGTGGGTCTATTAAATCATTGACGTTTGCCTGGTTGTTAGTGAATGTATGTTCTGTAACCTTAATAAGCTGTTTTGTGTAAGCACGGGGTGATCTTTTAGCAAAAATGTTCATGTTTGCTTACAATTCCATACAGTTTGTCGTAAAGTTATGAACTCCACCTCTTTTTTTCGATTTATGTCTAAGTACTTTTAGTTGCAAGATTTTGCTTAGCATGAGTGTTCTACTTTGTACATGTATGTATTATCACTATATGTAGTGTGCCAAAGTTCTGCAAGGTTTGACTGCCGTGTTCGAAAAAGTAAATTGTCACAGTGTAAAGTTATGAACAACAAATAGCAATGACAGATTTCTCTGCCTGTGGGTCTATTTTGAGCTTCATTTTGGGCTAGTTGTTAATGCATTGATAGGTTTTGTCACTTTACTAAATCTCTCACTTGACTTGATACTTGTAGTCTAACTTAAATCAGATTTTCTGATTTTTTTCTTCTTGAAATTCACTGTGAAAGTTATACAAGGGTTTATGGCATTATAGGAGCTAGATTTCGAATGTGAAACCGCTCAGATATTTGCTTGTGATGTTTGTAGGTTGGTTAATGCATAATTCATCTTAATTTTGCTGAAGAAAAGGTATGATTGGATCTTAATAGTCGTAGCACGCTCACATTGGTGTAATGTTATGAACAGCATGAGCAGGCATTGTTTCTATAAGGTTTTTGGCTCACACTCAATCCTGTTTTTGTACATACATGTTTATTCAGGAGTTTCGAATCAGTTGCAATGTTTGTTTTACATGGAATGTGGTATAATTTGACTGAATCATTGTTTTATTCTTGTGACATGTTGTTAGAGTTATGAACAGCACATGAGTACTATTCTGTGTACTACGGATGAAATAAATGACCAATTTCTTCGGGACTTGTTGTGTTGGATTTGTTACATCGTTCTCCTCAAACTTAACGATATAAATGACACATTCTAACAAAATCACCTTTTGTCACAACTTTAGACTCCATTTCTGAGCCATGGCCATATATCCATGATGAGAATTTTCAAGGAACATGATCTGTGAGCACTTTATTTGGCTATGAATGCAAAGAGTCCATCAAATGTTTATATAAAACATGTTTTTTATTCTTGGTTTTTAATTTATGAACTAAATTCTAGCACTGAAATGTTATGCGTCACGAGAAACAGTTTTACAAGCAACTCATCAAACACAAATTTCTAATTATGTCGACAACCTGCAGTCTTTGAAATGAAAAATTTGAACAGTTCAATCATATAACATAACAAACATACAAAAGACATATTGAGAAACCCAAAATGAAAATTTTTCATTGGGAGTTGCCCAAATACTAAAATCAGTAAAAAGCATGATCTCAACAACAAAAACAAAAAGTTTTGGGGGGAGGCTAAACTCTGGCCGTCTTGAAAGGGAAGATCCACTGTAGCATAATGCAAATCTCTCATTTATATTCAGGTGGAACGTCCCTCTCCCCTGTGACACTGACCAGCAGGCTCCATAAAGCCAGCATTAGCTGGAAACATCTCTCTGCCCTCTGAATACCGCCCCTGAGACTCATCAATCTGGACATGGTGCAGAGACTGCAGTGGCCACACTGGTCTGGGCACTCTGCCATGGTGAGACATTCACAGCATATATATATATCAGGCATGGGAATTGAACATTGTAAAAAAGGCTGAACATTTATAACTGAAGACGCAACGGCGCGAAGCGCCTAGCCTTACTAGGGGGGTCCGGGGGCATGCCCCCCCCCCCCCCCAAAAAAATTCTCCAAAGAACCCAGATGGTGCAATCTGGTGTCATCTGAGCTCCAAGTTTGCCATTGAATTCTGTTTTTAGAATCAGAGTTTTTAGTACCACTTTTTTCCTTTTTGAAGAAAAAAAATATATACATGTATTATATATGGTTTAAATGTGTTTATAAAAATTGATCTGTTGAGACAAACAGGAAAATGTAACTCGTAACACAATATGTGCAATCTGGTTTACTTTCAAACATTAAAGTTCAAGTATCTGAGGCAGTGCGTGAACAAAGTACGGAAAGTTTTCGCGGACTTTTGCGCAAAAGCAAAAGTAACCGGTGCTTTTTTTGTGTGCCTCCCCCCTTTATTTTTTCGGCGGACACTTTTGCTTTTTCGGAGGAACAAAAAAAAATTTCGACGGAAATCCGCCGTTCGGCGGACAATTCCCATGCCTGATATATATATCTTGTTGTCTTCTTTCAGTTTCACACAAACAAAGGAAATGGTAAGTTTGGGATTGAGAGATATATCTATAGGATGCCTGAATGACGGGGTAAAAACGGCCATACACGTAAAAATCCACTCGTGCAAAATCACGAGTGTACATGGGAGTTTCAGCCCACGAACGCAGAAGAGATATAGGACCCACCCCCCCCCCCCCCCCCCCATGGAAGACCTCCTCCTTTTTACATTTAGTCAAGTTTTGACTAAATGTTTTAACATAAAGGGGGAATCGAGACGAGGGTTGTGGTGTATGTGTGTCTGTGTGTGTGTGTAGAGCGATTCAGACTAAACTACTGGACCGATCTTTATGAAATTTTACATGAGAGTTCCTGGGAATGATATCCCCGGACGTTTTTTTCTTTTTTTCGATAAATGTCTTTGATGACGTCATATCCGGTTTTGTAAAAGTTGAGGCGGCACTGTCACACCCTCATTTTTCAATCAAATTGATTGAAATTTTGGCCAAGCAATCTTCGACGAAGGCCAGGCTTCGGTGTTGCATTTCAGCTTGGTGGCTTAAAAATTAATTAATGACTTTGGTCATTAAAAATCTGAAAATTGTAAAAAAAAAAAGATTTATAAAACGATCCAAATTAATTTACATTCATCTTATTCTTCATCATTTTCTGATTCCAAAAACATATAAATATGTTAATATTTATATTTGGATTAAAAACAAGCTCTGAAAATTAAAAATATAAAAATCATGATCAAAATTAAATTTTCGAAATCAATTTAAAAACACTTTCATCTTATTCCTTGTCGGTTCCTGATTCCAAAAACATATACGTGTACATATATATGATATGTTTGGATTAAAAACACGCTCAGAAAGTTAAAACGAAGAGAGGTACAGAAAAGCGTGCTATCCTTCTCAGCGCAACTACTACCCCGCTCTTCTTGTCAATTTCACTGCCTTTGCCACGAGCGGTGGACTGACGATGCTACGAGTATACGGTCTTGCTGAAAAATTGCAGTGCGTTCAGTTTCATTCTGTGAGTTCGACAGCTTGACTAAATGTTGTATTTTCGCCTCACGCAACTTGTTAAGACTGTTGTCTTAGATTTTCAGGGTTTTTTTTATTTCAATTTTCACAAAAAAAGTAATTTTAATCACTGTTCCAACAAAAATCGTGCATATCATGCACACATTTTCTGTTCATATCACAATGTCCATAAGTTTACCTCCATTTTAAGACCTGATTTTCGCTGATTTTTTTGTTATAAAAGGGTTTCACTGCATTGGACTTTCCCTCTCGGCTGCCAACAAAAGGCTGATAAGGCCAACAAAAAAAAATTGTCTGTTTCTGGTAACATGGCTAAAAAAAATAGGGTAGGTAGGTAGGGATTTTTTTTTTTCCCCCAAATGTAGACCAATAAAACTAACTTTAAAAATCACGCAAAGAGACTGGATTCACTATACATAGAGACAAGACACTCAACACATTTACAAATCTGTGACAAAGACTGAAAGAGTATGACATGTTTTTCTTTGTTTACCTGGTCTGATATTTCCATGATGAAACAGAAAAGAAGACTTGAGACATCTTACATCTTGAGCTTGGACAAATGGGAAAATTTTTGAGTTTGGAAAAAAAAAAGTTTAGGGTCTGCGCCGAAATTTAGGGTCGGTCGGGTGACCAGAAACAGACAATTTTTTTGGGGGGCCTAAGCTATGCAAGGTTATAAATCAAGGGAAAGGAGACTGATTATATCATAACATTTACATTTGATGTGTGTGTGCATGCATGTGTGCGCATGAGTGTGTGAAATAGGCACCAGAAAGTATCTTGATTTTAGGGTACTTCTAACTGGTAACTCTTAGCAGTATGTGCCACTGTTGAACTTTGCCCCCGCACACCTGTGTAAGCCAATGCATCTAAAACCGGCAAGGTGTTTATTTCCAAGATGATAAGATAAGGAAACACAAACATAATGTCAGACAGCATGATTTTGGGTTGCCAAGAGAAACAGCGCAAGCACCCGAGAAACGGGAACCAAGCTCCTCAGTCTTAACTAATAATTATAATGTGCTCTTTGTCTTAAAAACATTCTAAAAGTACAATCAAATCTTCACCAGCCACAGCAGATTCTTCAAAATACGAATGTATATAATGATACTCCCTCTCATCGTGTCGGCATTAACACGCAATACACATTTATTATGATGTGTGTTCAACAAACTCTGACAGAAAGATAACAGCCGCTGAAATAACAGCAAAACATAATGACCCTGACCCTTATGCCAGTCAACGTGCGTAAAGCAGTAGGCCTACTGCTACTCACTACCACACTTCACTGCCCGAGTTCTGCGGTTTTCTGTGTCGACAGTTTGTGGGGACTAAAAAATCACTTCATCTCAATATTACACTACCCTTACAGCAAATTCATCGTACAGTCAATCTACTTGATCGTTACTCTGTTCAGGCAAAGATGCCAAAAGAAGGAACTGAGTCTCACACGACACGGGTCAGAAGTTCGCAGTCGTAACAGCTGATCTAAACTTACCGAGCTTGGCAGGCTACCCAAATACCGTTTCTCGCAGTAACAAGAACTGCTAGTGATACCCAAAATGTTCGTGCATTGGGGAATTTGCAGGTGCGCTTTATTATGAACACTTGCAGATTAAAACATGCAGGCTGATGATTAAGTTTGTGATGAGCGAGAAAAAAAAGAGGTGAGTTAACCTACTTCTGCCAAGTGTGAAACTTACTGCACGCGTTTTGAGGCTTCGCCGAGCAGTAGCAAAACTCAAGTACATAAACTTCTCACTTACCTCATAGAAACCGTTCCTTGTGCATTCAGTCAGCTCCGGTATGTTCTCCTCAATCTGTGATCGTTTGAACTCCTTTCTTTTGTCTTTCGCCTTTTACACTGGAAGATCCGGTGAGAAAGAACTCGCTTTTCGTCAACTACTTGCTCTCGGTTCGGCCCGGCAGTGGTGACCTCATTTGCATTTTGACCGACATGCGCAGAAGCGCTGTTGCTCAGCTGCTATCGTCTCGGCTGGTGCCTCGCACACAAGACAAGACGAAAGCGCATGGCATGAACTCGAAATAAACATTGTGCTGACTGTGCCCTTGCTAAAAATATGGCATGGAATATCGACCCACTTGCATGGTTAATCATTGAACACAGAGTGAAGTGCATGAAGAAAATATGTGACCTCTCTTTGTCTACAGATTTATTAGTGATTCACGCACGGCTACGTCTGACCAAACACAGGCGCAAGAACCCGAGCAATTTTCTTCAGATTTCTTGATCTTTGTACTGTCTGACGCGTACTTTCAACGAACTGCGTAATGGGCCGGCGTCCCAAGAACTTGAGTCTGAAACTCAATTCATAGTACACACAACAAGACAAAGGTGAACACAAACGGAACATTACTACTGCGCACCTCATTTGACAGTGTGAGACTGCCGGCCGTCACGCAGTGTGGATGTATGAACTCATCTCAGCCATTGCAAACAAACACGACTTGAAAAGTGTCATTTTATCTGTCTCATTCCGTAAACATGTCCTGTTAAAAGCAGTTGCCGGTATAGATGATTATTTTGTTTTTATTAGAATACGCCCTTGTTAACAATTTCAGTAGCTGTGTACTCAGTGAAATTAAACAGTTCGGGACATCCTCCGGCCTAGTCTGACACTGAGTTTAAACTGAACTGATCGTTTCCATTTGTTTCAGTTGTCGGAACACACAAACTGATCAGCGAGAGTCCCACAATAAAATCATAAAACAATTTGAAGTGAGGGGCCCAGTAATTTGAATAAACGTGGATAATTTCAGTCACTTTTGGCCACTCAGTGCCTTACGCCGGGCAGAGTTCAAGACTGACATAACCGGGCCACTCATGCCATGAGAGAGAGAGAAAGAGAGAACTCGAACTCGAACTCGAACTCGAAAACTTTATTACCGAGGGATGATAGCATAAGGTCCATATGGTCCTTTCTTACAGCTAGTCCCTACTATAGTCCCTAGAGAGAGAGAGAGAGAGAGAGAGAGAGAGAGAGAGAGAGAGAGAGAGAGAGAGAGAGAGAGAGAGAGAGAGAGAGAGAGAGAGAGAGAGAAACTGACTGACTGACTGACTATAGCTATGTACCTATAGTTTTTAACGTTCTCTTTGGACCAATTGGCCTCTCCGGCTTGGGACAGGTAGAGTTAATATGGGGGGACAAAACACTGGACAGACATGCACACAGAGAACACATATAATTGTGTCAAGTTATAGTTCTGGAAGTCTGTTGTTGCGCACGGTATTTCAAAATGGGGATGGAAGTACAGATTTAGTTGGGGGTTGTTGCCTTAGTGTACGCGGAATATGGTTGGAGTGGAGCGGTTTTTAATGCTTATTTGCTTTTTATTTATGTGGAATATTTTTAGACTTTTGTATAATGCCAAAATAATTAAATAAATAACTGACTGAATAGGTAAATACTGAAATACATAACTGGAAAAGTAATACAATAATTATTATTTGAATTTTTATCTAGACAAAGGAAAATATTGGAACAACTAGCTAACCGGCTAAATATATCAGAATTGGGAACTTTGGTTCAGGTAGGTTGGCAGTTTGTGCGTTAGCCTTGTTTAACGAATCGAGCTATGCTTTGCGTGTTAGGCGCTTTTGTTGTAGGGTGTGTGTGTGTGTGGGGGGGGGGGGGGGGGGGATGGGGGGTGGTGGGAGAGACAGAGACAGATAGTGACAATGACCGCGAAAAGTAAATTTATAATTAACGGAAGGACATATAAGTTGATGTTCAAGAAGCGCATTATATAGAAATATTGTACTTCGTGAGGAAGTGGTGCAAAGCAACTTGATACAGAGCAAAATAAACACAATATCAGTGTACTTTGCAACAATACATCAGCTCAGCAAAACATGATCGTGATTCTTTCAAATATAAACGATAAGTTCAGAAAATGAGCAACTGTATCCGAAGAGAACATTCCAATCAGGGTCACAAGTTATTTTCATTTTCATTTCAATAAATGGGGTAGCGTGTATATTTGCTTCCAAAAGAATCCCGGCGTGCTGGTTGATTGCCGCAGTACGTCACAAATTCGGAAGTGCGTTTCGGCAGAGGCAGTAAACTGTTATAGACCTGACTTACATAGGTCTATCCTAGCACTAAGAAGAGGAGTGTTTAATTTCATAACTTGAAGCGGTGTGAATCTTTCAAAGAGAACTTTGAACAGATGGGTTTGGGTAAATTTCAAGTCCAGAGATAATTTGATGCATCACGATTCCTTTGTTTTAATCCATCCTTGACTTAAAGGCACAGTACTAGTAAGCCTCCCGTAAACCATCACAGAGCTCCCCGAGCGTCTACATACAGTACACCGAGCATATACTTCCATTTGAACGCTCACCGAACGGGAACATCCTGGCTGCTTTCTGTCGAGCGTGAGAAATTTTCAAAGAATTTATTTTCGTGGACTTGGTCCTCTACAACAATGGCGCCTCGTTTTGGTGCTGGACGGCTGTTATGAATATTCAATACCGGAAATCACGCCCGGACAGTAAGCCTCCCGTAAACCATCACAGATACTGTCAGGCTTTTACACACAGTACAAACACCCTTCCATTTGAACGCTCACCAAACGGGAACATCCTAGGTGCCCTACGTAAAGAGCGAGCAATTTTTAAAGAATTAATTTTGCAGATTGTCTCGAACACTTTTTGGACCCATCCTGAACTCAGGTCAAAAATGAGTTACTTCCCTTCGGGTCTCATTCTATTGATGTAAACTGGCGATAGCCGTGGATCGATGATTATCAGAATGTTTTTGGACCGTGGTGCGTTTTTGCGCTAGACCTAACTTTTAAAATCTAAATAATAAATTGACAGCTTGTTACACAAACATTCTTTAATCATAAAAGAATTCTTTTTTCATCAAGACAAGATCAGAAGTTGTGAAAGTTTGAAAAAAGAAAAGCCCGGAAGCAAGGTCACGGTTTATGCATATCGCCGTTCCTCTCAACAGTCAAAAGCCATCGCTGGAGTTCTTATATCTTGTGAACCACATCCGTTTGTTTCGAGCATAAAAACGTGCTATTGTAAATAAGCTCACATCGAGTCGCATTCAAATGACTAACTGACGACTACATTGTGAAAAAGGGAAACTGGATCACACGGGTTCACGATGGCTCAGGGGTAAGATTAACCACGCAAATATAAATTCTTTGAAAATTGCTCGCTCTTTACGGAGGGCACCTAGGATGTTCTCAATCGGTGAGCCAGTGTTTAAATGAAAGGGTGTTTGTACTGTGTGTAAAAGCCTGACCGTATCTGTGATGGTTTACGGGAGGCTTACTGTGCCTTTAAGACGTAGGATCCCTTATAGCTATTATTAGTTTTTTCATGTAATCTAACTCGATGAGTGTAGTCTGATTAAGTAGGCGTATTACTTCTTTTAGAGCTCTTTTTGTAATGTGAGAGAGAGAGAGAGAAAGAGAGAGAGATAGAAAGAGAGAGAGAGAGAGCAGAGAGAGAGATTGAGCGGAGAGAGAGAGCAGAGAGAGTGACTGAGCGGAGAGAGAGAAAGAGAGAGAGAGAGAGAGAGAGAAAGAGAGAGAGAGAGAGAGAGAGAGAGAGAGAGAGAGAGAGAGAGAGAGAGAGAGAGAGAGAGAGAGAGAGAGAGAACTCAGAACTCAGAACTTTCTTACGTACTAGATGATTACCCGCTTCGCCGGGTACCGGCTTCGCCGGGAAGAACTTGAGTAGAGCCGAATACCAGGCTGCGCCTGGGACCCGGCTTCGCCGGCTTTGCCGGCGCACGAAGGAAAGAAGATAAACGCGCAAAACACTGGAAACCTTCTAAAAATAGTAACGTGCAGTGACCTTCTAAAAATAGTAACGTAGTAACGGGAATATGGATTGACGCCACACGGAGGAAGGGAGATAATCGCGGCTGAAAACACTGGAGAAGATAAGGAAGAGTTACTGGTAGTGAATCCCGACAACAACAAACAAACAAACAAAATCGGTTCAGCGCGCACAGCGCTGCGCGCTGAGAGCACGTGTTGAAATATCGCATCGATGAGGTTGTGTCCGGGGTGTAGCTGAATACGGTGTCCAAATTTGAAAAAGATCCACCGAGAACTTTGGCCGTGCATCGCGAACAGACAGACAGACAGACAGACAGACACTAGTCGTATATATATATAGAAGGATAAAGGTTTTAGGCTCAGAGAGAGAGAGAGAGAGAGAGAGAGAGAGAGAGACAGAGACAGAGACAGAGACAGAGAGACAGAGACAGAGAGACAGACAGAGAGACAGAACGACAGGCTGACGGCACTGAGACAGACATAGACAGGGAGAAAGAGAGTAAGACAGACAGGCAGAATGAGAACAAAGACACTGAGACAGACAGGCAGGCAGACAGACAGAGACAGACAGACAGAGCCGGACTAGACTGACACTGAGACAGACATAGACAGGGAGAAAGAGAGTAAGATAGACAGACATAATGAGAACAAAGACACTGAGACAGACAGACAGACAGACAGACAGACAGACAGGCAAACAGAAAATTAGATAGAGACAGACAGACAAAAAGAGAGAGAGAGAGAGAGAGAGAGAGAGAGAGAGAGAGAGAGAGAGAGAGAGAGAGAGAGAGAGAGAGAGAGAGAGAGAGAGAGAGAGAGAGAGAGAGAGAGAGAGAGATATTCGCAAATCAAATCAAATCAAATTTTATTTTACGAGGGTTGTGGCATAAGCAATATTATACAAATTAGCTTCTTTTCAACCAGCCCTCGCCCAGAGAGGGACTACTCTAATCGTATATACATATATATATATATATATATGTATGGGGGAGACCGGGGCAGGTCGGGACTTAATTATTCTGTTCTTCTCTCACACACTCATTAATGATGACAGACCGCTTAAAGGCAGAGTAAGCCTCCCGTAAACCATCACAGATACGGTCAGGCTTTTACACACAGTACAAACACCATTTCATTTAAACACTCACCAATTGAGAACATCCTAGGTGCCCTCCGTAAAGAGCGAACAATTTTCAAAGAATTTATTTTTGCGTGGTTTATCTTACCCCTGAGCCATCGTGAACCCGTGTGATCCAGTTTTCCCTTTTCACAATGCAGTCGTCATAGTTAGTCATTTGAATGCGACTCGACGTGAGCTTATCTACAATAGCACGTTTTTTTTATGCACGAAACAACGGCTGTGGTTCACAAGAACTCTAGCGATGGCTTTTGACTGTTGAGAGGAACGGCGATTTGCACTGATAAACCGGCCGTCGTCTGCTACGACCCTTGCGTGACCCTGCTTCCGGGCTTTTCTTTTTTTAAACTTTCACAACTTCGAATTGTTCTAATCTTGTCTTGATGAAAAACGAATTCTTTTATGATTAAAGAATGTTTGTGTAACAAGCTGTCAATTTATTATTTAGATTTTAAAAGTTAGGTCTAGCGCAAAAACGAGGCGCCGTTGTTGTTAACGGAACAAGTCTACGAAAATAAATTCTTTGAAAATGTCTCACGCTCGACAGAAAGCAGCCAGGATGTTCCCGTTCGGTGAGCGTTCAAATGGATGTATGCTTGTACTGTATTTAGACGCTCGGGGAGCTCTGTGATGGTTTACGGGAGGCTTACTGTGCCTTTAAATAAAACGCAACTGAAAGTTTATTCTCTCTTTTACAAACGGAAGCATGAAAAACTCGAATTTTTCAGATGCACTGCTCTCAAAATGCAATCAAACAAGGTCACTCAAAATGTCCCGACCTGCCCCAAGCTGGGGTACTTCGGGACAAGCCATGGGGCAGCTCGAGACATGTCGTCCTGACCTGCCCCAAGCTGGGGGTACTTCGGGACAAGCCATGGAGAAGCTCGGGGCGGCATGTTATTACTCTGTGTGAATGTTCAACTTTCCAACAACAAAAAGTAAGATATTGTATTAAAAGGAAACAACACCAAAATCTCAACGTAACATTACAGTTTGGTCAAAAACGGTGTCTGTCTTTGTGGCCAATGGGGTGTTAATAACGTGTTGTTCTTTTACTGAGTTTGTCAACGGCAAAAGTCACACCGATAGTAGGCAGTGGTGCCAATATCTGCACAGTCTTCATGACACCATCGTCTGCATGTATTACATTGGATCCAGACTTCGTCTGCACGAGAGTATTCAAAGTCTTCACAACATAATTATGATGCACAGATCTGAAGTTGCAGTGGTTGATGACCCAAAGCCTGCTGCGGTTGATGACCCGAGGCCTGCAGTGGTTGATGACCCGAGGCCTGCAGTGGTTGATGACTCGAAGTCTGCAGGTGAACAGTCTGCTATGTTCACTCCAGCAACTTCAAAGATGAGGAGGTCTTTTGAGAGCTCTGCAGAAAGGCGGTTGAGGTAGGCTACAAGCTCAGCAAAATCAGTGAATGTGGTGAGGATGCTTTTGCCTCTGGCTGACGGCATTCCCTTCATGTTTCTGGCGTGGGAGTCAAACAGAAACCATCTGCCATGTTGATCTTGATGAATCATAACTGATGACTGTTTAAGAACGACTAGAGCTGTTCCATAGTCTTGGAGGGCCTTCCTGAGCGCAGCATCGAATCCAACAGCTGCTTCTGATAACTGACGGTCACTGACAACACCACAAAGAGACTTTTTGTTTGTTTGTTTGTTTGCTTAACGCCCAGCCGACCACGAAGGGCCATATCAGGGCGGTGCTGCTTTGACATATAACGTGCGCCACACACAAGACAGAAGTCCCAGCACTGGCTTCATGTCTCACCCAGTCACATTATTCTGACACCGGACCAACCAGTCCTAGCACTAACCCCATAATGCCAGACGCCAGGCGGAGCAGCCACTAGATTGCCAATTTTAAAGTCTTAGGTTTGACCCGGCCGGGGTTCGAACCCACGACCTCCCGATCACGGGGCGGACGCCTTACCACTAGGCCAACCGTGCCGGTCACAAAGAGACTGCCCCCGGTTGAAGGTAAACTTCTTGTTGAACAAATCTATGTTGTCTGGTATGTCCGAGATCAAAAGATAGCCAAATTCATTCGTAGGTCGAGCTTCCATTATTGTTTTGTACAGGAGGTCACCAAAAAGCATGATGAGAGTCAGGTCTGGCTTTTCCCAAGTGGCAATGTCCTTTACCTTGATGAAGGCTGCAGCTGAGGTCGCCATGGCAGTGCACTGCCTGCCTCTTGTGTCGGGAGAAAAAATATCTTCTCCTTGGTGGTGGGATCCCATCATAACAACCGTCATTGCAGCAGATGTTGCTTGGGGATTCAAGCATCTTCTACTCTTGGTTGCTGGTGGTTTTGCTTTACGCTTGAATGTTGTTGATTCTTTCTCTTTTGGTTTGCACTTTTTAGCCTGAAGCTCTGCTTTTTCTGGGGTGTCAGTCAAAATTCTACTTTTTCCTAGACGCCTGTTTGCCTTCTGCGCTTTGTCCTTGGGGGCAGCCTGTGGGTGGGGGCGTATCATTTCAGGGGTCACAGAAAGACGAGTTGCTTGTGTCTGATTCTGTGTTGATGAGAATTGGACGATTGACACAAGAGGAACTCGGTGAGACGACTGCAGTGTGGGGGAGCCTGTGTCTACAGGAGCATGGTCAGACGTCTGCAGTGTGGGGGAGCCTGTGTCTGCAGGAGCATGGTCAGACGTCTGCAGTGTGGGGGAGCCTGTGTCTGCAGGAGCATGGTCAGACGGCTGCAGTGTGGGGGAGCCTGTGTCTGCAGGAGCATGGTCAGACGTCTGCAGTGTGGGGGAGCCTGTGTCTGCAGGAGCATGGTCAGACGTCTGCAGTGTGGGGGAGCCTGTGTCTGCAGGACCATGGTCAGACGGCTGCAGTGTGGGGGAGCCTGTGTCTCAGTGCAGGAGCATGGTCAGACGGCTGCAGTGTGGGGGAGCCTGTGTCTGCAGGAGCATGGTCAGACGGCTGCAGTGTGGGGGAGCCTGTGTCTGCAGGAGCATGGTCAGACGGCTGCAGTGTGGGGGAGCCTGTGTCTGCAGGAGCATTGTCAGACGGCTGCAGTGTGGGGGAGCCTGTGTCTGCAGGAGCATGGTCAGACGACTGCAGTGTGGGGGAGCCTGTGTCTGCAGGAGCATGGTCAGACGGCTGCAGTGTGGGGGAGCCTGTGTCTGCAGGAGCATGGTCAGACGACTGCAGTGTGGGGGAGCCTGTGTCTGCAGGAGCATGGTCAGACGACTGCAGTGTGGGGGAGCCTGTGTCTGCAGGAGCATGGTCAGACGACTGCAGTGTGGGGGAGCCTGTGTCTGCAGGAGCATGGTCAGACGACTGCAGTGTGGGGGAGCCTGTGTCTGCAGGAGCATGGTCAGACGACTGCAGTGTGGGGGAGCCTGTGTCTGCAGGAGCATGGTCAGACGACTGCAGTGTGGGGGAGCCTGTGTCTGCAGGAGCATGGTCAGACGACTGCAGTGTGGGGGAGCCTGTGTCTGCAGGAGCATGGTCAGACGTCTGCAGTGTGAGGGAGCCTGTGTCTGCAGGAGCATGGTCAGACGGCTGCAGTGTGGGGGAGCCTGTGTCTGCAGGAGCATGGTCAGACGGCTGCAGTGTGGGGGAGCCTGTGTCTGCAGGAGCATGGTCAGACGGCTGCAGTGTGGGGGAGCCTGTGTCTGTAGGAGCATGGTCAGACGACTGCAGTGTGGGGGAGCCTGTGTCTGTAGGAGCATGGTCAGACGGCTGCAGTGTGTGGGAGCCTGTGTCTGCAGGAGCATGGTCAGACGACTGCAGTGTGGGGGAGCCTGTGTCTGCAGGAGCATGGTCAGACGACTGCAGTGTGGGGGAGCCTGTGTCTGCAGGACCATGGTCAGACGGCTGCAGTGTGGGGGAGCCTGTGTCTGCAGGAGCATGGTCAGACGGCTGCAGTGTGGGGGAGCCTGTGTCTGCAGGAGCATGGTCAGACGGCTGCAGTGTGGGGGAGCCTGTGTCTGCAGGAGCATGGTCAGACGGCTGCAGTGTGGGGGAGCCTGTGTCTACAGGAGCATGGTCAGACGGCGATATGCGACTTCCGACGACAAGAGACTGGACAAACGCATTATCAGGGAAAATGTTCACATCAATTGGGCATATCGTCATATTCCTGTGCATTTGAAGCCGCTGATTATGTTTCCCATTGTGAATGCCCGTGCAACAGCTGTTCCGGCAAGACCTGCAACATCGTAAACTGATGGTCATTCTTTGACCAGGGTGATTATAAATCCAGTTCTTGCCAGCCACCCCAAAGGCCGTTTTGAAAGGTCCGTAAATGGCCACATCCAGAGGCTGCAACCTGTGGCTGCACATGTAAATCATTTACAAACGATATAGACTAGCACTTGAACCCACCACCTAGGTTAGGTAAAGCACGTGGTACACGACCGGCCGACTGGGATTTTGTGAAGGAGTACGCCTTTATTTAATTTAAATCTTTCTTTTAAGGGCAAAATGTTGAGTTTTTTTTATAATCGTCAAAAACGAGACTGGCTTGTTTCAATATATTTACACCCCCGGTATAGGGGTGTGTATAGGATTCGCTTGATGTGTTTGTGTGTTTGTGTTCGCATATAGATCTCAAGAATGAACGGACCGATCGTCACCAAACTTGGTGAACAGGTTCTATACATTCCTGAGACGGTCCTTACAAAAATTGGGACCAGTCAAACACACGGTTAGGGAGTTATTGGTGGATTAAGATTCTACAAGGACTTATAGAGGGACATATTAATGGTCAAAGGGAAATAACCTTCTCAGTTGGTGGCAGTGAGAATGGTTATTTCCCTTTGACCAACGGGGGTGTTTTTCCTACCTCGGAGGAATTTCTTGTTAATTTTAGTGCTCGTCTGTGTAGACTATACAGTGGTTTTAAAATATTTGCACTGACAGAGCCCCAGATGGTCGAACTGAATAATACGTGATGGTTTGTATGTATGCGTTAAAAAATAATGACCTTGAGTGTGGATCAAGAAAGTGTTTTATTCTGTTCAACAGATATATTTTCCTCGACATTGTTTTACACAACGAGAGAGAGAGAGAGAGAGAGAGAGAGAGAGAGAGAGAGAGAGAGAGAGAGAGAGAGAGAGAGAGAGAGAGAGAGAGAGAGATAGACAGACAGACACTGAGACAGACAGACTGGCAGAGATAGACAGACAGACAAATAGAGAGAGAGAGAGAGAGAGAGAGAGACACATAGACAGACAAACACTGAGACAGACAGACTGGCAGAGATAGACAGACAGACAAATAGAGAGAGAGAGAGAGAGAGAGAGAGAGAGAGAGAGAGAGAGAGAGAGAGAGAGAGAGAGAGAGAGAGAGAGAGAACAAGAACAAGAACAAGAACAATTCTTTATTTTACGAGGGTAATAGAGTAAGCAGTGATCTGCTTTTTTACATCTGGCCCTCGCCCTAAAGAGGGACTAGTCTAAAATTGCTAAAGAATAAGCAAGTAAAGAAGAGAGAGAGAGAGAGAGAGAGAGAGAGAGAGAGAGAGAGAGAGAGAGAGAGAGAGAGAGAGAGAGAGACAGACAGACAGACAGACATTGACAGAGAGAAAGAGAGCGATACAAACAGACAACATGATTGAGAGCAAAACGTCGTGCGCCAGCGCGCAGCATGCAGAGCGGTAGTACGGTAGGACTGAATAGGGGCGTCGGCAGCGCAGTGGCTTTTGGTTGGCTGAAATCGGGCGTGTATCTGCAGCGTTCTGACAGCATGACCTTGACCTAATTGAGCCAGCTGCACAAGGGTCGCGTCGCGTGCAGTATGGTATGACACCGTATGGTGCGCAGCTGAAGCGATGTACCGGCGGTGCATGTTATGACGGCTAACTAGTGCCAAAACCTCATAATTGTAATTATCAAGGGAAAGTAATTTTCCCTTGATAAATACCATTTTCACGTGTTTATTACTAATTTTCCCGGGAAAATGACTAATTTTCCCGGAATAATTACTAACTTTCACCTGTTAATTACTAATTTTTAGTTTTGGCTCACTTCCTGACGGATTGCTAGTGCCAAAACTAAAAATTAGTAATTTTCCCGTGAAAATGAGTAACTAACAGGTGAAAACAGTAACTGACAGCGTTAATTAGTAATTATCACGTGATAATGTGTAACCCCAGGTTTTGGCACTAGTAGGCCGTCATAGGGCTTACTTGTGCCAAAACCTCATAATTGTAATTATCAAGGGAAAATTAGTAATTTTTCCTTGATAATTACCATTTTCACGTGTTAATTACTAATTTTCCCGGGAAAATTACTAACTTTCACCTGTTAATGACTAATTTTTAGTTTTGGCTCACTTCCTGACGGATTGCCAAAACTAAAAATTAGTCATTTTCCCATGAAAATTACTAATTATCCCGTGAAAATGAGTAACTAACGAGTGAAAACAGTAACTGACAGCGTTAATTAGTAATTATCACGTGATAATGGGTAACCCCATGTTTTGGCACTAGTAAGCCGTCATATATGTCAGCCTTTCACAGCATGGTTGGTCACTGACGTTATCGCAGAACGCGCGCACAAGCGATGTGTTCCGCTAAAGACATGATATGACGGCTTACTAGTGCCAAAACATGGTGACTTGGAATAATAGGCCGTGAAAAGTAGGATATGCGCCGAAAAGGCTGCGATCTGCTGGTCGATGTGAATGCGTGATGTATTGTGTAAAAAATTCCATCTCACACGGCATAAATAGGTCCCTGCGCCTTGAGTCCGAGTCTGGAGATACGCGCGCGATATACGACTTCATATAACATATAACATAATTACAATTATGAGGTTTTGGCACTAGTAAGCCCTATGTCTGGTGTCTAGTTTACATGGGTTTTGTACTGAGGGGTCAGAAATCGTCTTTTGTCACCTTTTTTGTTGCATTTTTGTGATATGATGTGACGGTTATGTACACAATGCTCTAGTCGGGTGTAATAATGTTAGATTTTTGTTTTTGGTGTTGTTTTGATATTAAAGTCATTTAATGTGGGTTTTTGCTTGGGTTATGTTCATTTTCTGCCATAGAGCACTTGTACGGTTAAATAAAGTTTGTGACGTTGTGACAAGTTATGTACATATGCCGGGATTTAAATTTACTAGTTTGTTAAAAATAAACTTTTTTTTGAACTTATAGTGTGTTTATGAGCTTATAAGTGTGACTGGATTTGTCTAGCCTTTCTTTGTGTGTCTCCTTTTTAGGCTAAAAGTTTTCCTGAGCATGTCACAGTTTTAGACTCCTTTTCATGCCTGTGTACATATACACTGGCTGAGTCCTGTAGGCTCTCTACACCGTCATAGACAGTCCGTTGAATAAGGGATATAGTCACATTCACCAAATGGGCACCACACAGTTCCACTGATCACGGTCACACAACCGCAAAATAACACTTCGTCGATATTACGAGATAATCACTAAGATGAAATAACGTAGGTAACACTTCGGAATCAGGAAACAGCACACGGGTAAACAAACAGGAATCGCCGATCGAAGACAGCAAACAGGACAGGATCTGCTTGAGTGTAGACCTAGGAACAGACAGGAACCGCCGATGCAAATCAGGTTGAAGACAGGCATGGTCCGCAGGAACAGGTAGAAGCAGAATATGTTGACCATGGTTGAATATCTTCCAGGCAGACGTCAGGATTCTGGTGTCGGTCGCACCAGCAAGATTTACCGTACCCCATGATGGAATACGAGTCACAAGAAAAGTCCATTCTGTGCAAAACGCGATCTTTGCTCGCAGCGCCAATTGCGATGGGGTGGAAGGTAGTAGATAATATTGGTTGTTGACTCTTGATGTAGTAGTTGGGTAAATGTAGTCACCTAGTAGAAGTAAACCCCGAAGTTCAGGAGTACACCATGTGGATGCCTCTTTAGTGTCTTGCACTGAACGAACATCACTTGCTCTCGTAATGGACTTTCACTCACATGTAGAGAATGATAGACAAGAGTTCACTGGCACAGACCGACGAGTCACTTGATGCAACATGAAACTCTGGAAAACCATGTCTGTTGATTCACATTTCTCTTTATTGACGAGCCGCAGGAGCGGCGAGTCAGATGGTCTCTGCTCGGGAGCTGTCTGTGGAGGCTGCGTGCTATAATTAGCTGACCTGCTGCGCGAGCAGTCACTGCAGAGTTTTGAGATAACTTTGTAACACGTTTTATTTTATGCTCCTCAAGAATACAACTTTGGGCAACGTGCCGCGTAAAACTACACGCAACAGGGATTCAGTAGGTACCAAACATGCCTTGGTCAGAAGTAGAATGTAAATGAATCTTTATAAAGAAGTAGGCTGCTTCAAACGTCGGACAGCCACAGCTACGGTTGGGTTCACGGCATCGAACCGATGCGACTCTCCGTCATATCATACACGTAATCAATCACATGGATGACTAATAAACATGTAAACTACATGTATACGTCTATGATCGGACATAAGAAAGGAGAGCTTCCCCCGGGCCTGTGCATGTGTTGTTCGTTGTGCGTGTGTAAATGTACACAACAAACTGACCACAAAACTGAGACAGACCTCTTTCGCTTCAGTCTTGCAGAATTTAAAGACAAATACAGGTAGAGCGTGCATTATACTAACTGTTTGGTGAAAGTATCAAACGTTTCTTTTTATAAATAAGTGGCAGGGTAATACTTTTTTTAGTTTCAAAATAACTTGGAACCCATTCAAGACTTCATATTGTTCCCGGTGTCCATTCACATTCTCATCTTGATGATTTTTCACTGTATACCAGTTTGGTTCTTCATGTACATGTTGCATTATGATGTTTTTTTCATATTAAAATGTACAGTTGTCATGTCATGTTTTGCACTATTTTCCACTTATCAAATGCAATCGTTGTTATTATCAATAGATATATAACACATTGTGTTCACTTCATATTGAACTTTTCAAGACATTGTGTGACATTTCACTTTCTCTGGTGCAAGTGGTTAAGCCAAGATGGTTACCCAAAAAATTTGTCATTAATTATATGACTGAACAATCAATCTTTTGTTAAATATCTTTTTGTTAGTCCTCGACAGCAATTACTTCGTTTACTATTTTAACCATTGATCGCAATACAATGGTGTGCACGGGTGCTACATTATTTGTGTAGGCGTTTTTTCTTGTACATTTAATGCGTACATTTTTTTTCCACAATACGTAACTGTTTGTCCTTTATGACTTTGTTGTAAGAGACATTTCGAAATAACATTATTTTCACATTTATTCCTGTTTTGTTTTTTTCTTCTTTCCCATCATTCCTTTGCTCTTAAAATAATACATCTGGAGCGAGTTTTGGCGTCAACTAAGGTGACTCGAGTCGAACCGGAGGTCGCAAAAACTCGGTCCGGTACGACTGGAGTGACGTCACCGGTTAACCAACTTTCAACCTTGCTTCCTGCGTAGGGTCTCTCCAGTTCCAAGATGGCTGCCAAGGCGAGGTGAGAAACTTCTGCAAATATTTTTTGACAAAGTTACGGATTGTGAGAAGACATTTGTTGTAAATCACTTAGCCTTTCAAAAATTAAGGATACTGGGTTGGATACTGTCTTGGTTTTAATGCATTTTATTTTAGCAGTGATGTTTATTTTGGGAAGAAATGAGGTCAACAGGAGTTTGGGTGCGATTTCGGCTCAAATGTACTTTAGCGCCCTGAACTTTTACCCGGCTGTTTTGCGCTCGATTTTCACGCTCACTTCTTCATTGACGTTCGAATCGATAGTTCGATGTTTTGGCATTACATTCACATCAACAATAAAACAGTACTGCTTGTTCATCATCGTCGTCCATCAACTCTCCACAATGAATAATTTGATTGATGCATTTTTGTTGCAAAATAAATGTTTAGGTGATTCTTTAAAATGGGAATTATTAAAAATTCAAATGCGGGAATTTTGCACAGCCTATGCAGCAGGAAGAAAGCGAAAACAAAATAATTCCCAGCTTTCTTTTCAGAAGGTTTTGGATGAAACGGACATTCTTTTAGCAAATAATCCAGAAGATCTGAATCTGTTAATGAAAAGAGAAAAAATTAAAATAGAGCTTGAGGTATTTTCATTGGAAGAAGCCCAGAGTGCCCAAGTTCGCTCTCGCGTTCAGTTCATAGAAGAAGGTGAGAAGAACACAAAGTATTTTTTGAATTTGGAAAAAAGTAAAGCTAACATGAAAATTATGGATCGTTTGCAGACAGAGGACGGGAGGGTATTTAATACACAGAAAGAGATTATGAAAGAACAAGTACGATTTTTTAAAGACTCATATGAAAAAAGCGCGGAATTTAACCAGATGAGCGCAAACGAATTTGTACAAGATTTAAATATACCATTTCTCTCCAATGACCAAAAAGGTGAATTGGACTCGGAGATTACCGCGAAGGAATTAACTATTGCCCTTAAATTATTAAATAACGATTCAGCCCCAGGTCTTGATGGCCTCACTACCTGTTTTTATAAAGTATTTTGGTTGAAGATAAGGGATGTAGTTCATGCCTCATTTGTAGCATCATTTGTTAATGGCGAATTATCGCCCACTCAAAAACAAGCAGTCCTGACCTTAATTCATAAAGGTAAAGATTTACCTAGGGACGATCTCGGCAATTGGAGACCAATATCTCTGACAAATACAGATTACAAGATAATTGCGAAATGTTTAGCAATGCGACTTTCCACTGTAATAGGTGATATTATACATGAAAATCAAGTTGGCTTTATGAAAGGAAGAAAAATAAGTAACATGATTAGACTCATTGATGATACCATAGATATTATGAACACAATGGATAAACCTGGAGTTTTATTAGCAGTTGACTTTCGACGTGCATTTGATTCCATATCCAAAGATTATATTTTGTTTGCATTTGATAAATTTGGTTTTGGTGATAATTTTAAAAAATGGGCTTCTGTCCTGATGAACAATAGTCAAAGTTGTATTAATTATACAGGGTGGATATCCGAACCTTTTCCTGTGGAAACTGGCATTCGCCAAGGATGTCCATTCTCTCCAATGGCTTTTGTTATTGCCCTTGAAATGTTGGCGATCAAGATTCGTTCTGATGAAGCTATTAAGGGTATCCATCTGCCTATGTCACCCTTTGAGGTATCACCCATCACGGTCCTAAAACTGTTATTATATGCTGATGACGTCACTCTTTTTTTTGCATGATAGAATAGATCTAGAAAGGGCGTTATACATTTTGAATATATTTAAACGTTTTTCAAACTTGGAAGTGAATGTTAACAAAACGGAAGCCATGTGGATAGGGTCCAAAAAGTTGTGTACAGATCAGTATTTTGGTCTTAAATGGAAATGTAAAGTAAAAATTGTTGGAATTATTTTTTCAAACAATATACCCGCATCGTCTTTAGAGGAAAACTGGTCAAAGAAAATTCAACGAATACAACAAATAATCGCCAATTGGTCAAAGAGAAATTTAAGTATACAAGGTAAAATTTGTATTGTTAAAACCTTTCTTATATCTCAATTCGTTTATATTTTCCAGTCTCTGGCAGTACCTCATCATGTTCTACATCGTATTAATTCCATTTTGTTTAGGTTTATTTGGAAGAAAAAGTATTCAAATACGCGCGCATTTGAAAAAGTAAGACGAACAGTTATGTGTAAAGAAAAAGATTATGGTGGTTTGAATATGATAAACGTAGTAGATATGCACAACTCATTTATGATTTCCTGGCTTGTTAATTTGCAAAACTCCACACAAAAGTATTGGTCTGTTATTCCAAGATATTGTCTGTCATGTCTGGGCATTGGTTTATCGTGCTTTGACTCAAATGCATCTTCGAAAACGATGAATGGCCTCAATATTTGCAGATCATTGTTTTGGAAACAAGTGTTATTGACTTGGCTTGACAATAAAAGTGTTTTCTGTGAAAAGTATGATTTTACACCAGTAATATTAAAGGACCAATGCATTTGGAACAATATGAATATTCAATTTAAACATAAATGCCTATTTTTTAAAGATTTTATAAAACATAATATCTCATTTGTAAAGGATGTTATGAATGAAAATGGTATTATTATTTCTTTTGAAGATTTATGTCAAAAAGTGGGTTATAAACCATCCAGACAGTTTGAATACAATGCATTATGCACAGCACTTAAATCCAGACGTACAGACACATTACCATATCAATATTTTACATTGCAGGATTTCATTGTTAACGGTGGTAATATAACAGCAAAGTTTATTAGAAAATGTTTAGTTGATCTTGATGTCCAGATTCCGAGTGCCTGTGATTTTTGGAAACGAAAACATAATGTAGATTTGGATAAGAGAAACTGGTTACTGGCCGTTAACAGCACAAAAGAAGAAAGATTACGTCTGCTGCACTGGAAACTATTACATAGAATATATCCAACCAATATTTTATTAAACAAAATGGGATTACGAACATCGAATAAGTGTGAAGTTTGTAATGAATTAGACACCCTTGAACATTTCTTTTTTAGTTGCCAAGAGGTGATGAAGGGTTGGAAAATATGTAAAGATTTTGTGTATAAGAAAATACATGTTGCCATCATTTTGAATGAAGAAAATGTATTTTTGGGTTATTTTAGGGAAAGTTTGAAAAGTGATTATATTTACTTTGTGAATTATTGTATTTTAATTACCAAAATGACCATTGGAAAATTTAGATATGGGAAAAAGTTAGATTTGGGTGTATTATTGGAAACTGAGCTGAACATTAGGAATAAATTTATGTTATGATTACTTTTATGTATTTATTTATTTAAACATATTAGTTTACTGATAAGGTTTATTGATATAAAAATGTACACATTTGACAGAGAAAAGAAAAGACCTATGAAGAAGGTTTGCTCCAAGCCACACACACACACACAAAAAAAACAAAAAAATAAGGCAAAAAAATAATTGTAGTAGCAAACCTGAATGCAACTGAGGTTTAAAAAAAGAAAAAAAAAATGCCCTTGTTTTCTGACTTTCTGTTGACAACCTCTGTAAAGTTACTCTCATTTTAAGACTCCTTACTTTTTAAGACCCGATTTTCTCAGATTGTTTGAGGTCTTAAAAGGGGGGTTCCACTGTACTTTTATTTGGACAGACCCTAGCTCGTGTACGCACAACGACCAACACACGTTAACTTTGAGCCAGGATGACGTAGGAACTATTTATCATCAGGCTTGAAGGGGACATTCAGTGATTAGTTATAAAAGGTCGCAGAGAACGATCGATTTTGCTTAAAAAATAAAAATAAAAAAAAATAAAAAAAAATAAAAAAAACTCTCCACAACAGTAAATCCGTAACGCGCTTGTCGCCATTTTGTTGCAAGGGACGCGACTGGACACAACCCAACAGCGTTTCCGCGAAGAACAAAACCAGACATGCGCAGTGACCCTACCGTAGCTCAACCCTGTTCCTCGCGAAAACTCGCTCAACAACTACCACAATTTTCAACAAAAACAGATTACAACACCATTCCTATTTTAAGCTCAGCCACACGCCGACATGGAAGTTCAATGGTACTTTCAAACTTGTTCTTCTCTTCGTCGTATTTGATTTCTTTCTATTTTCATAAGTCGAGTGCATATGATTTCGGCTCGTGTTCATCGTGAGATGGACTTAGTTTCTTGTTTTCTATTCTTCTCTTCTCCTCACCAACCCAGCTCCCAGCCCGAAGGCCGGGCGGCCACACCAATAGTACAATGCCATGGGTGCAGCTGCTGGAAATTGAAAAAACTGAAAAGGTCGTGGTCCAGGGACAGGGGCCGTGAAGGCCCCGGCGGGGTGCAGGGGCAGTGCCCTTGCTGGGGGATCCAGGGGGGCAGCGCCCACCACCCAAAAACGAATTTTTGCATTTCAGGGAGGATTTGAATGGCCTCTTTTGACTCTAAATCTATTTAACAACAAACAGGCTTTGCGGATGATATGCATAATATGAACAATCTTGTAAACCTGAAGGTACTTGTAACCACCCAGCCGAAAATGAATTTTAGCATTTTAAGAGGGGCTATTTGAGCCTCTCCTGGTTTTAACAGCAACAACAACAACACAACATTTTTGGGGGGAGGAGGATGCACAACATGAAAAACCTCTATACTTGAAGGTGTTTGGTTGCATCACTCTTGCTAGAGGGTCTACAAAAAACAAGGTCAACACATTTGAAGAAGGGTTTTAGAAGCCTCTCCTTGCTAACACACTTAAAATTGGAGATGCCCAAATTAAAAATCTTGTAAACTTGAAGGTGATTGATTTTATCACCTAGTTTTGTCTTTGATTAAAAAAATGTTTACTGAATTAAAGGAAAATCACCATGCTAACAAAAAGTTTTCACAAACACAGGAAATTACAGTCACCTCCCTTGTATTACAACTTCTTTACTTGAAGCTTATGAATTTATCATTGCAGGAGGTAAATTCTCAAATAATTGTTGAACCATAGCTTCAACCAAATGAGAAACAAGTTTCAAGTCACTGAGTTTGTTTCAATTGAATACTTTCAAAAGTGCTAACCGCTCAGGTTAAAAAGAAGAAGGTTAGACAAAAACAGAAACCTCCAGAGTTATATCCCTTGCCATGCACATGCAATCTTCTGATGCTGCTTTTTCATTTTAAGAGTTAAATTCGCAAATGATTGTTGAATCATAGCTTGAATTAAAAGAAAAATAAGTTTCAAGCAAGCTTGTTTCAGTTGCCAACTTTCTAAAGGACTCAATGTATCTGAAGCAAAATACCACTGGTTCGTAGATCAGGAATGCAAATGTTCTCTACCACTGATATTAGTGTGTAAGTGGGCGTCGTTGTGTTTCTGACTGTCGTTTGCGTGTGCGAATGTGTGTGTGTATATGTGTGTGTGTTTGTATGTCTGTCTGCTTGTCTGTCTGTCTGTGTAAATGGGCGACGCCATGTGTGTGCGAGTGTGTGTGTGTGTGTCTGTGCTTGTGGGTGTGCATGTGTGCGTGCGTACGTGCATGCCTTTATGTGTGTACCCAAACCTAGCCTTCAATTCAAATGAATTGGACGGAACATTACTTTATGGTCGTTTACAAAGTCTTTATGAAACAAAACATTCTTGCTAGGCAGTTTTACTAACCAAACTAAACAACACCCCCCCCCAACCACACACACATGATACACGTGTGCATTGGGTTACCTAGCAGACTTGATCTGTTCCTGGGAAAAGGTTACTGTTATGCTGAATTTTCAGTCTTTTTAAACATACGCTTCCTCGCGCAAGGTACTTGCTTCCTGGGAGTATTTTGGTCGAGATGACATTTCTAAATTTAGCTTGGGTCGTCCTTGCGTGCTTCATGGTTTGCTGTGATATCGCAGTGCCGTTGGAACGGGTCACCCGATTTATTTAATTTAAGTCAAGCAACCACACAACTAAACAAGTCGCGTAAGGCGAAAATACAACATTTAGTCAAGTAGCTGTCTAACTCACAGAATGAAACGGAACGCAATGCAATTTTTCAGCAAGACCGTATACTCGTAGCATGGTCAGTCCACCGCTCATGGCAAAGGCAGTGAAATTGACAAGAAGAGCGAGGTAGTACTTGCGCTGAGAAGGATAGCACACTTTTCTGTACCTCTCTTCGTTTTAACTTTCTGAGCGTGTTTTTAATCCAAACATATCATATCTATATGTTTTTGGAATCAGGAACCGACAAGAAATAAGATGAAGGTCTTTTTAAATTGATTTCGACAATTAAATTTTGATAACAATTTTTATATTTTTAATTTTCAGAGCTTGTTTTTAATCCAAATATAACATATTTATATGTTTTTGTAATCAGAAAATGATGGAGAATAAGATGAACGTAAATTTGGATCGTTTTATAAAAACAATAATTTTTTTACAATTTTCAGATTTTTAATGACCAAAGTCATTAATTAATTTTTAAGCCACCAAGCTGAAATGCAATACCGAAGTCCGGGCTTCGTCGAAGATTACTTGACCAAAATTTCAACCAATTTGGTTGAAAAATGAGAGCGTGACAGTGCCGCCTCAATTTTCACGAAAAGCCGGATATGACGTCATCAAAGACATTTATCAAAAAAACGAAAACAACGTTCGGGGATATCAATCCCAGGAACTCTCATGAAAAATTTCATAAAGATCGGTCCAGTAGTTTGGTCTGAATCGCTCTACACACACGCACACACACACACACACATACACCACGACCCTCGTTTCGATTCCCCCTCTATGTTAATACATTTAGTCAAAACTTGACTAAATGTAAAAATGTGGTTTATGTGCCAGGATATAGGAAAATGCCGTAAGGGGAGGTCTCGTACTTTATTTGTGTAGGCAAGTGCTAAACTGGCTACTAATTCGTTATAATGTTTTTATGTCATTCCTGTCTTGTGTAAGTTTTGCCCATCGCTTTATGTTTTGTGTAATGTCATTATCTGTTCTAAGTTAAATTTTGATATGCTCAAGACACCTGGAGGTCGTAAACTCGCTCTTCTTCGACACACCAGCATTGGGTTTGTCTCGTCAAAGTATCGAATCGGCCTTCCGTGGACTTCTAATGTACTGGGGAGGTTTCGTGTATCTTTTAGTGTTAATCAAATGCAGTGCGCGTGAAGTAGGTACAAAAATATGCAGATACGAGGAATTGACCTTAAGTCATGGGCTGTTTTCTTGTGTATACGAGGTTTTGCATTCACAAACTCAACAATAATGACAAGACAAAATTGTTTAAAACGTTTAGTTTTGCATAAACAAGCAGAACAAAAATGATTAATGCAATTCCTCACATGCGAGATCGTAGGTTCAAAGAGAGAGAGAGAGAGAGAGAGAGAGAGAGAGAGAGAGAGAGAGAGAGAGAGAGAGAGAGAGAGAGAGAGAGACACACACACACACACACACACACACACACACACACACACACACAGAATTGAATTGAACTTTATTTAACAAGGATATATATATATATCTATATCTATATACGGCTTGTGTGTGTCTGTCTGTCTGTCTGTGTGTTCACGATTCACGGCCAAAGTTCTCGATGGATCTGCTTCAAATTTGGTGGGCATATTCAGGTAGACCCCGGACACAATCGTGGACAATTTTGAACACGTACGTGCTCTCAGCGCACAGCGCTGAACCGATTTTGGTTTTTCTGTACATTCATTCCCAGTAACTCTTCCTTATCTTCTCCAGTGTTTTGCGCGTTTATCTCCCTTCCTTCGTACTGTATTCGGCTCTACTTCTTCCCGGCGAAGCGGGTATTCATCTAGTATTTAATAATATTTAGGCTTTTTCAAATTTCCCTTGTTTTAACCTAATTTCTTGGTTAAAACTTGTCTAAATTTCTAAATTCTTTCTCAATAAATATCAATTCCACACTTTGGCCTTAAATCAAAGTGTTTCCCTTCACAGATATCCCCTTGGGGTTGTCAGATGAGGGTAGTCTCCCATGCCAACAAAAGCTACCATTCAGAGAGTGGTTTGCTTCTTAGTTGGATACCTTGGGTTGACAACTCTCGCCATCAGTACCACCTGACCACTGATGAGACACAATAGTGTCGAAACACGTGTCTGGTCTAGGTACAAAAACAATGGTCCTCCTCAGGACTAGATTACCTTGTGATACGTCCCCCACAAAGGGACTTTGCTCTGTAAATCTCGGTCCCCCTTGAGGAGGGTCTGATGCTCCCAAGAGGCTGTCTGTGAAGGGATACTTACTTCTCTCTCTTTCTCTGTCAAGAGATTTTAACAAAATTATCTCGGAAGAAAGTCTCTGCTGACTTTCAATTGTTTCTTTCACAATTTCTGATGTTTTATATCTATCTATCTTCTATCTATATATATATACGACTTGTGTCTGTCTGTCTGTCTGTCTGTCTGTTCGCGATGCACGGCCAAAGTTCTTGGTGGATCTTTTTCAAATTTGGACACCGTATTTGACAGCTACATCCCGGACACAACCTTATCGATGAGATATTTCAACACGTGCTCTCAGCGCGCAGCGCTGTGCGCGCTGAACCGATTTTGTTGTTGTTGTTGTTGTTGTTGTTGTCGGGATCCACTACCAGTAACTCTTTCTTATCTTCTCCAGTGTTTTCAGCCGCGATTATCTCCCTTCCTCCGTGTGGCGTCAATCCATATTCCCGTTACTACGTTACTATTTTTAGAAGGTCACTGCACGTTACTATTTTTAGAAGGTCTCCAGTGTTTTGAGCGTTTATCTCCTTTCCTTCGTGCGCCCCGGCGTACACCCGGCAAAGCCGGGTCCCAGGCGCAGCCTGGTATTCGGCTCTACTTCTTCCCGGCGAAGCACGGAGGAAGGGAGATAATCGCGGCTGAAAACACTGGAGAAGATAAGGAAGAGTTACTGGTAGTGGATCCCGACACACACAACAACAAAAAAACAAAAAATCGGTTCAGCGCGCACAGCGCTGCGCGCTGAGAGCACGTGTTGAAATATCTCGTCGATGAGGTTGTGTCCGGGGTGTAGCTGAATACGGTGTCCAAATTTGAAAAAGATCCACCAAGAACTTTGGCCGTGCATCGCGAACAGACAGACAGACAGACAGACAGACGGACACTAGTCGTATATCTATATATATATACGACTAGTGTCTGTCTGTCTGTGTGTCTGTCTGTCTGTGCGCGATGCGCGGCCAAGGTTCTCGATGGATCTGTTTCAAATTTGGTGATCATATTCAGGTACACCCTGGACACAACCTGGTCGATGAGATATTTCAACACGTGCTCTCAGCGCGCAGCGCGGAACCGATTTTGGTTCCACCTCAGCTATTTTGGTTCCACCTCAGCTTACCCGGGCCCCCATACCGACACACCATAGCCGCTACACCACATCACAACGCCAAAGTTCTCGGTGGTTCTTTTTCAAATTTGGACACCGTATTCAGCTACACCCCGGACACAATATCATCGATGAGATATTTCAACACGTGCTCTCAGCGCGCAGCGCTAAACTCATGTTCGTTTTTGTGTTCATTTCACCATTATAAGTAACTCTTCCTTATCTTCTCCAGTGTTTGGCGTTTATCTCCCTTCCTTCGTGTGGCTTTCCCGTTCAGTTGTAAGTTACTATTTATTTTTAGAATGTCACTGCGCTGTCCAGAACGCTTCCCTTGCACCCGTAAGTTGTTCTTACTGTCAAAGTGAAAAGGTCGAATCAATTTATAGCCACGCGAAAAATACACTCTCACCTATCTCTATATATTTATAGACTAGAGGAATACCCGGCTTCGCCGGGGTGAATCGCGAGACAGAGACAGACAGCGTGGCGGTTCATCACAATCACCTCTGCAGGCGAAGTCCTGTCAAACAGGATTGAGAATTTTAGAGCTTATTTCTTAGCCCTATATTATCTGTTGTGGCTTCTCAAATGCCAGAATATACAGACAGACAAAAGCCGCTAGACCCCATCACAAACAGAACTCTACAATCAACAGGTTTTTTCCCCCACACACACACACAAACACACACACAGAGAAGCCGTATATATATACTAGAGGAATACCCGGCTTCGCCGGGGTGAATCGCGAGACAGAGACAGACAGCGTGGCGGTTCATCACAATCACCTCTGCAAGCGAAGTCCTGTCAAACGGGATTGAGAATTTTAGAGCTTATTTCTTAGCCCTATATTATCTGTTGTGGCTTCTCAAATGCCAGAACATACAGACAGACAAAAGCCGCTAGACCCCATCACAAACAGAACTCTACAATCAACAGGTTTTTTCCCCCACACACACACACACAAACACACACACAGAGAAGCCGTATATATATATGCATATCTGTATCTATAAATATATAGAGATAGGTGAGAGTGTATTTTTCGCGTGGCTATAAATTGATTCGACCTTTTCACTTTGACAGTAAGAACAACTTACGGGTGCAAGGGAAGCGTTCTGGACAGCGCAGTGACATTCTAAAAATAGTCACTCTCAGAAACGGGAATTTGGGGTGAGACAGACAGCGTGGCGGTTCACCACAATCACCTTTGAAAGGCGAAGTCCTGTCAAACGGGATTGAGAATTTTAGAGCTTATTTCTTAGCCCTATATTATCTACTGTGGCTTCTCACATGCCAGAACATACATACAGACAAAAGCCGCTAGACCCCATCACAAACAGAACTCTATAATACATAGGTTTTTGCCTACACACACACACAAACACACACACACACACAGAGAAGCCGTATATATATATGCATATCTGTATCTATAAATATATAGAGATAGGTGAGAGTGTATTTTTCGCGTGGCTATAAATTGATTCGACCTTTTCACTTTGACAGTAAGAACAACTTACGGGTGCAAGGGAAGCGTTCTGGACAGCGCAGTGACATTCTAAAAATAAATAGTAACTTACAACTGAACGGGAAAGCCACACGAAGGAAGGGAGATAAACGCCAAACACTGGAGAAGATAAGGAAGAGTTACTTATAATGGTGAAATGAACACAAAAACGAACATGAGTTTAGCGCTGCGCGCTGAGAGCACGTGTTGAAATATCTCATCGATGATATTGTGTCCGGGGTGTAGCTGAATACGGTGTCCAAATTTGAAAAAGAACCACCGAGAACTTTGGCGTTGTGATGTGGTGTAGCGGCTATGGTGTGTCGGTATGGGGGCCCGGGTAAGCTGAGGTGGAACCAAAATAGCTGAGGTGGAACCAAAATCGGTTCCGCGCTGCGCGCTGAGAGCACGTGTTGAAATATCTCATCGACCAGGTTGTGTCCAGGGTGTACCTGAATATGATCACCAAATTTGAAACAGATCCATCGAGAACCTTGGCCGCGCATCGCGCACAGACAGACAGACACACAGACAGACAGACACTAGTCGTATATATATATAGATGCATATCTGTATCTATAAATATATAGAGATAGGTGAGAGTGTATTTTTCGCGTGGCTATAAATTGATTCGACCTTTTCACTTTGACAGTAAGAACAACTTACGGGTGCAAGGGAAGCGTTCTGGACAGCGCAGTGACATTCTAAAAATAGTCACTCTCAGAAACGGGAATTTGGGGTGAGACAGACAGCGTGGCGGTTCACCTCAATCACCTTTGAAAGGCGAAGTCCTGTCAAACGGGATTGAGAATTTTAGAGCTTATTTCTTAGCCCTATATTATCTACTGTGGCTTCTCACATGCCAGAACATACAGACAGACAAAAGCCGCTAGACCCCATCACAAACAGAACTCTATAATACATAGGTTTTTGCCTACACACACACACAAACACACACACACACACAGAAGCCGTATATATATATGCATATCTGTATCTATAAATATATAGAGATAGGTGAGAGTGTATTTTTCGCGTGGCTATAAATTGATTCGACCTTTTCACTTTGACAGTAAGAACAACTTACGGGTGCAAGGGAAGCGTTCTGGACAGCGCAGTGACATTCTAAAAATAAATAGTAACTTACAACTGAACGGGAAAGCCACACGAAGGAAGGGAGATAAACGCCAAACACTGGAGAAGATAAGGAAGAGTTACTTATAATGGTGAAATGAACACAAAAACGAACATGAGTTTAGCGCTGCGCGCTGAGAGCACGTGTTGAAATATCTCATCGATGATATTGTGTCCGGGGTGTAGCTGAATACGGTGTCCAAATTTGAAAAAGAACCACCGAGAACTTTGGCGTTGTGATGTGGTGTAGCGGCTATGGTGTGTCGGTATGGGGGCCCGGGTAAGCTGAGGTGGAACCAAAATAGCTGAGGTGGAACCAAAATCGGTTCCGCGCTGCGCGCTGAGAGCACGTGTTGAAATATCTCATCGACCAGGTTGTGTCCAGGGTGTACCTGAATATGATCACCAAATTTGAAACAGATCCATCGAGAACCTTGGCCGCGCATCGCGCACAGACAGACAGACACACAGACAGACAGACACTAGTCGTATATATATATAGATACAGATATGCATATATATACGGCTTCTCTGTGTGTGTGTGTGTTTGTGTGTGTGTGTAGGCAAAAACCTATGTATTATAGAGTTCTGTTTGTGATGGGGTCTAGCGGCTTTTGTCTGTCTGTATGTTCTGGCATGTGAGAAGCCACAGTAGATAATATAGGGCTAAGAAATAAGCTCTAAAATTCTCAATCCCGTTTGACAGGACTTCGCCTTTCAAAGGTGATTGTGGTGAACCGCCACGCTGTCTGTCTCACCCCAAATTCCCGTTTCTGAGAGTGACTATTTTTAGAATGTCACTGCGCTGTCCAGAACGCTTCCCTTGCACCCGTAAGTTGTTCTTACTGTCAAAGTGAAAAGGTCGAATCAATTTATAGCCACGCGAAAAATACACTCTCACCTATCTCTATATATTTATAGATACAGATATGCATATATATATACGGCTTCTCTGTGTGTGTGTTTGTGTGTGTGTGTGGGGGAAAAAACCTGTTGATTGTAGAGTTCTGTTTGTGATGGGGTCTAGCGGCTTTTGTCTGTCTGTATGTTCTGGCATTTGAGAAGCCACAACAGATAATATAGGGCTAAGGAATAAGCTCTAAAATTCTCAATCCCGTTTGACAGGACTTCGCTTGCAGAGGTGATTGTGATGAACCGCCACGCTGTCTGTCTCTGTCTCGCGATTCACCCCGGCGAAGCCGGGTATTCCTCTAGTATATATATATATAGAGAGAGAGAGAGAGAGAGAGAGAGAGAGAGAGAGAGAGAGAGACACACACAGAGAATTGAATTGAACTTTATTTAACAAGGATATATATATTTAGAGAGAGAGAGAGAGAGAGAGAGAGAGAGAGAGAGAGAGAGACAGACAGACAGACAGACAGACAGACAGACAGACAGACAGACAGACAGACAGACAGACAGACAGACAAAAAAGTGAGAGAGAAAGAGAGTTAGACACAAGATAAGATTAAACAAGTCGCGTAAGGCGAAAATACAATATTTAGTCAAGTAGCTGTCGAACTCACAGAATGAAACTGAACGCAATGCCATTTTTCAGCAAGACCGTATACTCGTAGCATCGTCAGTCCACCGCTCATGGCAAAGGCAGTGAAATTGACAAGAAGAGCGGGGTAGTAGTTGCGCTAAGAAGGATAGCACGCTTTTGTGTACCTCTCTTTGTTTTAACTTTCTGAGCGTGTTTTTAATCCAAACATATCATATCTATATGTTTTTGGAATCAGGAACCGACAAGGAATAAGATGAAAGTGTATTTAAATTGATTTGGACAATTTAATTTTGATAATAATTTTTATATATTTAATTTTCAGAGCTTGTTTTTAATCCGAATATAACATATTTATATGTTTTTGGAATCAGCAAATAATGGAGAATAAGATAAACGTAAATTTGGATCGTTTCATAAATGTTTATTTTTTTTTTACAATTTTCAGATTTTTAATGACCAAAGTCATTAATTAGTTTTTAAGCCACCAAGCTGAAATGCAATACCAAAGTCCGGGCTTCGTCGAAGATTACTTGACCAAAATTTCAACCGATTTGGTTGAAAAATGAGGGCGTGACAGTGCCGCCTCAACTTTCACAAAAAAGCCGGATATGACGTCATCAAAGACATTTATCAAAAAAATGAAAAAAACGTATGGGGATTTTATACCCAGGAACTGTCATGTCAAATTTCATAAAGATCGGTCCAGTAGTTTAGTCTGAATCGCTCTACACACACACACAGACACACACACACACACACGCACACACACACGCACATACGCCACGACCCTCGTTTCGATCCCCCCTCGATGTTAAAATATTTAGTCAAAACTTGACTAAATATAAAAACAATAGTACAACCATTTACCAGACATTATGTAATTAGAGAGTACAATATAGTATTCAGCAATAGCATCTAATTTAATGGTCATAGAGAAAGCTGTGTTAGTTTCACACTGGATTCTCTACAGGCTTGACGCGTCTCATCCAATGGCGGCCGCCGAGCACGTAAGGCTTGAACCTCGCCCTAGTCATCCCTGCACAAAGAGCACAGAGTTCGTAATAACGAGGTCTTTAAACGACGCATCTTCTTCTAAGACCAAAAAAAAAAAAATTCTGTTTACGGTAACCCGACCGACCCTATTTTTTTTCGCGCGACCCTAGACTTTTTTTTGGCATTTGGGGGAAAAAAAAAAAACCCTTGTTTTTTTTGCAAAATAACGTAAAAATATGGGTTTTTTGAAAAAAAAAAAAAAAAAAAAACCCGACCTACCGACCCTATTTTTTTGGCCTATGTTACCGTAAACAGACCTTTTTTTTTTTGGCCTAACTATTCCCCTAAAACAGTAACGCTTGACCTCCGGAGCTTGCGTAATGGAAGCGTCAACATAGACCTGGATGGAAGCCAACAGTCCATGAACAATGATCACGCACAGAATGAGCGCTGTGAACAGTACTGGCTGAGCGAACGAGGTCACAAGTAATGTTGGAACATACGTATGACGTCACGACACAATACACGTACGTCAGCAAAATGTAAACGACAACAGCCTTATTAATCAAATAAACAAATAAACAAACACACATTGATGACATTATGAATTTCTGTTTTGATCAAAGAATCTTTAAAAATAAAAAATAAACACACACAAAGGGACGTATAAGTGCCCAAACATACACGTCATGACTATTTTGGGATATATTTTGAAATTCTACTGTCTTTTTTGTCTATACCTACAATATTAAAATCACACGAAAAAAAGCATGGGTCTGGCCTCAGCATTGTAAGCCCTGCCCTTGCCACATGATAGTTACACGTACCTGTGTGTGTGTGCCCGGAGCCTGAAGACCACGTGGTAAGGCTTCAACTCCAGCACGATCCCATTCTTCCACGAGCTGCGCGTGACCGGAAGTAGCTCGTGCTGTGTCGGCGGGAGGACGTCAAAGTGCTGTAAGAGCGTGGTGACGTAGAGAAAGACACGTGACCTGGCGAAACTCTCTCCGACGCAGCTCCTCTTTCCCACACCGAAAGCGATCATACTGCAGACAGACAGACAGACAGACAGAGAGACTAAAGGGGGGAGTTAACGTCCTCTCAGAAAATGTTTCTATTTGGGACAAGAATTGGTGATAGGCCTACGCTAAGGAGCTGGTAAGGATGAGCGAAGAGGGGAGGATGACGGGGTGGGCAGGGGTGGTGATGATAAAAGACAGACAGACAGACAGACAGACGCACACACAATTTTATGGCATAATTTAGTAATACTGCAAAAACACCCACCCACACACCTACACACACACACACACACACACACCAACACACGAAGACTTCCACTTTTTGTACACAAAACTACACCGATAGATAGATGTAAACAAGTATGTGTATGTGAAACTGCCTATACGTAAAACAATTATGGTCAATTATGCAAGGGCGGATCAATTCACTTTGGAGGGGGGGGTTACAAAATGACTGCGAAGATACAAGTTGACGGCGCCGAAGGCGCCTAAGCCTCTAGGGGGGTCCGGGGGCATGCCCCCCCCGGAAAAGTTTTTATATCCAAAGAAGCAAAATAGAGCTATCTGGTGCATCCTGAGCCAATAAATTACCTCTGAAACCTCTTACCAAAATGCCATTCAGGAAGTTCTTTTGTTGATGTATGTTTTTTGTTGATGTATGTTTGAACTTTTTTTGGGGGTGGGGGGGTTACGTAACCCGTGTAACCCCCCCCCCCCAGATCCGCCCTTGATTATGGTTATGTTGGAATGTTAGCATGTTAAAGTTCTGCCACTGCACTGCTGTTAGCAATTATCATAGACCAAATAGCCTGGACCGCCAACTCGTCACGTGACCCTTCGAGGTTACGACGCTCGACTTTCAGGGGCGCTTAGCGTCCGGTTTGAAAGGCCAGCGATTCGAAGACAGTGAAAAGAAAGCACGCTCCAGTTATTTGTGACAATGGGAGGTGACAATGAACTGGATTTTCCAAAACTCCAAACAAAACTTAACGAAAATCATCGAAAAACATGTTCCATATGCACTTTAGCTGAGTTTATTTTAGCATTTTCAGAACTTACCTCGGCAACTTCGTCCATGTTTACAATCGACACCGGATATGACATCCCCCTGATTTCTGAAAGGCCATGTAAGCGTAGGTTCCTAAATGCGAGAGGCCGCTACCTCGTAATAGAGAGAAAGAGCGGAGAGAGAGCTAGTTGGCGGTCCAGGATAAATAGTCTATGCAATTATCAATTGATACAGAGAAAAAAATAACGGCTGACCTCTGTCTTAAGGGATGATTGGCAGGCAGTAGTTGACCTGCGTCGTCAAGGAAACGTTCGGGTTTGAATGCTTCCGGGTCAGGATAAATTTCAGGGTCATGATGGAAAACCAGAGTATTTGCAAACACCTAAAACAACCAAACAAAAAATAAAATCGATAAAGGTCGCGCGTAAGGTATCACACACACACACACACACACACACACACACACACACACACACACACACACACACACACACACACACACACACACTCTCCCTCCCTCCCTCCCTCCCTCCCTCCCTCCCTCCCTCCCTCCCTCCCTCCCTCTCTCTCTCTCTCTCTCCCTCTCCCTCTCCCTCTCCCTATCTCCCTCTCTCCCTCTCTCTCTCTCTCTCTGAGTCTGAGTTTGAGTCTCTCGCATGCTCTGTTGCTAGTACCGTGGCTCCCTTGGGTATGGTGTAGCCGTCCAATGTGACGTCATCAGTGGTCAGATGGGGCAGTCCCATGGACACAGGGGAAGCAAGACGCAGCGTTTCCAGGACAACCGCCTCCACGTAAGGGAGATCACCCCTGTCTTGTATCCGCGGAGTTCGCTCCCCGAGTTTGGTGTCAAGGTCCTTCTGGATCCTGCGGACGACTTCCGGGTTATGGGTCAGGTAGAGGAACAGCGCTTTCAGCGTCTGTGTGGAGGTGAGGGAGGCTGGAATAGGACACACCAGTTTACAGTTAGAAAAGTCGAAGATTATAAAAACAACAGGAATGACAGAAGCTTTTCTTCTTGGTTTAAAGATGGCCAAGAGTGTGTGTCTTCAACTGTCAAGTAAAGACATAGGGGCAGGTTGCAGAATATTGACCACTTTTTGTTTCTTGCTGATAACTAGGTGGTTTTCCTGCGAAGAAGTTTCATTTTGTGTTTTTTGTGGCACGTCCTTCTCTTTTTAGTTAACCGTCAGGCATAATTAGAGCGAATAACCTTTGATAGACATTCAGCAAAAATTAAATAATTTTTTTTTCCAAAAATGGTCCATATTAGGAGCCTGGGCGCCTAATATGGACCAGTGGAGAGGCCTTCACATATCACTGTAAAAAGCCCCCTATACTTTAAAATAACATGATACAAATTAGTGTGAAAGTCAGACAAATTCAAATATACTTTAGATTTATCTGTTACAGTTTGATGAAAACATTATTTGAAGCACAACATGAACCTAAAACAAGTCGCGTAAGGCGAAAATACAACATTTAGTCAAGTAGCTGTCGAACTCACAGAATGAAACTGAACGCAATGCAACGCAGCAAGACCGTATATTCGTAGCATCGTCAGTCCACCGCTCATGGCAAAGACAGTGAAATTGACAAGAAGAGCGGGGTAGTAGTTGCGCTAAGAAGGATAGCACGCTTTTCTGTACCTCTCTTCGTTTTAACTTTCTGAGCGTGTTTTCAATCCAAACATATCATATCTATATGTTTTTGGAATCAGGAACCGACAAGGAATAAGATGAAAGTGTTTTTAAATTGATTTCGAAAATTTAATTTTGATCATAATTTTTATATTTTTAATTTTCAGAGCTTGTTTTTAATCCAAATATAACATATTTATATGTTTTTGGAATCAGAAAATGATGGAGAATAAGATGAACGTAAATTTGGATCGTTTTATAAAATGTTTTTTTTTTTTACAATTTTCAGATTTTTAATGACCAAAGTCATTAATTAATTTTTAAGCCACCAAGCTGAAATGCAATACCGAAGTCCGGGCTTCGTCGGAGATTACTTGACCAAAATTTCAACCAATTTGGTTGAAAAATGAGGGCGTTACAGTGCCGCCTCAACTTTCACGAAAAGCCGGATATGACGTCATCAAAGACATTTATCAAAAAAATGAAAAAAACGTCTGAGGATATCATACCCAGGAACTCTCAGGTCAAATTTCATAAAGATCGGTCCAGTAGTTTAGTCTGAATCGCTCTACACACACACACACACACACACACAGACAGACACACATACATACGACCCTCGTCTCGATTCCCCCCTCTATGTTAAAACATTTAGTCAAAACTTGACTAAATGTAAAAACTTATTAAAAAATAAGAGAAAATAAATGAAATTATCAACTTCCACGAAATGAAAACTATTTCTTATATTTTGTTGAAAGCTCGAGGGCTACTTTTAGGTTATTTTCAGCAAGCTTTAAAAAAAAAGATGAACCCAGCCTTTAGCTTTCATTTTTACATTTAGTCAAGTTTTGACTAAATGTTTTAACATCGAGGGGGTGTTACACGACACTTGAGATTGCCACAAGTTCTCAAATGTCGTATAGTTGTGTTCTTTTATTCTACGTCGCCCGTCTTCGCAGCAGCAGAAAACAACTCGTCAAATTGAGTTCGAGGATTTATTCAGCATTCAATACATACAACTGCACAACGTAGCAGAACTCAAATAGAAGCTCTTTTACATACAAATCGCGCTGGCATATATAGTAAATACTCAATCTCGAGAATATTCCAGACCGAACATGATACAACTACATTATACGAGCCGTGCATGGACTAAACTAGCGACATTCTCTATGACGTACATCAAAAGCGCCGACGCACTTAATCCGAACGAACGCCACGAACTCACGACTAAAACAGCATGGTAAACAACTTGTTTTGACAGGACTAGAAAGTTCACCTGCATTCTCGTCCAAGCATAAATATTGTGTTTACAAAATATAATATCGGTACTTTCCCACAAAGTACAAATAAGTCAACTACATGCAACACACAAAACTGAACCAAAGCTCAGCAACGGTAGCGTTTCCTAACATTACCCCCAACACCAGAAGAAATTTACCTAATTTCTTTCAATCATTGAAACGCTACTTGTACACATATTATGTATACATAACAGATTGAAATCCAGGTATGTACATTAGTCTGTTGGAGAATGAACACAGTTTCACTCACATACTCGGCTGAGAAAATCTGCTCCAACATTGTCTGAACCTTTGATCGATTCCACTCGCATATCAAAGTTCTGCAAGTACATCACCCACCTCATGATACGATTATTCACAAACTTCGCAGAATTCAGGTAGGTGAGGGGTTTGTGATCAGTCTGAAGCACGAATTTCACCCCTTGGAGGTAGAGTTCAAATTTCTTGATTCCCCACACGATGGCTAAACACTCTTTCTCCATGGTCGAGTAGTTCTTCTCGGCTCCTGACAGCTTCTTGCTGGCATAGCTGACCGGAAACGGTTTACCTCCATGTTCTTGCATCAGCATGGCGCCGATCCCTTCGTCCGATGCGTCTGTACGCAAGATGAACTCTTTGGCAGTATCAGGAAGGCGTAGCACCGGGTCTCGTGACATCAGGTCGCGCACGGTCTGGTATGCCTTCTCCTGAGCTGGTCCCCAGAGTATTCGGTTGGGGCATCCTTTCCGGGTCATGTCCGACAAAGGCGCCGTTATGGCGGCGAAGTTTGGAATGAACTCTCTGTAGTACCCAGCCAATCCAAGGAAGGATCGCACCTGCTTCTTGGTTTCAGGACGTGGCGCATTGAGGATCTTGGTGACGTTTTCCAACAAAAGCCCCTTTTGACCTTCCTTCAGTGAATGACCTATGAAGTCAACGTTGTCGGTCCCCAAAATGCACTTGCTGGGTCTCACGGTCAGATTGGCTTTTGTCAGGCGGGAAAACAGTTCCCTCAAAGTCTCCAGATGCTCCGCAAAGGTCTCCGTGTGGACTAGCAGATCATCCCAGTAGTACACAACATTCTTCATTCCTTTGAGCATTTTTCGCATTCCCCTCTTCAGGGTAGCACCACTGTTCACCATGCCAAAAGGCATCCGCAGGCACTCATATGTTCCGTCTGGAGTTGCAAAGGCGGTCTTTGGTATGTCCTCTTCGAGCACAGGAATCTGCCAATATCCCTTGCCGAGATCGATCTTTGAGAAGATCTTACTGCCGGTTAACTGTCGGAATAGATCAGTTGCCGTCGGCATTGGTTCAGGGTCAAACACGGTGATCTTATTGACTTTCCTAAAGTCAATGCATACCCTGTTTGTGCCGTCTTTCTTCTTGACAACAACAACGGGAGATGAGTAAGGGGATGATGACTCACGGATGACCCCCATCTTCAACATGTTGTCGATGTCCTTCTTCAAGGATTCCCGAGCCTGAAACGGGATAGGGTATGGTTTTGAGCGAACAGGAACGTCAGATGTGAGGTGGACTTCATGTTCGACCAAGGACGTAGAGCCTGGAACATCAGAGAACCTATGGGTGAAGTCGCCCATAAAATCATGCAGCTCCTTCTGCTGGTCTTCTGTCAGGTCAGGTCCTAACTTGACGTCATCCACTCCCTCTTTCTTGTGGAGGTCTCCCAACTCCAGTAGTTCCTCACCGTCGAACTCGTCTAGTTCGGCTGGTTCTTCCACCATTGCTGCGACCTGTACTGCTTCCGGAGGTCTCTCCACATACCGTTTCAGGAGGTTAGCGTGGTAGATCTTGGACTTCTTGCCGACATTCACCTTGTAATCGTTGATCCCTACCACGGCCTCAACCTTGTATGGGCCTTTCCACTGCATCAGTAGTTTGTTGTGATCAGTGGGAAGCAGTATCAGCACTTTGTTACCTGGTGTAAACTTCCTGTTTACGGCTTTGCGGTCGTAGTAGTGCTTTCCACTATCCTGAGACTTTCTCAAGTTTTCTCGAGCAATCTCGAGAGTCTCCTCCAGTTTCTCTCGCAACTCAAACACGTACTGGTAACTGTTCTTCACTTCAGGTGTGTCCACATCTTTCGTCCACAATTCCTTTAGTATCTGCATCGGGCCTCTCACGGTCCGCCCGTACATCAGCTCGAACGGGGAGAATCCAGTGGACTCTTGTGGCACCTCCCTGTATGCAAACAGCAAGGCATTGATGTAGCGATGCCACTGCCTTGGCTGCTCACTGCATAGTTTCTTCAGCGTGGACTTCAGCGTCGCATTGAATTTTTCTACCAGCCCATTGCACATCGGGTGATAGGGTGTCGTAGTCAAGTGACGAATGCTCAGCAGCCTGTTGACCTCTTCCATGCATTCAGAGACAAACTGTGTCCCCAGGTCTGTGAGGATCTCTTCAGGAACCCCAATTCTGCTGAAAATGTCCACAAGTGCCTCGGCAACAGTCTCGGTGTCAATTTTCTTCAGAGGCACGGCTTCTGGGTACCTGGTTGCATAGTCTACCAGGGTCAGTACCCAACGATGACCCGCTTCACTTGGCGGTTTGATCTCGCCGATGAGGTCAATGGCCACCCTCTTGATAGGTCGGTCGATCAAAGGCATCTTCTGCAACGGCACTTTCGGGACCCTTCCTCGAGGTATGGTTTTCTGGCAAATATCGCACGATTGGCAGAATCGAGTCACATCTGCATGCAGTCCTGGCCAGTAAAACGCAGCCTGGATTCTGTCCGATGTCTTCTTGACACCCAGGTGACCTCCCATAATAGAGTCGTGGGCCACCTCCATCACCTGGCGCCTAAGTGGTTGAGGCACCAGAACTTGACGTAATGGCTTCCCACCGTTGACTCTCGCGTGCTGGAACACTCTGTACAGGATCTTGGCCTTCACCTCAAAGTGCACAGTGCCGTCGCCCTTAGTCATCACCTTGACAGGACGACTCCTGTACTTTGTCAAGGTCAAATCAGCTTCCTGTAGCTGAATCAGCCGATCCCTGTCCACGACAGCAGTTGCAGAACTGTTGGTGACCCTGAGTGGCGTAGTTGTTTTGTCCTTCTTCGCCTGGGCTCTGGTCGTCACAGCGCTTACAACCTGCGGCTGGTCGCGGCGATGCACAGTTGCTCTGTCATCTCGTAACAGTTCGCTGATATCTTCATTCGCGAATGGCAGTGGGTCTTCCTCCTCAGCAGCAGGCTGAGCTGAGCCCATTCTCCATTCGAAATCAGGGTCATCAGGACGTCTCGCACCCCCAATATTCCCAATTAGTAGATCGTACAAGGGCTTCTTCAGGCAGACGGCCTCAACTTCTCCGGTGAAGTATGGAGTATCGATCTGGTCTTTCCCTTCAGTAAATGCGGGAAGTTTCGATGCCCTGTGTAGCATTTGCTGCTGGTTATCTCTTAGGCGTGGTGCCTCGTGCTCATTTTGAACACGCACCATTTCTGTCTGAAGCTCTAAGCGCTTCATCTCCATTTTTATTTGGAGCTCTAAGCGTTTCAGCTCAATTTTCCTTTCTTCACGCTGTGCTTCTCTTTCTCTTTCTTCACGCTGCGCTTGTCTTTCTTCACGCTCACGCTGCGCTTGTCTTTCTTCACGCTCACGCTGCGCTTGTCTTTCTTCACGCTGCGCCAGCAGTCGTGTCTGGGACTCGACGAACTCCGTCAGCTGCTTGCCTTTCAGTCCCAGTTCAACTCCTTTTGCCCAGAACTCAGCCATTCTGGTCTTTTCCGGTGCGTTCGTCTGTATTCTTTCACAGCCCCGAACGTAGACGAATGTAGTCTTCTAAAAGAACACAGTCTCTACTGCACCTCCGATGCTTCTCTCGTCGCTGTTCACCTTCGTAGACGCAGGCTGCCACCCTCCTCGTCTAACGTGACGGCGCACTCTGCTCACGATACGTACACGACGTACCCCAGTCGTATTTCGTAGTATTAATGCACTAGCTCCGCGACGAAGTCCGTCTCGTCCAAACGGCAGCTAACCTCTGTAATCCCGATACACTCCGGCGTCGCTCACCGTACCGAGCTGCGGCGATTACCAAACTCTTCACCAGTCACACCGAATCCACGGTTCCGTAGTCTCAATACTGATCCCTCAGGATACACCCGATTGATGGCTACCTCCTGTGACTGTCTTGACGCTGGTCCTTGTTGCTGGAAAACCCTTGGCGTTAAACGTAGATCCTTGGCTTGGCCCCCAATTGTTACACGACACTTGAGATTGCCACAAGTTCTCAAATGTCGTATAGTTGTGTTCTTTTATTCTACGTCGCCCGTCTTCGCAGCAGCAGAAAACAACTCGTCAAATTGAGTTCGAGGATTTATTCAGCATTCAATTAATACAACTGCACAACGTAGCAGAACTCAAATAGAAGCTCTTTTACATACAAATCGCGCTGGCATATATAGTAAATACTCAATCTCGAGAATATTCCAGACCGAACATGATACAACTACATTATACGAGCCGTGCATGGACTAAACTAGCGACATTCTCTATGACGTACATCAAAAGCGCCGACGCACTTAATCCGAACGAACGCCACGAACTCACGACTAAAACAGCATGGTAAACAACTTGTTTTGACAGGACTAGAAAGTTCACCTGCATTCTCGTCCAAGCATAAATATTGTGTTTACAAAATATAATATCGGTACTTTCCCACAAAGTACAAATAAGTCAACTACATGCAACACACAAAACTGAACCAAAGCTCAGCAACGGTAGCGTTTCCTAACAGGGTGAATCGAGATAGGGCCGTAGTGTATGTGTGTGTGTGCGTGTGTGCGTGCGTGTGTGCGTGCGTGTGTGCGTGCGTGCGTGTAGAGCGATTCAGACCAAACTACTGGATCGATCTTCATGAAATTTGACATGAGAGTTTCTGGGTAAGATATCCTTAGATGGTTTTTTTCATTTTTTTGATAAATGTCTTTGATGACGTCATATCCGGCTTTTCGTGAAAGTTGAGGCGGCACTGTCACGCTCTCATTATTCAACCAAATTGGTTGAAATTTTGGTCAAGTAGTCTTCGACGAAGCCCGGACTTCGGTATTGCATTTCAGCTTGGTGGCTTAAAAATTAATTAATGACTTTGGTCATTAAAAATCTGAAAATTGTAAAAAAAATTATTTTTTTCTAAAACGATCCAAATTGACGTTCATCTTATTCTCCATCATTTGCTGATTCCAAAAACATATAAATATGTTATATTTGGATTAAAAACAAGCTCTGAAAATTAAATATATAAAAATTATGATCAAAATTAAATTTTTGAAATCACTTTAAAAACACTTTCATCTTATTCCTTGTCGGTTCCTGATTCCAAAAACATATAGACATGATATGTTTGGATTAAAAACACGCTCACAAAGTTAAAACGAAGAGAGGTACAGAAAAGCGTGCTATCCTTCTCAATGCAACGAATACCCCGCTCTTCTTGTCAATTCCACTGGCACTGCCTTTGCCACGGGCGGTGGAGTGACGATACTACGAGTATACGGAGCACGTTGCGTTCAGTTTCATTTTGTGAGTTCGACAGCTACTTGACTAAATGTTGTATTTTCGCCTTACGCGACTTGTTTACATTTAGTCAAGTTTTGACTAAATGTTTTAACATAGAGGGGGGAATCGAGACGAGGGTCGTGGTGTATGTGTGTCTGTGTGTCTGTGTGTGTGTGTAGAGCGATTCAGACTAAACTACTGGACCGATCTTTATGAAATTTGACATGAGAGTTCCTGGGTATGATATCCTTAGATGGTTTTTTTCATTTTTTTGATAAATGTCTTTGATGACGTCATATCCGGCTTTTCGTGAAAGTTGAGGCGGCACTGTCACGCTCTCATTTTTCAACCAAATTGGTTGAAATTTTGGTCAAGTAATCTCCGACGGATGTATTTACTGTGCAAACTAAATATAGCAAAAGTGTCACGTGATAATCAACTTTGTCACGTGATCATAACAAAATGGCTACGGAGCGGGCGGAACTTTTTCTGTAACCAGTTGGGAGTGATGCAACAATATCACGGTCTCCTTCCCATAGCAGTCTCAAAATTTCGACTTGTTTTGACCTTAGAACAATGTCTTTATCATAACTGTGAAGAACAGAACGGAGATCACAGTCGAAGTCGGCCATTCTTCAATCACGTTCGTCTTTCGTCTTTTGATCAGAAACATTAGCGAAAAACATAAATTATGGGAGATAACTCTGTATTCCTGTTTTGATAGATTTCGGCTTTTAGACACTTCCTTTCCCTGTACTCCGCGTAGCAATCATCCATCCTGTTAGAGAGACATGACCGATGATTATGAAAATGACACACACACCTGCTGCAACGGTGTTTGTGAGAAGACCGCGGACGTGGTCGTCAGTCATCCACTGGTTGTCTCCCTTGTCCTGCTCGTCCAGCAGAATGTCCGCAATGCCCCGCGGTTCGCCTCTCACTCGGCTAGCCTGAAAATGGGTCAGAGGTCGTCATCTCAGTCTATAAGATGCTTGATGAAACAAATGAAACAGAAGGGAATAAGCTACGGACAAAAAAGCTAGTCTGTCAAAAAGACATCAACAAAAGTTTGTGTCATTCTATTTGTGCAAAAGCAAGTGCAAAATAATGGTCAGAGAGCCCTGGTGACTGAGCAAACAAACTTTACGCTGACCTTGACCTTCACGACACCAGTGACTTCATGCTCCCTGGCTGACGACTTTAATACGTTGACACAGTTCACAGGCCAGATTTATTTCTCGGAGTCAGCTTTGTGACCCTCTATGGTGTCCGAACACCCCCGTGTGCACACACGCGCACGATAGAGATCCCAAGCTCACAGCCAAAGTCTCAGGTTTCGCACAACACGAAGACATGGCACATGCATGCAACATCTCTCGCCTATATCCCCATGATCGTATCTCGATACTTGGACGAGACAAGTCCAATGCTGGCATGTCGAAGAAGACAGCCGGTAGTGGGCTTATTCGAGTCAAAATATCTCACCATTATTATCCTCATCGTATTAGCAATACCTATCCCAATATAGGGCAACTGGTCTGAGAGGACGTTAACCTCAAAACGTCAGTCAGTCAGTTCACATGCACTACCTCACTACTGATACCCATCCGATACAACTGACTGACACCAATACTGATACCCATCCGATACAACTGACTGACACCAATACTAATACCCATCTGATACAACTGACTGACACCAATACTGATACCCATCCGATACACCTGACTTACACCAATACTGATACCCATCCCATACAACTGACTTACACCAATACTGATACCCATCCCATACAACTGACTGACACCAATACTGATACTGATCCCATTCAACTGACTGACACCAATACTGATACCCATCCCATACAACTGACTTACACCAATACTGATACCCATCCCATACAACTGACTTACACCAATACTGATACCCATCCCATACAACTGACTTACACCAATACTGATACCCATCCCATACAACTGACTTACACCAATACTGATACCCATCACATACAACTGACTTACACCAATACTGATACCCATCCCATACAACTGACTGACACCAATACTGATACTCATCCCATTCAACTGACTGACACCAATACTGATACCCATCCCATACAACTGACTTACACCAATACTGATACCCATCCCATACAACTGACTTACACCAATACTGATACCCATCCCATTCAACTGACTTACACCAATACTGATACCCATCTGACACAACTGACTTACACCAATACTGATACCCATCCGATACAACTGACTGACACCAATACTGATACCCATCCGATACAACTGACTCACACCAATAATGATACCCATCCCATACAACTGACTTACACCAATACTGATACCCATCCCATACAACTGACTTACACCAATACTGATACCCATCCCATACAACTGACTTACACCAATACTGATACCCATCCCATACAACTGACTTACACCAATACTGATACCCATCCCATACAACTGACTTACACCAATACTGATACCCATCTGACACAACTGACTTACACCAATACTGATACCCATCCCATACAACTGACTGACACCAATACTGATACCCATCCCATACAACTGACTTACACCAATACTGATACCCATCCCATACAACTGACTTACACCAATACTGATACCCATCCCATTCAACTGACTTAAACCAATACTGATACCCATCTGACACAACTGACTTACACCAATACTGATACCCATCTGACACAACTGACTTAGACCAATACTGATACCCATCCCATACAACTGACTCACACCAATACTGATACCCATCCCATACAACTGACTTACACCAATACTGATACCCATCCCATACAACTGACTTACACCAATACTGATACCCATCTGACACAACTGACTTACACCAATACTGATACCCATCTGACACAACTGACTTAGACCAATACTGATACCCATCCCATACAACTGACTCACACCAATACTGATACCCATCCCATACAACTGACTTACACCAATACTGATACCCATCCCATACAACTGACTGACACCAATACTGATACCCATCCCATTCAACTGACTGACACCAATACTGATACCCATCCCATACAACTGACTTACACCAATACTGATACCCATCCCATACAACTGACTTACACCAATACTGATACCCATCCCATTCAACTGACTTACACCAATACTGATACCCATCTGACACAACTGACTTACACCAATACTGATACCCATCCGATACAACTGACTGACACCAATACTGATACCCATCCGATACAACTGACTCACACCAATAATGATACCCATCCCATACAACTGACTTACACCAATACTGATACCCATCCCATACAACTGACTTACACCAATACTGATACCCATCCCATACAACTGACTTACACCAATACTGATACCCATCCCACACAACTGACTTACACCAATACTGATACCCATCCCATACAACTGACTTACACCAATACTGATACCCATCCGATACAACTGACTCACACCAATAATGATACCCATCCCATACAACTGACTTACACCAATACTGATACCCATCCCATACAACTGACTTACACCAATACTGATACCCATCCCATACAACTGACTTACACCAATACTGTTACCCATCCCATACAACTGACTTACACCAATACTGATACCCATCCCATACAACTGACTTACACCAATACTGATACCCATCTGACACAACTGACTTACACCAATACTGATACCCATCCCATACAACTGACTGACACCAATACTGATACCCATCCCATACAACTGACTTACACCAATACTGATACCCATCTGACACAACTGACTTACACCAATACTGATACCCATCCCATACAACTGACTTACACCAATACTGATACCCATCCCATACAACTGACTTACACCAATACTGATACCCATCCCATACAACTGACTTACACCAATACTGATACCCATCCCATACAACTGACTTACACCAATACTGATACCCATCCCATACAACTGACTGACACGAATACTGATACCCATCCCATACAACTGACTTACACCAATACTGATACCCATCCCATACAACTGACTTACACCAATACTGATACCCATCTGACACAACTGACTTACACCAATACTGATACCCATCTGACACAACTGACTTACACCAATACTGATACCCATCCCATACAACTGACTCACACCAATACTGATACCCATCCCATACAACTGACTTACACCAATACTGATACCCATCCCATACAACTGACTTACACCAATACTGATACCCATCCCATACAACTGACTGACACCAATACTGATACCCATCCGATACAACTGACTTAGACCAATACTGATACCCATCCCATACAACTGACTTACACCAATACTCATACCCATCCCATACAACTGACTTACACCAATACTGATACCCATCCCATACAACTGACTTACACCAATACTGATACCCATCTGACACAACTGACTTACACCAATACTGATACCCATCTGACACAACTGACTTACACCAATACTGATACCCATCCCATACAACTGACTCACACCAATACTGATACCCATCCCATACAACTGACTTACACCAATACTGATACCCATCCCATACAACTGACTGACACCAATACTGATACCCATCCCATTCAACTGACTGACACCAATACTGATACCCATCCCATACAACTGACTTACACCAATACTGATACCCATCCCATACAACTGACTTACACCAATACTGATACCCATCCCATTCAACTGACTTACACCAATACTGATACCCATCTGACACAACTGACTTACACCAATACTGATACCCATCCGATACAACTGACTGACACCAATACTGATACCCATCCGTTACAACTGACTCACACCAATAATGATACCCATCCCATACAACTGACTTACACCAATACTTATACCCATCCCATACAACTGACTTACACCAATGCTGATACCCATCCCATACAACTGACTTACACCAATACTGATACCCATCCCACACAACTGACTTACACCAATACTGATACCCATCCCATACAACTGACTTACACCAATACTGATACCCATCCGATACAACTGACTCACACCAATAATGATACCCATCCCATACAACTGACTTACACCAATACTGATACCCATCCCATACAACTGACTTACACCAATACTGATACCCATCCCATACAACTGACTTACACCAATACTGATACCCATCCCATACAACTGACTTACACCAATACTGATACCCATCCCATACAACTGACTTACACCAATACTGATACCCATCTGACACAACTGACTTACACCAATACTGATACCCATCCCATACAACTGACTGACACCAATACTGATACCCATCCCATACAACTGACTTACACCAATACTGATACCCATCCCATACAACTGACTTACACCAATACTGATACCCATCCCATTCAACTGACTTAAACCAATACTGATACCCATCTGACACAACTGACTTACACCAATACTGATACCCATCTGACACAACTGACTTAGACCAATACTGATACCCATCCCATACAACTGACTTACACCAATACCGATACCCATCCCATACAACTGACTTACACCAATACTGATACCCATCCCATACAACTGACTTACACCAATACTGATACCCATCTGACACAACTGACTTACACCAATACTGATACCCATCTGACACAACTGACTTACACCAATACTGATACCCATCCCATACAACTGACTCACACCAATACTGATACCCATCCCATACAACTGACTTACACCAATACTGATACCCATCCCATACAACTGACTTACACCAATACTGATACCCATCCCATACAACTGACTGACACCAATACTGATACCCATCCCATACAACTGACTTACACCAATACTGATACCCATCTGACACAACTGACTTACACCAATACTGATACCCATCTGACACAACTGACTTACACCAATACTGATACCCATCCCATACAACTGTCTTACACCAATACTGATACCCATCCCATACAACTGACTTACACCAATACTGATACCCATCTGATACAACTGACTTACACCAATACTGATACCCATCCCATACAACTGACTCACACCAATACTGATACCCATCCCATACAACTGACTTACACCAATACTGATACCCATCCCATACAACTGACTTACACCAATACTGATACCCATCTGATACAACTGACTGACACCAATACTGATACCCATCCCATACAACTGACTTACACCAATACTGATACTCATCCCATACAACTGACTGACACCAATACTGATACACATCTGATACAACTGACTTACACCAATACTGATACCCATCCCATACAACTGACTTACACCAATACTGATACCCATCCCATACAACTGACTGACACCAATACTGATACCCATCTGACACAACTGACTTACACCAATACTGATACCCATCCCATACAACTGACTTACACCAATACTGATACCCATCCCATACAACTGACTTACACCAATACTGATACCCATCCCATACAACTGACTGACACGAATACTGATACCCATCCCATACAACTGACTGACACCAATACTGATACCCATCCGATACAACTGACTGACACCAATGAATACTGATACCCATCCTATACAACTGACTTACACCAATACTGATACCCATTTGATACAACTGACTTACACCAATGAATACTCATACCCATCCCATACAACTGACTTACACCAATACTGATACCCATCCCATACAACTGACTTACATCAATACTGATACCCATCGGATACAACTGACTTACACCAATACTGATACCCATCCCATACAACTGACTGACACCAATACTGATACCCATCCCATACAACTGACTTACACCAATACTGATACCCATCCCATACAACTGACTGACACCAATACTGATACCCATCACATTCAACTGACTGACACCAATACTGATACCCATCCCATACAACTGACTTACACCAATACTGATACCCATCCCATTCAACTGACTTACACCAATACTGATACCCATCCCATTCAACTGACTTACACCAATACTGATACCCATCTGACACAACTGACTTACACCAATACTGATACCCATCCGATACAACTGACTGACACCAATACTGATACCCATCCGATACAACTGACTCACACCAATACTGATACCCATCCCATACAACTGACTTACACCAATACTGATACCCATCCCATACAACTGACTTACACCAATACTGATACCCATCCCATACAACTGACTTACACCAATACTGATACCCATCCCACACAACTGACTTACACCAATACTGATACCCATCCCATACAACTGACTTACACCAATACTGATACCCATCCGATACAACTGACTCACACCAATAATGATACCCATCCCATACAACTGACTTACACCAATACTGATACCCATCCCATACAACTGACTTACACCAATACTGATACCCATCCCATACAACTGACTTACACCAATACTGTTACCCATCCCATACAACTGACTGACACCAATACTGATACCCATCCCATACAACTGACTTACACCAATACTGATACCCATCTGACACAACTGACTTACACCAATACTGATACCCATCCCATACAACTGACTGACACCAATACTGATACCCATTTGATACAACTGACTTACACCAATACTGATACCCATCCCATACAACTGACTTACACCAATACTGATACTCATCCCATACAACTGACTTACACCAATACTGATACCCATCCCATACAACTGACTTACACCAATACTGATACCCATCCCATACAACTGACTTACACCAATACTGATACTCATCCCATACAACTGACTGACACGAATACTGATACCCATCCCATACAACTGACTTACACCAATACTGATACCCATCTGACACAACTGACTTACACCAATACTGATACCCATCCCATACAACTGACTGACACCAATACTGATACCCATTTGATACAACTGACTTACACCAATACTGATACCCATCTGACACAACTGACTTACACCAATACTGATACTCATCCCATACAACTGACTTACACCAATACTGATACCCATCCCATACAACTGACTTACACCAATACTGATACCCATCCCATACAACTGACTTACACCAATACTGATACCCATCCCATACAACTGACTGACACCAATACTGATACCCATCCCATACAACTGACTTACACCAATACTGATACCCATCCCATACAACTGACTTACACCAATACTGATACCCATCTGACACAACTGACTTACACCAATACTGATACCCATCTGACACAACTGACTTACACCAATACTGATACCCATCCCATACAACTGACTCACACCAATACTGATACCCATCCCATACAACTGACTTACACCAATACTGATACCCATCCCATACAACTGACTTACACCAATACTGATACCCATCCCATACAACTGAACTGACACCAATACTGATACCCATCCGATACAACTGACTTAGACCAATACTGATACCCATCCCATACAACTGACTTACACCAATACTGATACCCATCCCATGCAACTGACTCACACCAATACTGATACCCATCCCATACAACTGACTTACACCAATACTGATACCCATCTGACACAACTGACTTACACCAATACTGATACCCATCTGACACAACTGACTTACACCAATACTGATACCCATCCCATGCAACTGACTCACACCAATACTGATACCCATCCCATACAACTGACTTACACCAATACTGATGCCCATCCCATACAACTGACTGACACCAATACTGATACCCATCCCATTCAACTGACTGACACCAATACTGATACCCATCCCATACAACTGACTTACACCAATACTGATACCCATCCCATACAACTGACTTACACCAATACTGATACCCATCCCACACAACTGACTTACACCAATACTGATACCCATCCCATACAACTGACTTACACCAATACTGATACCCATCCGATACAACTGACTTACACCAATACTGATACCCATCCCATACAACTGACTTACACCAATACTGATACCCATCCCATACAACTGACTTACACCAATACTGATACCCATCCCATACAACTGACTTACACCAATACTGATACCCATCCCATACAACTGACTGACACCAATACTGATACCCATCCCATTTAACTGACTTACACCAATACTGATACCCATCTGACACAACTGACTTACACCAATACTGATACCCATCCCATACAACTGACTTACACCAATACTGATACCCATCCCATACAACTGACTTACACCAATACTGATACCCATCCCATACAACTGACTTACACCAATACTGATACTCATCCCATACAACTGACTTACACCAATACTGATACCCATCCCATACAACTGACTTACACCAATACTGATACGCATCCCATACAACTGACTTACACCAATACTGATACTCATCCCATACAACTGACTGACACGAATACTGATACCCATCCCATACAACTGACTTACACCAATACTGATACCCATCTGACACAACTGACTTACACCAATACTGATACCCATCCCATACAACTGACTGACACCAATACTGATACCCATTTGATACAACTGACTTACACCAATACTGATACCCATCTGACACAACTGACTTTCACCAATACTGATACACATCCCATACAACTGACTTAGACCAATACTGATACCCATCCCATACAACTGACTTACACCAATACTGATACCCATCCCATACAACTGACTTACACCAATACTGATACTCATCCCATACAACTGACTGACACCAATACTGATACCCATCCCATACAACTGACTTACACCAATACTGATACCCATCCCATACAACTGACTTACACCAATACTGATACCCATCTGACACAACTGACTTACACCAATACTGATACCCATCTGACACAACTGACTTACACCAATACTGATACCCATCCCATACAACTGACTCACACCAATACTGATACCCATCCCATACAACTGACTTACACCAATACTGATACCCATCCCATACAACTGACTGACACCAATACTGATACCCATCCCATTCAACTGACTGACACCAATACTGATACCCATCCCATACAACTGACTTACACCAATACTGATACCCATCCCATACAACTGACTTACACCAATACTGATACCCATCCCATTCAACTGACTTACACCAAAACTGATACCCATCTGACACAACTGACTTACACCAATACTGATACCCATCCGATACAACTGACTGACACCAATACTGATACCCATCCGATACAACTGACTCACACCAATAATGATACCCATCCCATACAACTGACTTACACCAATACTGATACCCATCCCATACAACTGACTTACACCAATACTGATACCCATCCCATACAACTGACTTACACCAATACTGATACCCATCCCACACAACTGACTTACACCAATACTGATACCCATCCCATACAACTGACTTACACCAATACTGATACCCATCCGATACAACTGACTCACACCAATAATGATACCCATCCCATACAACTGACTTACACCAATACTGATACCCATCCCATACAACTGACTTACACCAATACTGATACCCATCCCATACAACTGACTTACACCAATACTGTTACCCATCCCATACAACTGACTGACACCAATACTGATACCCATCCCATACAACTGACTTACACCAATACTGATACCCATCTGACACAACTGACTTACACCAATACTGATACCCATCCCATACAACTGACTGACACCAATACTGATACCCATTTGATACAACTGACTTACACCAATACTGATACCCATCCCATACAACTGACTTACACCAATACTGATACTCATCCCATACAACTGACTTACACCAATACTGATACCCATCCCATACAACTGACTTACACCAATACTGATACCCATCCCATACAACTGACTTACACCAATACTGATACTCATCCCATACAACTGACTGACACGAATACTGATACCCATCCCATACAACTGACTTACACCAATACTGATACCCATCCCATACAACTGACTGACACCAATACTGATACCCATTTGATACAACTGACTTACACCAATACTGATACCCATCTGACACAACTGACTTACACCAATACTGATACTCATCCCATACAACTGACTTACACCAATACTGATACCCATCCCATACAACTGACTTACACCAATACTGATACCCATCCCATACAACTGACTTACACCAATACTGATACTCATCCCATACAACTGACTGACACGAATACTGATACCCATCCCATACAACTGACTTACACCAATACTGATACCCATCCCATACAACTGACTTACACCAATACTGATACCCATCTGACACAACTGACTTACACCAATACTGATACCCATCTGACACAACTGACTTACACCAATACTGATACCCATCCCATACAACTGACTGACACCAATACTGATACCCATCCCATACAACTGACTGACACCAATACTGATACCCATCCCATACAACTGACTTACACCAATACTGATACCCATCCCATACAACTGACTGACACCAATACTGATACCCATCCGATACAACTGACTTAGACCAATACTGATACCCATCCCATACAACTGACTTACACCAATACTCATACCCATCCCATACAACTGACTTACACCAATACTGATACCCATCCCATACAACTGACTTACACCAATACTGATACCCATCTGACACAACTGACTTACACCAATACTGATACCCATCTGACACAACTGACTTACACCAATACTGATACCCATCCCATACAACTGACTCACACCAATACTGATACCCATCCCATACAACTGACTTACACCAATACTGATACCCATCCCATACAACTGACTGACACCAATATTGATACCCATCCCATTCAACTGACTGACACCAATACTGATACCCATCCCATACAACTGACTTACACCAATACTGATACCCATCCCATACAACTGACTTACACCAATACTGATACCCATCCCACACAACTGACTTACACCAATACTGATACCCATCCCATACAACTGACTTACACCAATACTGATACCCATCCGATACAACTGACTCACACCAATAATGATACCCATCCCATACAACTGACTTACACCAATACTGATACCCATCCCATACAACTGACTTACACCAATACTGATACCCATCCCATACAACTGACTTACACCAATACTGTTACCCATCCCATACAACTGACTGACACCAATACTGATACCCATCCCATACAACTGACTTACACCAATACTGATACCCATCTGACACAACTGACTTACACCAATACTGATACCCATCCCATACAACTGACTGACACCAATACTGATACCCATTTGATACAACTGACTTACACCAATACTGATACCCATCCCATACAACTGACTTACACCAATACTGATACTCATCCCATACAACTGACTTACACCAATACTGATACCCATCCCATACAACTGACTTACACCAATACTGATACCCATCCCATACAACTGACTTACACCAATACTGATACTCATCCCATACAACTGACTGACACGAATACTGATACCCATCCCATACAACTGACTTACACCAATACTGATACCCATCTGACACAACTGACTTACACCAATACTGATACCCATCCCATACAACTGACTGACACCAATACTGATACCCATTTGATACAACTGACTTACACCAATACTGATACCCATCTGACACAACTGACTTACACCAATACTGATACTCATCCCATACAACTGACTTACACCAATACTGATACCCATCCCATACAACTGACTTACACCAATACTGATACCCATCCCATACAACTGACTTACACCAATACTGATACTCATCCCATACAACTGACTGACACGAATACTGATACCCATCCCATACAACTGACTTACACCAATACTGATACCCATCCCATACAACTGACTTACACCAATACTGATACCCATCTGACACAACTGACTTACACCAATACTGATACCCATCTGACACAACTGACTTACACCAATACTGATACCCATCCCATACAACTGACTCACACCAATAATGATACCCATCCCATACAACTGACTTACACCAATACTGATACCCATCCCATACAACTGACTTACACCAATACTGATACCCATCCCATACAACTGACTGACACCAATACTGATACCCATCCGATACAACTGACTTAGACCAATACTGATACCCATCCCATACAACTGACTTACACCAATACTCATACCCATCCCATACAACTGACTTACACCAATACTGATACCCATCCCATACAACTGACTTACACCAATACTGATACCCATCTGACACAACTGACTTACACCAATACTGATACCCATCTGACACAACTGACTTACACCAATACTGATACCCATCCGATACAACTGACTCACACCAATAATGATACCCATCCCATACAACTGACTTACACCAATACTGATACCCATCCCATACAACTGACTGACACCAATATTGATACCCATCCCATTCAACTGACTGACACCAATACTGATACCCATCCCATACAACTGACTTACACCAATACTGATACCCATCCCATACAACTGACTTACACCAATACTGATACCCATCCCATTCAACTGACTTACACCAATACTGATACCCATCTGACACAACTGACTTACACCAATACTGATACCCATCCGATACAACTGACTGACACCAATACTGATACCCATCCGATACAACTGACTCACACCAATAATGATACCCATCCCATACAACTGACTTACACCAATACTTATACCCATCCCATACAACTGACTTACACCAATGCTGATACCCATCCCATACAACTGACTTACACCAATACTGATACCCATCCCACACAACTGACTTACACCAATACTGATACCCATCCCATACAACTGACTTACACCAATACTGATACCCATCCGATACAACTGACTCACACCAATAATGATACCCATCCCATACAACTGACTTACACCAATACTGATACCCATCCCATACAACTGACTTACACCAATACTGATACCCATCCCATACAACTGACTTACACCAATACTGATACCCATCCCATACAACTGACTTACACCAATACTGATACCCATCCCATACAACTGACTTACACCAATACTGATACCCATCTGACACAACTGACTTACACCAATACTGATACCCATCCCATACAACTGACTGACACCAATACTGATACCCATCCCATACAACTGACTTACACCAATACTGATACCCATCCCATACAACTGACTTACACCAATACTAATACCCATCCCATTCAACTGACTTAAACCAATACTGATACCCATCTGACACAACTGACTTACACCAATACTGATACCCATCTGACACAACTGACTTAGACCAATACTGATACCCATCCCATACAACTGACTTACACCAATACCGATTCCCATCCCATACAACTGACTTACACCAATACTGATACCCATCCCATACAACTGACTTACACCAATACTGATACCCATCTGACACAACTGACTTACACCAATACTGATACCCATCTGACACAACTGACTTACACCAATACTGATACCCATCCCATACAACTGACTCACACCAATACTGATACCCATCCCATACAACTGACTTACACCAATACTGATACCCATCCCATACAACTGACTTACACCAATACTGATACCCATCCCATACAACTGACTGACACCAGTACTGATACCCATCCCATACAACTGACTTACACCAATACTGATACCCATCTGACACAACTGACTTACACCAATACTGATACCCATCTGACACAACTGACTTACACCAATACTGATACCAGACCTGTTTACCCCTAAAACATTGCATGTGTATTTTCCGGGAGCAAAATGAGGCAAATGTGTAGTTTTGTAATTGAATGTGTAGAATTTCTCGTCGACCTATCACAACAACAAGAACAATGATTGCTACTTTTTACCACATGTATTGATTGACTGACGGAAAAATGGGAATTGCAGACAGTGCAATGAGCATGATGTTTTCCTTTCCGCGAAGACAAGGCATGGGTAGTCCTGATATTTTGGCAGAAAGACTTGGTTCGGCGCATTGCTCGTCTTTTTCTTTTTGGTCGGTGGCCTTTCGGAGTCATTTTCTTCACAGTTCTCATCTTCACTTTCGTGTGCTCTGCGTTCAGCCATTGTGTCGAAACGCCCGCATGGTTTGGCAGTAACGCTTTCAGTTGTGCCCGGCATTTGCTTGGAGAAGCCTATTCGGCATTAACAAGCTACAACGCAACGCCCGTGGGCGCTTTACGCGCTGCACGCAGCAAACGACTGCTGGCCGAAAACATGGATTGGAAAATGGATCGGTCAAGGGAGATGAAGAAAATTACGGATTGTGATATGCGTAGCCGAAACAATACCGTTTGCGTGCAGGGACGGGGCGGTGTGAGAGCACAACGGGACAAGGAACAGGTGTAAAGACGAAAAAGAAAAAAAAAAAATTTTTTTTTTTTTTTTATTTTTTTAATTTTTATTTTTTTTAAATACCGTTTGCGTAGAAAACGACAGACTTGCGTAGTTGCGTAGTATATTATTCAAATTCGTAGTTTACTACGCTCAATGTGTAGTGTAAACAGGTCTGTGATACCCATCCCATACAACTGACTTACACCAATACTGATACCCATCCCATACAACTGACTTACACCAATACTGATAATCATCTGATACAACTGACTTACACCAATACTGATACCCATCCCATACACCTGACTTACACCAATACTGATACCCATCCCATACAACTGACTTACACCAATACTGATACCCATCCCATACAACTGACTTACACCAATACTGATACCCATCTGATACAACTGACTGACACCAATACTGATACCCATCCCATACAACTGACTTACACCAATACTGATACCCATCCCATACAACTGACTCACACCAATACTGATATCCATCTGATACAACTGACTTACACCAATACTGATACCCATCTGATACAACTGACTTACACCAATACTGATACCCATCCCATACAACTGACTGACACCAATACTGATACCCATCTGACACAACTGACTTACACCAATACTGATACCCATCCCATACAACTGACTTACACCAATACTGATACCCATCCCAATACAACTGACTTACACCAATACTGATACCCATCCCATACAACTGACTGACACGAATACTGATACCCATCCCATACAACTGACTGACACCAATACTGATACTCATCCGATACAACTGACTGACACCAATGAATACTGATACCCATCCTATACAACTGACTTACACCAATACTGATACCCATTTGATACAACTGACTTACACCAATGAATACTCATACCCATCCCATACAACTGACTTACACCAATACTGATACCCATCCCATACAACTGACTTACACCAATACTGATACCCATCCCATACAACTGACTTACACCAATACTGATACCCATCCCATACAACTGACTGACACGAATACTGATACCCATCCCATACAACTGTCTTACACCAATACTGATACCCATCCGATACAACTGACTTAGACCAATACTGATACCCATCCCATACAACTGACTTACACCAATACTGATACCCATCCCATACAACTGACTGACACCAATACTGATACCCATCCGATACAACTGACTTAGACCAATACTGATACCCATCCCATACAACTGACTTACACCAATACTGATACCCATCCGACACAACTGACTGACACCAATACTGATACCCATCCCATACAACTGACTGACACCAATACTGATACCCATCTGATACAACTGACTGACACCAATACTGATACCCATCCCATACAACTGACTGACACCAATACTGATACCCATCCCATACAACTGACTTACACCAATACTGATACCCATCTGATACAACTGACTTACACCAATACTGATACCCATCCCATACAACTGACTTACACCAATACTGATACCCATCCGATACAACTGACTTACACCAATACTGATACCCATCCGATACAACTGACTTACACCAATACTGATACCCATCCCATACAACTGACTTACACCAATACTGATACCCATCCGATACAACTGACTTACACCAATACTGATACCCATCTGACACAACTGACTTACACCAATACTGATAGCCATCCTATACAACTGACTTACACCAATACTGATACCCATCTGACACAACTGACTTACACCAATACTGATACCCATCCTATACAACTGACTTACACCAATACTGATACCCATCTGACACAACTGACTTACACCAATACTGATACCCATCCTATACAACTGACTTACACCAATACTGATACCCATCCTATACAACTGACTTACACCAATACTGATACCCATCCCATACAACTGACTTACACCAATACTGATACCCATCCCATACAACTGACTTACACCAATACTGATACCCATCCCATACAACTGACTTACACCAATACTGATACCCATCCCATACAACTGACTTACACCAATACTGATACCCATCCCATACAACTGACTGACACCAATACTGATACCCATCCCATACAACTGACTTACACCAATACTGATACCCATCTGACACAACTGACTTACACCAATACTGATACCCATCCCATACAACTGACTGACACCAATACTGATACCCATTTGATACAACTGACTTACACCAATACTGATACCCATCTGACACAACTGACTTACACCAATACTGATACTCATCCCATACAACTGACTTACACCAATACTGATACCCATCCCATACAACTGACTTACACCAATACTGATACCCATCCCATACAACTGACTTACACCAATACTGATACCCATCCCATACAACTGACTGACACCAATACTGATACCCATCCCATACAACTGACTTACACCAATACTGATACCCATCCCATACAACTGACTTACACCAATACTGATACCCATCTGACACAACTGACTTACACCAATACTGATACCCATCTGACACAACTGACTTACACCAATACTGATACCCATCCCATACAACTGACTCACACCAATACTGATACCCATCCCATACAACTGACTTACACCAATACTGATACCCATCCCATACAACTGACTGACACCAATACTGATACCCATCCCATTCAACTGACTGACACCAATACTGATACCCATCCCATACAACTGACTTACACCAATACTGATACCCATCCCATACAACTGACTTACACCAATACTGATACCCATCCCATTCAACTGACTTACACCAATACTGATACCCATCTGACACAACTGACTTACACCAATACTGATACCCATCCGATACAACTGACTGACACCAATACTGATACCCATCCGATACAACTGACTCACACCAATAATGATACCCATCCCATACAACTGACTTACACCAATACTGATACCCATCCCATACAACTGACTTACACCAATACTGATACCCATCCCATACAACTGACTTACACCAATACTGATACCCATCCCACACAACTGACTTACACCAATACTGATACCCATCCCATACAACTGACTTACACCAATACTGATACCCATCCGATACAACTGACTCACACCAATAATGATACCCATCCCATACAACTGACTTACACCAATACTGATACCCATCCCATACAACTGACTTACACCAATACTGATACCCATCCCATACAACTGACTTACACCAATACTGTTACCCATCCCATACAACTGACTGACACCAATACTGATACCCATCCCATACAACTGACTTACACCAATACTGATACCCATCTGACACAACTGACTTACACCAATACTGATACCCATCCCATACAACTGACTGACACCAATACTGATACCCATTTGATACAACTGACTTACACCAATACTGATACCCATCCCATACAACTGACTTACACCAATACTGATACTCATCCCATACAACTGACTTACACCAATACTGATACCCATCCCATACAACTGACTTACACCAATACTGATACCCATCCCATACAACTGACTTACACCAATACTGATACTCATCCCATACAACTGACTGACACGAATACTGATACCCATCCCATACAACTGACTTACACCAATACTGATACCCATCCCATACAACTGACTGACACCAATACTGATACCCATTTGATACAACTGACTTACACCAATACTGATACCCATCTGACACAACTGACTTACACCAATACTGATACTCATCCCATACAACTGACTTACACCAATACTGATACCCATCCCATACAACTGACTTACACCAATACTGATACCCATCCCATACAACTGACTTACACCAATACTGATACTCATCCCATACAACTGACTGACACGAATACTGATACCCATCCCATACAACTGACTTACACCAATACTGATACCCATCCCATACAACTGACTTACACCAATACTGATACCCATCTGACACAACTGACTTACACCAATACTGATACCCATCTGACACAACTGACTTACACCAATACTGATACCCATCCCATACAACTGACTCACACCAATACTGATACCCATCCCATACAACTGACTTACACCAATACTGATACCCATCCGATACAACTGACTTCCACCAATACTGATACCCATCCCATACAACTGACTGACACCAATACTGATACCCATCCGATACAACTGACTTAGACCAATACTGATACCCATCCCATACAACTGACTTACACCAATACTCATACCCATCCCATACAACTGACTTACACCAATACTGATACCCATCCCATACAACTGACTTACACCAATACTGATACCCATCTGACACAACTGACTTACACCAATACTGATACCCATCTGACACAACTGACTTACACCAATACTGATACCCATCCCATACAACTGACTCACACCAATACTGATACCCATCCCATACAACTGACTTACACCAATACTGATACCCATCCCATACAACTGACTGACACCAATATTGATACCCATCCCATTCAACTGACTGACACCAATACTGATACCCATCCCATACAACTGACTTACACCAATACTGATACCCATCCCATACAACTGACTTACACCAATACTGATACCCATCCCACACAACTGACTTACACCAATACTGATACCCATCCCATACAACTGACTTACACCAATACTGATACCCATCCGATACAACTGACTCACACCAATAATGATACCCATCCCATACAACTGACTTACACCAAAACTGATACCCATCCCATACAACTGACTTACACCAATACTGATACCCATCCCATACAACTGACTTACACCAATACTGTTACCCATCCCATACAACTGACTGACACCAATACTGATACCCATCCCATACAACTGACTTACACCAATACTGATACCCATCTGACACAACTGACTTACACCAATACTGATACCCATCCCATACAACTGACTGACACCAATACTGATACCCATTTGATACAACTGACTTACACCAATACTGATACCCATCCCATACAACTGACTTACACCAATACTGATACTCATCCCATACAACTGACTTACACCAATACTGATACCCATCCCATACAACTGACTTACACCAATACTGATACCCATCCCATACAACTGACTTACACCAATACTGATACTCATCCCATACAACTGACTGACACGAATACTGATACCCATCCCATACAACTGACTTACACCAATACTGATACCCATCTGACACAACTGACTTACACCAATACTGATACCCATCCCATACAACTGACTGACACCAATACTGATACCCATTTGATACAACTGACTTACACCAATACTGATACCCATCTGACACAACTGACTTACACCAATACTGCATACTCATCCCATACAACTGACTTACACCAATACTGATACCCATCCCATACAACTGACTTACACCAATACTGATACCCATCCCATACAACTGACTTACACCAATACTGATACTCATCCCATACAACTGACTGACACGAATACTGATACCCATCCCATACAACTGACTTACACCAATACTGATACCCATCCCATACAACTGACTTACACCAATACTGATACCCATCTGACACAACTGACTTACACCAATACTGATACCCATCTGACACAACTGACTTACACCAATACTGATACCCATCCCATACAACTGACTCACACCAATACTGATACCCATCCCATACAACTGACTTACACCAATACTGATACCCATCCGATACAACTGACTTACACCAATACTGATACCCATCCCATACAACTGACTGACACCAATACTGATACCCATCCGATACAACTGACTTAGACCAATACTGATACCCATCCCATACAACTGACTTACACCAATACTCATACCCATCCCATACAACTGACTTACACCAATACTGATACCCATCCCATACAACTGACTTACACCAATACTGATACCCATCTGACACAACTGACTTACACCAATACTGATACCCATCTGACACAACTGACTTACACCAATACTGATACCCATCCCATACAACTGACTCACACCAATACTGATACCCATCCCATACAACTGACTTACACCAATACTGATACCCATCCCATACAACTGACTGACACCAATATTGATACCCATCCCATTCAACTGACTGACACCAATACTGATACCCATCCCATACAACTGACTTACACCAATACTGATACCCATCCCATACAACTGACTGACACCAATACTGATACCCATCCCATTCAACTGACTTACACCAATACTGATACCCATCTGACACAACTGACTTACACCAATACTGATACCCATCCGATACAACTGACTGACACCAATACTGATACCCATCCGATACAACTGACTCACACCAATAATGATACCCATCCCATACAACTGACTTACACCAATACTTATACCCATCCCATACAACTGACTTACACCAATGCTGATACCCATCCCATACAACTGACTTACACCAATACTGATACCCATCCCACACAACTGACTTACACCAATACTGATACCCATCCCATACAACTGACTTACACCAATACTGATACCCATCCGATACAACTGACTCACACCAATAATGATACCCATCCCATACAACTGACTTACACCAATACTGATACCCATCCCATACAACTGACTTACACCAATACTGATACCCATCCCATACAACTGACTTACACCAATACTGATACCCATCCCATACAACTGACTTACACCAATACTGATACCCATCCCATACAACTGACTTACACCAATACTGATACCCATCTGACACAACTGACTTACACCAATACTGATACCCATCCCATACAACTGACTGACACCAATACTGATACCCATCCCA
>NC_090245.1:96943702-96962395 GCF_037325665.1 Littorina saxatilis
ACTGACTGACACCAATACTGATACCCATTTGATACAACTGACTTACACCAATACTGATACCCATCCCATACAACTGACTTACACCAATACTGATACTCATCCCATACAACTGACTTACACCAATACTGATACCCATCCCATACAACTGACTTACACCAATACTGATACCCATCCCATACAACTGACTTACACCAATACTGATACTCATCCCATACAACTGACTGACACGAATACTGATACCCATCCCATACAACTGACTTACACCAATACTGATACCCATCTGACACAACTGACTTACACCAATACTGATACCCATCCCATACAACTGACTGACACCAATACTGATACCCATTTGATACAACTGACTTACACCAATACTGATACCCATCTGACACAACTGACTTACACCAATACTGATACTCATCCCATACAACTGACTTACACCAATACTGATACCCATCCCATACAACTGACTCACACCAATACTGATACCCATCCCATACAACTGACTTACACCAATACTGATACTCATCCCATACAACTGACTGACACGAATACTGATACCCATCCCATACAACTGACTTACACCAATACTGATACCCATCCCATACAACTGACTTACACCAATACTGATACCCATCTGACACAACTGACTTACACCAATACTGATACCCATCTGACACAACTGACTTACACCAATACTGATACCCATCCCATACAACTGACTCACACCAATACTGATACCCATCCCATACAACTGACTTACACCAATACTGATACCCATCCCATACAACTGACTTACACCAATACTGATACCCATCCCATACAACTGACTGACACCAATACTGATACCCATCCGATACAACTGACTTAGACCAATACTGATACCCATCCCATACAACTGACTTACACCAATACTCATACCCATCCCATACAACTGACTTACACCAATACTGATACCCATCCCATACAACTGACTTACACCAATACTGATACCCATCTGACACAACTGACTTACACCAATACTGATACCCATCTGACACAACTGACTTACACCAATACTGATACCCATCCCATACAACTGACTCACACCAATACTGATACCCATCCCATACAACTGACTTACACCAATACTGATACCCATCCCATACAACTGACTGACACCAATATTGATACCCATCCCATTCAACTGACTGACACCAATACTGATACCCATCCCATACAACTGACTTACACCAATACTGATACCCATCCCATACAACTGACTTACACCAATACTGATACCCATCCCATTCAACTGACTTACACCAATACTGATACCCATCTGACACAACTGACTTACACCAATACTGATACCCATCCGATACAACTGACTGACACCAATACTGATACCCATCCGATACAACTGACTCACACCAATAATGATACCCATCCCATACAACTGACTTACACCAATACTTATACCCATCCCATACAACTGACTTACACCAATGCTGATACCCATCCCATACAACTGACTTACACCAATACTGATACCCATCCCACACAACTGACTTACACCAATACTGATACCCATCCCATACAACTGACTTACACCAATACTGATACCCATCCGATACAACTGACTCACACCAATAATGATACCCATCCCATACAACTGACTTACACCAATACTGATACCCATCCCATACAACTGACTTACACCAATACTGATACCCATCCCATACAACTGACTTACACCAATACTGATACCCATCCCATACAACCGACTTACACCAATACTGATACCCATCCCATACAACTGACTTACACCAATACTGATACCCATCTGACACAACTGACTTACACCAATACTGATACCCATCCCATACAACTGACTGACACCAATACTGATACCCATCCCATACAACTGACTTACACCAATACTGATACCCATCCCATACAACTGACTTACACCAAAACTGATACCCATCCCATTCAACTGACTTAAACCAATACTGATACCCATCTGACACAACTGACTTACACCAATACTGATACCCATCTGACACAACTGACTTAGACCAATACTGATACCCATCCCATACAACTGACTTACACCAATACCGATTCCCATCCCATACAACTGACTTACACCAATACTGATACCCATCCCATACAACTGACTTACACCAATACTGATACCCATCTGACACAACTGACTTACACCAATACTGATACCCATCTGACACAACTGACTTACACCAATACTGATACCCATCCCATACAACTGACTCACACCAATACTGATACCCATCCCATACAACTGACTTACACCAATACTGATACCCATCCCATACAACTGACTTACACCAATACTGATACCCATGCCATACAACTGACTGACACCAATACTGATACCCATCCCATACAACTGACTTACACCAATAATGATACCCATCTGACACAACTGACTTACACCAATACTGATACCCATCTGACACAACTGACTTACACCAATACTGATACCCATCCCATACAACTGACTTACACCAATACTGATACCCATCCCATACAACTGACTTACACCAATACTGATACCCATCTGATACAACTGACTTACACCAATACTGATACCCATCCCATACAACTGACTCACACCAATACTGATACCCATCCCATACAACTGACTTACACCAATACTGATACCCATCCCATACAACTGACTTACACCAATACTGATACCCATCTGACACAACTGACTGACACCAATACTGATACCCATCCCATACAACTGACTTACACCAATACTGATACCCATCCCATACAACTGACTCACACCAATACTGATATCCATCTGATACAACTGACTTACACCAATACTGATACCCATCCCATACAACTGACTTACACCAATACTGATACCCATCCCATACAACTGACTGACACCAATACTGATACCCATCTGACACAACTGACTTACACCAATACTGATACCCATCCCATACAACTGACTTACACCAATACTGATACCCATCCCAATACAACTGACTTACACCAATACTGATACCCATCCCATACAACTGACTGACACGAATACTGATACCCATCCCATACAACTGACTGACACCAATACTGATACTCATCCGATACAACTGACTGACACCAATGAATACTGATACCCATCCTATACAACTGACTTACACCAATACTGATACCCATTTGATACAACTGACTTACACCAATGAATACTCATACCCATCCCATACAACTGACTTACACCAATACTGATACCCATCCCATACAACTGACTTACACCAATACTGATACCCATCCCATACAACTGACTTACACCAATACTGATACCCATCCCATACAACTGACTGACACGAATACTGATACCCATCCCATACAACTGACTTACACCAATACTGATACCCATCCGATACAACTGACTTAGACCAATGAATACTGATACCCATCCCATACAACTGACTTACACCAATACTGATACCCATCCCATACAACTGACTGACACCAATACTGATACCCATCCGATACAACTGACTTAGACCAATACTGATACCCATCACATACAACTGACTTACACCAATACTGATACCCATCCCATACAACTGACTGACACCAATACTGATACCCATCCCATACAACTGACTGACACCAATACTGATACCCATCTGATACAACTGACTGACACCAATACTGATACCCATCCCATACAACTGACTCACACCAATACTGATACCCATCCCATACAACTGACTTACACCAATACTGATACCCATCTGATACAACTGACTTACACCAATACTGATACCCATCCCATACAACTGACTTACACCAATACTGATACCCATCCGATACAACTGACTTACACCAATACTGATACCCATCCGATACAACTGACTTACACCAATACTGATACCCATCCCATACAACTGACTTACACCAATACTGATACCCATCCAATACAACTGACTTACACCAATACTGATACCCATCTGACACAACTGACTTACACCAATACTGATAGCCATCCTATACAACTGACTTACACCAATACTGATACCCATCTGACACAACTGACTTACACCAATACTGATACCCATCCTATACAACTGACTTACACCAATACTGATACCCATCTGACACAACTGACTTACACCAATACTGATACCCATCCTATGCAACTGACTTACACCAATACTGATACCCATCCTATACAACTGACTTAGACCAATACTGATACCCATCTGACACAACTGACTTACACCAATACTGATACCCATCCCATACAACTGACTTACACCAATACTGATACCCATCCGATACAACTGACTTACACCAATACTGATACCCATCCGATACAACTGACTTACACCAATACTGATACCCATCCCATACAACTGACTTACACCAATACTGATACCCATCTGACACAACTGACTTACACCAATACTGATACCCATCTGACACAACTGACTTACACCAATACTGATACCCATCCCATACAACTGACTCACACCAATACTGATACCCATCCCATACAACTGACTTACACCAATACTGATACCCATCCCATACAACTGACTGACACCAATACTGATACCCATCCCATTCAACTGACTGACACCAATACTGATACCCATCCCATACAACTGACTTACACCAATACTGATACCCATCCCATACAACTGACTTACACCAATACTGATACCCATCCCATTCAACTGACTTACACCAATACTGATACCCATCTGACACAACTGACTTACACCAATACTGATACCCATCCGATACAACTGACTGACACCAATACTGATACCCATCCGATACAACTGACTCACACCAATAATGATACCCATCCCATACAACTGACTTACACCAATACTGATACCCATCCCATACAACTGACTTACACCAATGCTGATACCCATCCCATACAACTGACTTACACCAATACTGATACCCATCCCACACAACTGACTGACACCAATACTGATACCCATCCCATACAACTGACTTACACCAATACTGATACCCATCCGATACAACTGACTCACACCAATAATGATACCCATCCCATACAACTGACTTACACCAATACTGATACCCATCCCATACAACTGACTTACACCAATACTGATACCCATCCCATACAACTGACTTACACCAATACTGATACCCATCCCATACAACTGACTGACACCAATACTGATACCCATCCCATACAACTGACTTACACCAATACTGATACCCATCCCATACAACTGACTTACACAAATACTAATACCCATCCCATACAACTGACTGACACGAATACTGATACCCATCCCATACAACTGACTTACACCAATACTGATACCCATCCCATACAACTGACTTACACCAATACTGATACCCATCTGACACAACTGACTTACACCAATACTGATACCCATCCCATACAACTGACTCACACCAATACTGATACCCATCCCATACAACTGACTTACACCAATACTGATACCCATCCCATACAACTGACTTACACCAATACTGATACCCATCCCATACAACTGACTGACACCAATACTGATACCCATCCCATACAACTGACTTACACCAATACTGATACCCATCCCATACAACTGACTTACACAAATACTAATACCCATCCCATACAACTGATTTACACCAATACTGATACCCATCCCATACAACTGACTTACACCAATACTGATACCCATCCCATACAACTTACTTACACCAATACTGATACCCATCTGACACAACTGACTTACACCAATACTGATACCCATCCCATACAACTGACTCACACCAATACTGATACCCATCCCATACAACTGACTTACACCAATACTGATACCCATCCCATACAACTGACTTACACCAATACTGATACCCATCTGACTTACACCAATACTGATACCCATCTGATACAACTGACTGACACCAACACTGATACCCATCTGATACAACTGATTTACACCAATACTGATACCCATCCCATACAACTGACTTACACCAATACTGATACCCATCTGACACAACTGACTTACACCAATACTGATACCCATCCCATACAACTGACTTACACCAATACTGATACCCATCTGACACAACTGACTTACACCAATACTGATACCCATCCCATTCAACTGACTCACACCAATACTGATACCCATCCCATACAACTGACTTACACCAATACTGATACCCATCCCATGCAACTGACTTACACCAATACTGATGCCCATCCCATACAACTGACTTACACCAATACTGATACCCATCCCATACAACTGACTTACACCAATACTGATACCCATCCCATACAACTGACTTACACCAATACTGATACCCATCCCATACAACTGACTTACACCAATACTGATACCCATCCCATACAACTGACTTACACCAATACTGATACCCATCTGACACAACTGACTTACACCAATACTGATACCCATCCCATTCAACTGACTGACACCAATACTGATACCCATCCCATACAACTGACTTACACCAATACTGAAACCCATCCCATACAACTGACTTACACCAATACTGATACCCATCTGACACAACTGACTTACACCAATACTGATACCCATCCCATTCAACTGACTGACACCAATACTGATACCCATCCCATACAACTGACTTACACCAATACTGATACCCATCTGACACAACTGACTTACACCAATACTGATACCCATCCCATACAACTGACTCACACCAATACTGATACCCATCCCATACAACTGACTTACACCAATACTGATACCCATCCCATACAACTGACTCACACCAATACTGATACCCATCTGACACAACTGACTTACACCAATACTGATACCCATCCCATACAACTGACTGACACCAATACTGATACCCATCCGATACAACTGACTTACACCAATGAATACTGATACCCATCCGATACAACTGACTTACACCAATGCTGATACCCATCCGATACAACTGACTGACACCAATACTGATACCCATCGCATACAACTGACTCACACCAATACTGATACCCATCCGATACAACTGACTTACACCAATACTGAAACCCATCCCATACAACTGACTTACACCAATACTGATACCCATCTGATACAACTGACTGACACCAACACTGATACCCATCCCATACAACTGACTCACACCATCAAGACGACTCACACCATCAAGACGACACACACCATCAAGACGACACACACCATCAAGACGACACACACACCATCAAGACGACTCACACCATCAAGACGACTCACACCATCAAGACGACTCCCACCATCAAGACGATTCCCACCATCAAGACGACTCCCACCATCAAGACGACTCACACCATCAAGACGACTCACACCATCAAGACGACTCACACCATCAAGACGACTCACACCATCAAGACGACTCACACCATCAAGACGACTCACACCATCAAGACGACACACACACCATCAAGACGACACACACCATCAAGACGACACACACCATCAAGACGACTCACACCATCAAGACGACTCACACCATCAAGACGACTCACACCATCAAGACGACTCACACCATCAAGACGACACACACCATCAAGACGACTCACACCATCAAGACGACTCACACCATCAAGACGACTCACACCATCAAGACGACTCACACAATCAAGATGACTCACACCATCACCATCAAGACGACTCACACCATCAAGACGACTCACACCATCAAGACGACTCACACCATCAAGACGACTCACCTTGGACTGGGTGAACAGCCTCTCCATCAATGCGTCCCGGGCCTGGATGACGTCACGACAGAGCTTGTGGTAGGGTAGGAGGGGGAGGTGACGCAGCCAGGGGCAGGCGGTCAGCAGGGTGTCCGTAATGGGGCTGAAGATTTCATTGATCGTGTCATCGAACTGTTTGGCTGCCGCCACCAGGCTGGGGACTGGATGTTCGCCTGTCATCTGAGGTCAAGCATTACAATTGGTGAGAGCGTTCGGGAAATCATAAATAGAATTAATAACACAAAGAAAGCTGTCGTTGTCGGAGAATGAACATTTATGATATTAACACTTTAAGCTTTTTGGACTGAGCAGGGTCTTTTCAAAGTACAAAACATGTGCTTTTTCACATGTATAAACACACCCACGCACGCACGAACGCGCCCACACACAAACACACACGCGCATGCACACACGCAAACGCGCGAGCACACACACACACATAGTTGGGGGTTGGGGTGAGAGTGAGCTGAAACTTACCAGTGTGAGGACGATGCGCATGATGGAAGCGGAGATCACGTGATCGATGTCTACATCCTTCCCGCAGTCTGCCTCTAGCTCTGTCACCAGGCGGTGTAACTCTTCCTGCACTCTGCTCTCCATCCTCTCCACCCCGTCCCCGTAGAACTGCACGTCACACACAATGACGTATTAATGTGACGTCATGATCTCAGCCGGCTTTACATCCTATACCCGTAGAACTTTACGTCACACACAATGACGTATTAATGTGACGATATGATCTCAGCTCTACATCCTATCCCCGTAGAACTGTACGTCACACACAATGACGTATTAATGTGACGTCATGATCTCAGCTCTACATCCTATCCCCGTAGAACTATACGTCACACACAATGACGTATTAAAATGCCGTGGGTAGTCGACGGTGACACGTGCACTTTCTGTCCAGCAACATTGTACACAACAAACGGAAACAGATTTCTTTTCTTTCTCTCTTCTTTTTTTTTTTTTTTTTTTTTTGGGGGGGGGGGGGTATATATCCGTAGAGATTACATGCCGAGTCTCAGTGGATATTAACAATAGTGGGCGGATCAAGAAAAATGCGATGTTCAGAGAGCTTATTCATGACCGCAAACGTATTTCTTCCTCCTTTTCTTTAGTTTTTCAAACAAAGAGGTGCTTTTTTGCCACAGTTTGATCGAATCCTAATCACGCTGTCAGTCTACCTGCGCAGGTGAGTGATTATAATGCGCGGTTGTATAGTTCCGTGGAAATCATTCAATTCTGCTAACACTTCACAGCAGTTTCTTTGGTTTGGAGTAAAAATCCAGTGCACAGTCATACTCTTGTTCTCCTGCGCCGGGAAGTACTTGCGTCAATCATGTGTCTGTAGACATACGAAGTCATGCACTTTTTGGCCATAGGTGAACAATCATATGACGGGTTTTAAAACTAGTTCGGGCACATTGCATAACATCTGAACAATAGAGAATACTACATGGCTTGCTGTGTCGTACCAGATTTACACGAGTTGTTTTTTAAAATATTGAACTGCGAGCGAAAGCGAGCTGTTCGCGATTTGAAAAAGCAACGAGCGTAAATCTGGTACGATACAGTAAGCCATGTAGTATTCTGTTTTTCCGACATACTGTACTTACGTGTATTTTACTGAAAATGTCTTGCAGTCGAGGCAGCTAAATTGAAGATGCTTGTTTTGGAACCTCGATCCCATCTAAAGCCTCGAGCAATCTACTACGCCAAAGCAAAGAAACGTCACTCTGAAAGTGTGACGTGACGTGTTAGTTCTAACAATTCATCGAGGGTAATTAGCGAGCGCAAATTTTGTTTCTATAATGACGTTTGTCTCGGTGACTTTGGCATCATAAGCAGTGGAAAAACAGGTCCCTGCCAGACTTGCTTGACATGACCTCATTTACATGATATACACACGTGTGATTTGAACGATTATTATCTCACGAGTATCTCTCTAACGTATGTAGGATAAAATATCTTAATATACGTCTAGTAATAGTATGTATAGGAAATCCACAACGTTATTGCTAAATGACAGTGCTTTTTGTAATGGTGCTCCTCAAAATTGACGCAACATCTCTCGTTGTTGACCCCTCATGCAAACGACATCAGCATCACTAGGAATCGCATAGCACACGAAATACGCAAGCTAGCTAAACAAAACAACATGCTCTTGGTATAAATTTCTGATTGCCAAGTTGGGCCTATTATGATGATTTTGAATTGGTCCCTTACGTTTTCGTCACGTCGATTTTAGGGGTCCCCTTATTTGAGCGGTGGTCACGTAATCCCTGTTAAAGAAATCTTGTATCCGAAAGGTGATCCAGATAGTAAAGTGGACGGCCTTAAACGGCATAGAAAGTCTGAGTGAAATAACACGGTAATAAATGCTTTAATTGGGGTGCGAGATTTGTCGCAATAATTTATTTGCTAAGTTTATATTACAGGGTGTTCAAAACTTATTGCAGAAATGTGTTCAAAAGTGGAACACTACTGGTCAGAGTGCACGCGTTCCTGGTGCAAGTAGACGCAAGACAGTTATAGGGTCAGTCATGGTTAAACGGGGTTGGACAGGGTTAAGCTCGTCTGCTAACTGACATTCAAAGGCTGGTGACCTACCTTGATGGCCTGATGGAACATCTTCCTCATCTTGGTGACCTACCTTGGATTGGATTGGATTGGATAAGATTTATAGTCCAGTGAGGTTACCCTCATGGAAATTCGGGCTGCTTTCTCCCCGGGGAAAGCGAGCTGCCATATATACGGCGCTACCCATTTTTTTTTTCCTGCATGCGTGTATTCATGTTTCCTGAGACTTAATGCCGTGTGAGATGGAATTTGTTTACTTAATTCCAAGTCCCACGGGTATTTGATGGACATTTTTATCTATGCCTATACAATTTTGCCAGGAAAGACCCTTTTGTCAATCGTGGGATCTTTAACGTGCACACCCCAATGTAGTGTACACGAAGGGACCTCGGTTTTTCGTCTCATCCGAAAGACTAGCACTTGAACCCACCACCTAGGTTCGGAAAGGGGGGAGAAAATTGCGGCCTGACCCAGGCCTGAACACGCAACCTCTCGCTTCCGAGCGCAAGTGCGTTACCACTCGGCCACCCAGTCCCTGATGGCCTGATGGAACATCTTCCTCATCTTGGTGACCTACCTTGATGGCCTGATGGAACATCTTTCTCATCTTGGTGACCTACCTTGATGGCCTGATGGAAAATCTTTCTCATCTTGGTGACCTACCTTGATGGCCTGATGGAAAATCTTTCTCATCTTGGTGACCTACCTTGATGGCCTGATGGAACATCTTTCTCCTCTTGGTGACCTACCTTGATGGCCTGATGGAAATCTTTCTCATCTTGGTGACCTACCTTGATGGCCTGATGGAACATCTTTCTCATCTTGGTGACCTACCTTGATGGCCTGATGGAAAATCTTTCTCATCTTGGTGACCTACCTTGATGGCCTGATGGAAAATCTTTCTCATCTTGGTGACCTACCTTGATGGCCTGATGGAAAATCTTTCTCATCTTGGTGACCTACCTTGATGGCCTGATGGAACATCTTTCTCATCTTGGTGACCTACCTTGATGGCCTGATGGAACATCTTTCTCATCAATCAATCAATCAATCAATGACGCTTATATCGCGCATATTCCGTGGGTACAGTTCTAGGCGCTCTGCAGTGATGCCGTGTGAGATGAAATTTTATACGGCCAGTAGATTGCAGCCATTTCGACGCATATTTACCTTTCACGGCCTATTATTCCAAGTCACACGGGTATAGGTAGACAATTATTAACTGTGCCTAAGCAATTTTGCCAGGAAAGACCCTTTTGTCAATCGTGGGATCTTTAACGTGCACACCCAATGTAGTGTACACGGGGGGAGGGTTCGGACACCGAAGAGAGTCTGCACACAAAGTTGACTCTGAAATAAATTTCCGCCGAACCTGGGATCGAACTCACGCTGACAGCGGCCAACTGAATACAAATCCAGCGCGCTACCAACTGAGCTATATCCCCGCCCATCTTGGTGACCTACCTTGATGGCCTGATGGAACATCTTTCTCATCTTGGTGACCTACCTTGATGGCCTGATGGAACATCTTTCTCATCTTGGTGACCTACCTTGATGGCCTGATGGAACATCTTTCTCATCTTGGTGACCTACCTTGATGGCCTGATGGAACATCTTTCTCATCTTGGTGACCTACCTTGATGGCCTGATGGAACATCTTCCTCATCTTGGTGACCTACCTTGATGGCCTGATGGAACATCTTCCTCATCTTGGACCACTCCGGCCTGTACTGCGGACTGCTGGTAATGACGTCCTTGAAGTCAAACAAAGCAAACCATCCTGTAAAGGTCATGGGCCTGTTGTTGGTGAGGTGCTCCAAGTCCTTGCCCGCGTACATCTCCCTGACGAGGCGCGGCGAGTTGAGCACACACAGGTCCCCGACAGCGCTACGACACAGCACGAGCGGTCCGTACTGGCGGCTCCACTGCTCGGCCTGTCTGTTGAGACTGCCTTCCCGCAGTGCGTTCACCATGCCACGCAGCGCGTCCAGACCGCGCGGCCCCGGCGCCAGCTTTTTGGAGCTGGTGGATTTGAACCTGAGGTACACCAGGGTGACGGCGATAACTCCGAGCAACACGGCCACAGTCGCACTGTAACCTGGGTCAGAAACCGTCTCCATCTTGGAAGATAGGAGTGTGGGTTTGGCTGTCCTAACGTTCTTGTTTCGAACTCTGTTTTGTCTATTCCTTGTCTTAGCTTCTTTCGTCAATTTCTCGTGGATAAGACCTCGTGCCAATCCAAGTAAAGGCGTGCAGGTGTGTCCGGTGTTTGCTGCCGGACAATCAACGATCACACGCCAAAGACCACTGATGAATGGGCGAGACAGTCTGTCTGTTGAAGTGAAAACTTCACACTCACACAAAGCACTGCCGACTTTCTCTTGTGTGCACGATGAGATAAGAAGCGAGTGTTAGTCCTGTATCAGGCACACTCTCAGTGACCTCGCACTTGACGCATCGCATGTTGGGTTAACCATAAATCCGTACAGTGGAACCCTTATTTTACGACCTTAAAACAAATCAGAAAATCAGCTCTTAATAGGGAGCGAGTCTTTAAGTTACTGTGCTTGACACTTCAAGGTGCACGGAGCCCCTAAGGCTTTCAGTCATGCCTCGGGCATGTATCCATTTGAAATTATACTAAGTTTCATTTGTGAAGGAAATCACGAATAGCACTAACAGGCAAAGTTTGACAGTGATATCCTCCACGCTTTTAGAGCGCTCACCAGAGATAATAGCGTGACATAGCGAAGTGTGGTGCACGTACTGTAAATTCAGCTCACTGACCGAGAGAGTTGATGTTGTGAATTGCAACGAAGATATCGTTACACTTAACCACTGTCCAGGGACAGGGAGGGGTTGTCACAGGAATCTACCGGGAGAAAGGAAGCCCGAGTAAAGCACTTAACAGGTAAATGGAATAAGCATTTGAATATCGCTAATGTTTATCGCATAAGTTGAATCGACTAACACTGTAAACTTTAAACATAGCAGACAGATATCTAAGACAAGATGTCCGCTATTTATGTTGTGCAGTGCGTCGTATAACCGGTCGGAGTAGTATAGTACAGTATAGATAGGCATAAACCACCCCTTTTCCGCAATGCGCAAGGGTGGGTGCCATAAGGTTATAGGTTAAGGTGCCTGTGGTTTTAAGAAGTGATAAAGAGGGATTGAGTTCAAACGGTTTTATTGAGTTCATATTTTGTCATGTTATTTCATGTGCCTGTACCTGTTGGTCTGTACTAATGACCACCCCCAGGGGTGTTATGTCACAGGATTACTGCCCCCTCCTTTCTATTGGTGCTTAACGCAGCTGGGATAATGACAGTAATCCTGTGACATAACACCCTGGGGGTGTTTGATTGACGGCAGCGGTTTTTACTTACAGGTTCTTATTAGTACACCGGCTAACATAGGTGGTTATTTTTATTTTTTGTTGTTGTTGCGGCGTTTTGCTTTGGGTACCTTTGCACCCCAATAGTCAGCCAGAAAAGTGTTAACATTTCAATGTCACTGTCAAAAGAGTCGCATATGGGTGTTTACCCTCCCTCTGTGTTTTCACGGGCTTGGGACCGTTTTGACAGGGCATGTCAAAGCCACATTGGGGGTTTTGGGATTAAACAATACGAGCATTATTTACAGAAGCAAAACATGGTTTAACAAATTTATTTACAAAAACGACAAAGTTGTTTGGCATTGGAATGCTAACAATATCACAGGCGGAGGTATCACAGTCAAAAAAAGAAAGAGACCCATTAGAGGGGTATCACAGTCAAAAAGGAAAGAGACCCGTTAGACGGGTGTAGGCAAACCCCATCAGAGGCGATCACACGCTTGATGTAGAAAAACGAGAGTGACTTTCGGGTTTGAGAATAAGTGAACATAGACTTTCCGTCTGTCCGGCTTCAAACCAGTGTTTGTATCGCCACCACTTTCTTGCGTTATAAGCACCTGTTGGTAAGACTCTTTTGTCAGTTTGTTTTGCGGTTTTTGTTTAAACCTTTTGAACTAAATTTGTTTCCACTGTCTCCCTCACAAAAGTAGGTTTTAGAACACAAACCAATGAACACATTTTCTTGGTATTCGGTTTTAAAGAGACATTTATCGTACTGGACACGCGCTGTACAATGCAGTCTACATGATAACAAAGTACAAAAACAAGTACGTCCTCTCTGTCCTAGATAGTTCTCAGTTCTCTCCCAAAATCTCAAATGCTATCCGATGGGGATGGGTGGCGTCAAAAGCCACCAATCAAGAGCTAACAAAACTGACATCACTTCTCATTGGTCAGTAAAGACAAGGAAAGGGGGGGGGGGGGGTAAGAGACTAAAACCTCCAAGCCAGCTGGCATCTTCTATGATCTACCCTGTCAAAAGAAATGACACCCACTTGACAAAACGCCGAGTCCAACGATACCCAGACAGGCTGGCGGCACATTGCATAACGACCACCTGGGGCCCAAGGCACCCCAGCGTCTCTCTCTGGGAGGGCGGCTTGACGTCGAAGGAAAACATATTATGTTCCCTAGTGGACACAGCCGACTGAGCGAGTTTATGACCTCCAGGTGTCTTGAGCTTATCAAAATTTAACTTAGAACAGATAATGACATTACACAAAACATAAAGCGATGGACAAAACGTACACAAGACAAGAATGACATAAAAACATTATAACGAATTAGTAGCCAGTTTAGCACTTGGCTACACAAATAAAGTACGAGACCTCCCCTTACAGCATTTTCCTATATCCTGGCGCATAAACCACATTTTTTAGTTGTGTGGTTGCTTGACTAAAATTAAATAAATCGGTCGACCCGTTCCAACGGCTCTGCGAAATCACAGCAAACCATGAAGCACGCAAGGACGACCCAAGCTAAATTTAGAAATGTCATCTCGACCAAAATACTCCCAGGAAGCAAGTACCTTGCGCGAGGAAGCGTATGTTTAAAAATTCAGCATAACAGTAACCTTTTCCCAGGAACAGATCAAGTCTGCTAGGTAACCCAATGCACACGTGTATCATGTGTGTGAGGTGGGGGGGGGGGGGGGGTGTTGTTTAGTTTGGTTAGTAAAACTGCCTAGCAACTTTACTTTACTTTACTTTATTTGGTGTTTAACGTCGTTTTCAACCACGAAGGTTATATCGCGACGAGGGAAAGGGGGGAGATGGGATAGGGGAAAGGGGGGAGATGGGATAGAGCCACTTGTTAAGTGTTTCTTGTTCACAAAAGCACTAATCAAAAAATTGCTCCAGGGGCTTGCAACGTAGTACAATATATGACCTTACTGGGAGAATGCAAGTTTCCAGTACAAAGGACTAAACATTTCTTACATACTGCTTGACTAAAATCTTTACAAACATTGACTATATTCTTCACAAGAACCACTTAACAAGGGTAAAAGGAGAAACAGAATCCGTTAGTCGCCTCTTACGACATGCGGGGTGCAGAGAAATAAGGATGTGGAAAAGAAGACTTTTGGTAAGTGAAATAAAGGTGATGGATCCAGTCAGGTAGAAATAAGACAACAAGAAAAGAATTGGAAAACTGCAGGGAATAGTAGGGAGAGTTTTCTTGGAAGGAAATATAGGTGAACGGACTGGTAAGGCAGAAATAAGACAAAAGAAGAGAAGTAAAGGGGTGGGGTAGCTACTGCCTAGCAAGAATGTTTTGTTTCATAATTACTTTGTAAACGACCATAAAGTAATGTTCCGTCCAATTCATTTGAATTGAAGGCTAGGTTTGGGTACACACATAAAGGCATGCGCGTACGCACGCACACACGCACACCCACAAACACACACACACAAACAGACACACACACACACCCACACATGGCGTCGCCTATTTACACAGACAGACAGACAGACAAGCAGACAGACATACAAACACACACACATATACACACACATTCGCCCACGCACACGACAGTCAGAAACACAACGACGCCCATTTACACACTAACACACACCCTTATCATAAGCGGGGGTGAAAGCGTGGTGGCCAGTGGCAGTGACCCAGAGCGAACACAAACCAACGCTCGAAGTTCGATTGCCCTACTTTTCTTTTCTGTTTCCTAAAAAAAAATCAAAAAATCATTGACTTTACCTGCTGGTTAACACTCGGCATGATCTGGATCAGTGGAACATAACTTCCACGTGCAGCACACACACAAAGACTTAGAGCGCGCTGTCCACGATTTTTTAAAGCACGAAATGCATGATGTTCGAAAGGAGTTTTGCCCTACTTTGATACGTGACGTGGTATCTAACGAGCAGTTTTTACAACATTCCTCTGCGTGACTTATCTCGATAGGGATAGGTGAGGTCGGGGTACGTGACGCAATATCTAAAGCTCCCTAATGATTCAGGCTGAACACGCACCTGAGAAGAACTACGGTAACAAATTGTACTACTACCTCGCTGTTCTCATCGGCTATCGGTCGTCACATGATTTACTGTAGTCTGCTTTCCATTTTCTATGAAATGGCCTTCTCGTGAATTTGCACTGCAGTGTCCTAGTGTCGTTATAAAAGTATACTGAAAGAAGACAGCAGATCCAGATTCCTTCAGCGGTCAGACCGTGGCCGCTGAAATAATGAACCGGCCGCTCACACGAGGTCACGTCAGAAGATAGCTCTTTCAACTTCACTCTGGTGCGGCGTTTCTTATTAGCATTGCCGCTTCAGATAACACATCACACACGATGTATGATCGAATCATAGTTTTGTGCAAAGTTCTGTAAGCAAAGGGACTAAACCACGCCTTCAACCATTGCAGAGAAGTCTGCAGCCAAGTGTAGTTATTGCCCTTCATTTTTCTTCTTTTGCGAATTGGTAATAGAATGTTTCCCTTTATATCAAAAACTGCGCGTTTTTTACGCTGTGTTTCTTTCTAGACAGTTCAATCAAACAACTCTGATTTGCGAGTGAAATGTTTGCGTCTTCGATGCTAATTATTTCTTGGTGTAATGACTACCGACACTGACACAGCATGCCGGCACCAAGGCAAGGCCTTTAGCCAGCTATATCTTTGTTTTCAACAGTGAATACTGAAACGATTTTCGGAAATAAATCCGTCGGGTTTGTATGGGCCGTGAAAGAGTGAATGCCCTTGCTTTTCCTCGGACTAATAACTTTACACGTCACGTGCTCAGTCCTGTCCTCGCCATGTTGCGCACACACCTCTCCGGCGCTAGGGATTGGCTCCTCGGCCCAATGTTCATCCGAGTAAAATAGAGGACAGCACCCATGCGTTGCTCAGCATCACAATAGCCCTCTCAGAGAAAAGTCGCTCTGGATTGGTCTATGCAACGGGCTCACAACGAGGCAAATCGGTTCACGATGGCGACTAAGAAAGCACGATTGCTGCGAGATATGAAAACTGAGTTGTACTTCTTAAACTAGTAGACGATTCGGTCAATGAAATCGTCAGAGAGAATGTAGTTATGATGGGAAATTTAGCTGGGGTAGTCCCTGAACCTTGAAAAGCGGTGGATCCCTCGGGTCACGTCGAAAACCACGCCGAGAAGATCAAAACACGCTACACGGCATCGCAGTGTAAACACCGCCGCCATCTTGGATAACGCGGTGGGCGAGCATAATACCAAAGCCGCTCGCCGAGTGCTTCGCCGCGAGCGCTTTCCTGCACTGCCCTAAGAAACGGCTTTTTCAGTGTCATTCGCACTGCGAGCGACCCGTGGCGAACCGCTCTGGGCAACTCGTCTGTGCACGTTTCGCCCTGCAGTCCGGACTGACGATCAAACAGCGAACGACAAGAAGATCCGAGTAAAAGTAACTCTTTCACAACCCATACAAGCCCGACAGAGTTATGATCTCAATTCGTCTATTCCTTTCTAACGCAAATGACATGTCTCACGTGCAAATGACAAGTGTCCGCTGAATTGCACCTGCCCGCTTACATCGTGACCCAGCAGCGAGGGAGGTTTGACAGAGGCGGGAAAGGTTTGCTACGAAATTCAGTAGTCTTATGAAGACCTGATTCACCTTCACGGATTTCTATGCCATTTAAGGCCGTCCTGTTGAATATCTGGCACACCTTTCGCGGGAATCAAGAGTTCTTTACATTGATCACTTGACCGCCGCTCAAATAAAGGTACCCCCAAAATCGACATAACAAGAACGGAATATATATCGTCGCTGTCAGTGCAAGACTTCGAATGTGCAGTTTTGCAGTTTTGAGAAAAACGAAAAAAACGCCTTTAAAAAATCTGTGTTAATGTTCGTGGACTTCTAATGTACTGGGGAGGTTTCGTGTATCTTTTAGTGTTAATCAAATGCAGTGCGCGTGAA
>NC_090245.1:96962595-97137595 GCF_037325665.1 Littorina saxatilis
CCCCCCCCCCCCCTTTGTACCCCTCAACCAGCTCCACCCGCACCTACTGCTGACCCCCCAATGCCGTCAAAACAGTATACCCCTTTTCTTTTCTTCGCCTCCCCAATGCCGTCAAAACAGTATATCTCTTTTTACATTTAGTCAAGTGTGTGTGTGTGTGTGTGTGTCTGTGTGTCTGTGTGTCTGTGCGTGTGTATGTGTAGAGCGATTCAGAGTAAACTACTGGACCGATCTTTATGACATTTTACATGAGAGTTCCTGGGTATGATATCCCAAGACATTTAAAAAACAAAATTCGACAAATTGAGGCGGCACTGTCACACCTTCATTTTGTAATCAAATTGATTGAAATTTTGGCCAAGCAATCTTCGACGAAGGCCGGACTTCGGTATTGCATTTCAGCATGGAAGCTTAAAAATTAATATATGACTTTAATCATTAAAAATCTGAAAATTGTAATTAAAATGTTTTTTTTATAAAACGATCCAAAATTACTTTTATTTTATATTTTTCTTCATGTTCTGATTCCAAAAACATATAAATATGTTATATTCGGATTAAAATCAAGCTCTGAAAATTAAAAATATAAAAATTATGATTAAAATAAAATTTCCGAAATAGTTTTAAAAACTATTTCATCTTATTTCCTGTCGGTTCCTGATTCCAAAACCATATAGATATGATATGTTTGGATTAAAAACACGCTCAGAAAGTTAAAACGAAGAGAGGTACAGTAAAGCGTGCTATGCAGCACATCGCAACCGCTACCGCGCTAAACAGGCTCGTCACTTTCACTGCCGCCTTTTGCACTAGCGGCGGACTACGGTCATTGTGAAAAAATGCAGTGCGTTCAGTTTCATTCTGTGAGTTCCACAGCTTGACTAAATGTAGTAATTTCGCCTTACGCGACTTGTAACATTTAGTCAAGTTTTGACTAAATGTTTTAACATGGAGGGGGAATCGAGACGAGGGTCGTGGTGTATGACACAGTATGTGTGTGTGTCTGTCTGTCTGTCTGTCTGTGCGCGCGTGTGTGTGTAGAGCGATTCAGACTAAACTACTGGACCGATCTTTATGAAATTTTACATGAAAGTTCCTGGGAATGATATTCCCGGACATTTTTTCTTTTTTTCGATAAATACCTTTGATGACGTCATATCCGGCTTTTTGTAAAAGTTGAGGCGGCACTGTCACACCCTCATTTTTCAATCAAATTGATTGAAATTTTGGCAAAGCAATCTTCGACGAAGGCCGGACTTCGGTATTGCATTTCAGCTTGGTGGCTTAAAAACTAATGAATGAGTTTGGTCATTAAAAATCAAAAACTTGTAATTAAAATTATTTTTTTATTAAACGATCCCAAAACAATTTCATCTTATTCTTCGTCATTTTCTGATTTTAAAAACATATACAATAAAAACATATACATATGTTATATTTGGATTACAAACAAGCTCTAAAATTTAAAAATATGAAAATTATGATTAAAATTATTTTTCCGGAATCGATTTAAAAACAAATTCATCTTATTCCTTGTCGGTCCCTGATTCCAAAAACATATAGATATGACGAATTTTTGCATTTCAGGGAGGATTTGAATGGCCTCTTTGACTTTAAATCTATTTCAGAACAAACAGGCTTTGCGGATATGCATAATATGAACAATCTTGTAAACCTGAAGGTATTTGTAACCACCCAGCCGAAAATGAATTTTAGCATTTTAAGAGGGGCTATTTAAGCCTCTCCTGGTTTTAACAGCAACAACAACAACAACAAATTTTTTTGGGGGAGGAGGATGCACAACATGAAACACCTCTATACTTGAAGGTGTTTGGTTGCATCACTCTTGCTAGAGGGTCTACAAAAAACAAGGTCAACACATTTGAAGAAGGGTTTTAGAAGCCTCTCCTTGCTAACAAACTTAAAATTGGAGATGCCCAAATTAAAAATCTTGTAAACTTGAAGGTGATTGATTTTATCACCTAGTTTTGTCTTTGATTTAAAAAAATGTTTACTGAATTAAAGGAAAATTACCATGCTAACAAAAAGTTTTCACAAACACAGGAAATTACAGTCACCTCCCTTGTATTACAACTTCTTTACTTGAAGCTTATGAATTTATCATTGCAGGAGGTAAATTCTCAAATAATTGTTGAACCATAGCTTCAACCAAATGAGAAACAAGTTTCAAGTCACTGAGTTTGTTTCAATTGAATACTTTCAAAAGTGCTAACCGCTCAGGTTAAAAAGAAGAAGGTTGGACAAAAACAGAAACCTCCAGAGTTATATCCCTTGCCATGCACATGCAATCTTCTGATGCTGCTTTTCCATTTTAAGAGTTAAATTCGCAAATGATTGTTGAATCATAGCTTGAATTAAAAGAAAAATAAGTTTCAAGCAAGCTTGTTTCAGTTGCCAACTTTCTAAAGGACTCAATGTATCTGAAGCAAAATACCACTGGTTCGTAGATCAGGAATGCAAATGTTCTCTACCACTGATATTAGTGTCGTTGTGTTTCTGACTGTCGTTTGCGTGTGCGAATGTGTGTGTGTGTATATGTATGTGTGTTTGTATGTCTGTCTGCTTGTCTGTCTGTCTGTGTAAATGGGCGACGCCATGTGTGTGCGAGTGTGTGTGTGTGTGTGTACTTATGGGTGTGCATGTGTGCGTGCGTACGTGCATGCCTTTATGTGTGTACCCAAACCTAGCCTTCAATTCAAATGAATTGGACGGAACATTACTTTATGGTCGTTTACAAAGTCTTTATGAAACAAATCATTCTTGCTAGGCAGTTTTACTAACCAAACTAAACAACACCCCCCCCCCCCCCACCACCACACACACATGATACACGTGTGCATTGGGTTACCTAGCAGACTTGATCTGTTCCTGGGAAAAGGTTACTGTTATGCTGAATTTTCAGTCTTTTAAAACATACGCTTCCTTGCGCAAGGTACTTGCCTCCTGGGAGTATTTCGGTCGAGATGACATTTCTAAATTTAGCTTGGGTCGTCCTTGCGTGCTTCATGGTTTGCTGTGATATCGCAGTGCCGTTGGAACGGGTCACCCGATTTATTTAATTTAAGTCAAGCAACCACACAACTAAAAAATGTGGTTTATGCGCCAGGATATAGGAAAATGCTGTAAGGGGAGGTCTCGTACTTTATTTGTGTAGCCAAGTGCTAAACTGGCTACTAATTCGTTATAATGTTTTTATGTCATTCCTGTCTTGTGTAAGTTTTGCCCATCGCTTTATGTTTTGTGTAATGTCATTATCTGTTCTAAGTTAAATTTTGATATGCTCAGACACCTGGAGGTCGTAAACTCGCTCTTCTTCGACACACCAGCATTGGGTTTGTCTCGTCAAAGTATCGAAATACGATCATGATAATTGGAGACGAGAGATGATGCATGCGTGTGTTCGTGTTTTCCAAGCCCTGGAACTTTCGCTGTGACCTTGGGATCTTTATTGTGCACATGCGTGCACACGGGGGTGTTTGAACCCGAGGAGAGTCTGCACAAAGTTGACTCCGAGAAATAAATCTCTCGCCGAAAAAAAACGCCTTTAAAAAATCTGTGTTAATGTTACATATAACATTCGGCCTTCCGTGGACTTCTAATGTACTGGGGAGGTTTCGCGTATCTTTTAGTGTTAATCAAATGCAGTGCGCGTGAAGTAGGTACAAAAATATGCAGATACGAGGAATTGACCCTAAGTCATGGGCTGTTTTCTTGTGTATACGAGGTTTTCCATTCACAAACTCAACAATAATGACGAGACAAAATTGTTTAAAACGTTTAGTTTTGCATAAACAAGCAGAACAAAAATGATTTATGCAATTCCTCACATGCGAGATCGTAGGTTCAGAGAGAGAGAGAGAGAGAGAGAGAGAGAGAGAGAGAGAGAGAGAGAGAGAGAGAGAGAGAGAGAGAGAGAGAGAGAGAGAGAGAGAGAGACACACACACACACACACACACACACACACACACACACACACACATAATTGAATTGAACTTTATTTAACAAGGATATATATATATATATCTATATACGGCTTGTGTGTGTCTGTCTGTCTGTCTGTGTGTTCACGATTCACGGCCAAAGTTCTCGATGGATCTGCTTCAAATTTGGTGGGCATATTCAGGTAGACCCCGGACACAATGGTGGAAAATTTTGAACACGTAACGCGCAGCGCTGAACCGATTTTGGTTTTTCTGTACATCCATTCCCAGTAACTTTTCCTTATCTTCTCCAGTGTTTTGCACGTTTATCTCCCTTCCTTCGTACGGTATTCGGCTCTACTTCTTCCCGGCGAAGCGGGTATTCATCTAGTATTTAATAATATTTAGGCTTTTTCAAATTTCCCTTGTTTTAACCTAATTTCTTGGTTAAAACTTGTCTAAATTCTTTCTCAATAAATATCAATTCCACACTTTGGCCTTAAATCAAAGTGTTTCCCTTCACAGATATCCCCTTGGGGTTGTCAGATGAGGGTAGTCTCCCATGCCAACAGAAGCTACCATTCAGAGAGTGGTTTGCTTCTTAGTTGGATACCTTGGGTTGACAACTCTCGCCATCAGTACCACCTGACCACTGATGAGACACAATAGTGTCGAAACACGTGTCTGGTCTAGGTACAAAAACAATGGTCCTCCTCAGGACTAGATTACCTTGTGATACGTCCCCCACAAAGGGACTTTGCTCTGTAAATCTCGGTCCCCCTTGAGGAGGGTCTGATGCTCCCAATAGGCTGTCTGTGAAGGGATACTTACTTCTCTCTCTTTCTCTGTCAAGAGATTTTAACAAAATTATCTCGGAAGAAAGTCTCTGCTGACTTTCAATTGTTTCTTTCACAATTTCTGATGTTTTATATCTATCTATATATAATATGTAAAGCGCATTGAGCATATATATGATTATGCGCTATAGCAAATGTCCATTATTATTATTATTATTATTATTATTATTATTATTATTATTATTATTATATATACGACTAGTGTCTGTCTGTCTGTCTGTCTGTCTGTCTGTCTGTTCGCGATGCACGGCCAAAGTTCTCGGTGGATCTTTTTCAAATTTGGACACCGTATTCAGCTACACCCCGGACAAAACCTCATCGATGAGATATTTCAACACGTGCTCTCAGCGCGCAGCGCTGTGCGCGCTGAACCGATTTTGTTGTTGTTGTTGTTGTTGTTGTCGGGATCCACTACCAGTAACTCTTCCTTATCTTCTCCAGTGTTTTCAGCCGCGATTATCTCCCTTCCTCCGTGTGGCGTCAATCCATATTCCCGTTACTACGTTACTATTTTTAGAAGGTCACTGCACGTTACTATTTTTAGAAGGTCTCCAGTGTTTTGCGCGTTTATCTCCTTTCCTTCGTGCGCCCCGGCGTACACCCGGCAAAGCCGGGTCCCAGGCGCAGCCTGGTATTCGGCTCTACTTCTTGCCGGCGAAGCCGGTACCCGGCGAAGCGGGTAATCATCTAGAATATATACACTAGATGATTACCCACTTCGCCGGGTACCGGCTTCGCCGGCAAGAAGTAGAGCCGAATACCAGGCTGCGCCTGGGACCCGGCAAACGCCGGCTTCGCCGGCGCACGAAGGAAAGGAGATAAACGCGCAAAACACTGGAGACCTTCTAAAAATAGTAACGTGCAGTGACTTTCTAAAAATAGTAACGTAGTAACGGGAATATGGATTGACGCCACACGGAGGAAGGGAGATAATCGCGGCTGAAAACACTGGAGAAGATAAGGAAGAGTTACTGGTAGTGGATCCCGACAAAACAAAAAAAATAGGTTCAGCGCGCACAGCGCTGCGCGCTGAGAGCACGTGTTGAAATATCTCATCGATGAGGTTGTGTCCGGGGTGTAGCTGAATACGGTGTCCAAATTTGAAAAAGATCCACCGAGAACTTTGGCCGTGCATCGCGAACAGACAGACAGACAGACAGACAGACAGACAGACAGACAGACACTAGTCGTATACATATATAGATAGAGAGAGAGAGAGAGAGAGAGAGAGAGAGAGAGAGAGAGAGAGAGAGACACACACACACACACACACAGAATTGAATTGAACTTTATTTAACAAGGATATATATATTTAGAGAGAGAGAGACAGACAGACAGACAGACAGACAGACAGACAGACAGACAGACAGACAGACAGACAGACAGACAGACAGACAAAAAAGTGAGAGAGAAAGAGAGTTAGACACAAGATAAGATTAAAAAACAATAGTACAACCATTTACCAGACATTATGTAATTAGAGAGTAAAATATAGTATTGAGCAATAGCATCTAATTTAATGGTCATAGAGAAAGCTGTGTTGGTTTCACACGGGATTCTGTACAGGCTTGACGCGTCTCATCCAATGGCGGCCGCCGAGCACGTAAGGCTTGAACCTCGCCCTAGTCATCCCTGCACAGAGAGCACAGAGTTCGTAATAACGGGGTCTTTGAACGACGCATCTTCTTCTAACTATTCCCCTAAAACAGTAACGCTTGACCTCCGGAGCTTGCGTAATGGAAGCGTCAACATAGACCTGGATGGAAGCCAACAGTCCATGAACAATGATCACGCACAGAATGAGCGCTGTGAACAGTACTGGCTGAGCGAACGAGGTCACAAGTAATGTTGGAACATACGTATGACGTCACGACACAATACACGTACGTCAGCAAAATGTAAACGACAACAGCCTTATTAATCAAATAAACAAATAAACAAACACACATTGATGACATTATGAATTTCTGTTTTGATCAAAGAATCTTTAAAAATAAAAAATAAACACACACAAAGGGACGTATAAGTGCCCAAACATACACGTCATGACTATTTTGGAATATATTTTGAAATTCTACTGTCTTTTTTGTCTATACCTACAATATTAAAATCACACGAAAAAAAGCATGGGTCTGGCCTCAGCATTGTAAGCCCTGCCCTTGCCACATGATAGTTACACGTACCTGTGTGTGTGTGCCCGGAGCCTGAAGACCACGTGGTAAGGCTTCAACTCCAGCACGATCCCATTCTTCCACGAGCTGCGCGTGACCGGAAGTAGCTCGTGCTGTGTCGGCGGGAGGACGTCAAAGTGCTGTAAGAGCGTGGTGACGTAGAGAAAGACACGTGACCTGGCGAAACTCTCTCCGACGCAGCTCCTCTTTCCCACACCGAAAACGATCATACTGCAGACAGACAGACAGACAGACAGACAGACAGACAGACGCACACACAATTTTATATGGCATAATTTAGTAATACTGCAAAATCACCCACCCACCCACACACCCACACATACACACACACGCACACACACACACACATTCCTTCCTAACCCCAAAAGTGGGTTCATAGCCGATAGTGCACTTGGACTACAACGGCACTGCGCGCAGTGCCTTTGTAGTGCGCTTGCACTACAACCGCACTGACTGCAGTATCCGCTCCGGCATGGACGAATTTGACACTAAAAAAGGCATAAAATGTGACCTATTTCGTAGCCTATAGGGGACGGAATTTTGACGGAAAGAGTGTCATCATCTTGAATATGGCATTCTTTCCGTTAAAAAAAGTGTTTCCGAGATATTTGTGGAGTGACATTTTGGGGTCATTTCCCGCTGTTTGCACCATGGAAAAAAAGTGGGTTTATGAAAATGAACCCACTTTTTTTCATGAACCCATTTGTGTCGAGTGTTTACAACAAAAAGAACCCATTTTGCACTTTTGGACCGCACACACACACACACACACACACACACACACACACACCAACACACGAAGACTTACACTTTTTGTGCACAAAACTACACCGATAGATAGATGTAAACAAGAATGTGTATGTGAAACTGACTATACGTAAAACAATTATGGTCAATTATGGTTATGTTGGAATGTTAGCATGTTAAAGTTTTGCCACTGCACTGCTGTTAGCAATTATCAATTGATACAGAGAAAAAAATAACGGCTGACCTCTGTCTCAAGGGATGATTGGCAGGCAGTAGTTGACCTGCGTCGTCAAGAAAACGTTCGGGTTTGAATGCTTCCGGGTCAGGATAAATTTCAGGGTCACGATGGAAAACTAGAGTATTTGCAAACACCTAAAACAACCAAACAAAAAATAAAATCGATAAAGGTCGCGCGTAAGGTATCACACACACACACACACACACACACACACACACACACACACACACACACACACACACACACACACTCTCCCTCCCTCCCTCCCTCCCTCCCTCCCTCCCTCCCTCCCTCCCTCCCTCCCTCCCTCCCTCCCTCCCTCTCTCTCTCTCCCTCTCCCTCTCCCTCTCCCTCTCCCCCCCTCTCTCTCTCTCTCTCTCTCTGAGTCTGAGTTTGAGTCTCTCGCATGCTCTGTTGCTAGTACCGTGGCTCCCTTGGGTATGGTGTAGCCGTCCAATGTGACGTCATCAGTGGTCAGATGGGGCAGTCCCATGGACACAGGGGAAGCAAGACGCAGCGTTTCCAGGACAACCGCCTCCACGTAAGGGAGATCACCCCTGTCTTGTATCCGCGGAGTTCGCTCCCCGAGTTTGGTGTCAAGGTCCTTCTGGATCCTGCGGACGACTTCCGGGTTATGGGTCAGGTAGAGGAACAGCGCTTTCAGCGTCTGTGTGGAGGTGAGGGAGGCTGGAATAGGACACACCAGTTTACAGTTAGAAAAGTCGAAGATTATAAAAACAACAGGGATGACAGAAGCTTTTCTTCTTGGTTCAAAGATGGCCAAGAGTGTGTGTCTTCAACTGTCAAGTAAAGCCATAGGGGCAGGTCGCAGAATATTGACCACTTTTTGTTTCTAGCTGATAACTAGGTGGTTTTCCTGCGAAGAAGTTTCATTTTGTGTTTTTTTGTGGCACGTCCTTCTCTTTTTAGTTAACCGTCAGGCAAAAAAAGAGCGAATAACCTTTGATAGACATTCAACAAAAATTAAATACAAACAATTCCAAAAATGGTCCATATTAGGAGCCTGGGCGCCTAATATGGACCAGTGGAGAGGCCTTCACATATCACTGTAAAAAGCCCCCTATACTTTAAAATAACATGATACAAATTAGTGTGAAAGTCAGACAAATTCAAATATACTTTAGATTTAACTGTAACAGTTTGATGAAAACATTATTTGAAGCACAACATGAACCAAAAAAACTTATTAAACAAGAGGCGAAGCCTTCAAGGCTCACGTAAGAAATCGACAAACAGTAACACAAACTCAATCACTCCGTCACACATACACACACACACACACACACACACACACACACACACACACACACACACACACACACACACACACAGTAAGCATAGGTGAAACTATGCAAGAAAGCGAGACCCTGGATCTGCCAAGAAGTCTCGGCCCGCTCACAATAACAATGACCGAGACTTTCAGTAATTCCTTTGCGTGACGTCTAACCCTCTTACGTCATAATGTGACGTCTTCAAATAGTTTCTATCACACACGTCGAACACTTTTGACCGAGACTGACGTAATCCATAGACTCGGAAATGTTAAAGTTTCTACCACAGACATACACACATACATACGCACGCACAGACAGACAAAGTTTATCATCGCATAGGCTACACTTACGTGAGCCAAAAATAAGAGAATATAAATGAAATTATCAACTTCCACGAAATGAAAACTATTTCTTATATTTTGTTGAAAGCTCGAGGGCTACTTTTAGGTTATTTTCAGCAAGCTTTAAAAAAAATGAACCCAGCCTTTAGCTTTCATTTTTCTTCTATTTGTTGAAGGTTGTCCATATTAGGGGACACACATATACTTTGAGACTTTGCTATTATGTTTTGTTTGCAGTAGAAACTCAAATATAACAAGTGCAGTCTCAGCTGTCATATATAGCTCTGATTTTTATAACAGCTTTGTGTGTATAGACAGAAACTAGTCCGTTTTGAGCGTCAAAATTAGAGTGAACGCTACCAAAAGATTTAAAAAATTTTTTTTTAAAAAACCAAACAACTAACGGTTTTTAGGTTTGTGTTTCTGCAACTGTTTTGACATGTGCAAGTTATCCAGAGAGGGTAAATACAGCAAATGCAATTTTTTTGAGCGCTCTAGCGCCCTATAGTTGGTCAGAACAGGACGTGGTCCATGTTAGGAAGTGGTCTATATTAGGCAACCTTCCCGGGCCCTACTAAAAAAAAAAAACACATGAAAATAACAGATTGCAAAAATGTCGCAAGTAAACCTATATTGTACTGTGTTTAGTACCTCTATATATTGTATATCTATGATATAATTATATGTCTTGTTTCGTCAGAAAGTAAGCAGATTAGTGAAATTCATAATCATCTTTTGAGTTGGCTAGCATTGGTAAGTGGATTTGCATGTCTTCGAGTGTACTGAGAGCGAAGAAAATATCTAAGACCGTCTGCTCGAGTTGGACCGGAACTACCGCGTGTGGTTTGCTGTTGTGAAGGATCTTGAGCAACTTCTGTGGAAATATGGACCGACACGCACACATACATACACACACACACACAAACGCACGCACGCATGCTTTCACGCACGCACGCACGCACGCACACACACACACACATACACACACACACACACACACACACACACACACACACACATAACCGTGGGCACACACTGTGACACACACACCATCCTGAACTCAGGTAAAATGAGTTACTTCCCTTCGGGTCTCATTTATCCCTGACAGGATGCCTTTGTTTTCCTTCTCTGGAGAGGAAATCGATTTATTTTTTTATTTTATACATATCTAGAGCTTTTCGTAATGTGTTATTGATATAAGCAGATTCGCGATCGTCGATAATGATTTTTCATGGTGTTGTGTAATTTTTAAATTACAAAGGAATTGTTATGTAAGACAGTTTCAAGCGAGCTATCTTTCGCGGATGTATTTACTGTGCAAACATCTCTAAATATAGCAAAAGTGTCACGTGATAATCAACTTTGTCACGTGATCATAACAAAATGGATACGGAGCGGACGGAACTTTTTCCGTAACCAGTTGGGAGTGATCCAACAATATCACGGTCTCCTTCCCTTATAGCAGTCTCAAAATTTCGACTTGTTTTGACCTTAGAACAATGTCTTTATCATAAATGTGAAGAACAGAACGGAGATCACTGTCGAAGCCGGCCATTCTACAATCACGTTTGTCTTTCGTCTTTTGATCAGAAACATTAGCGAAAAACATAAATTATGGGAGATAACTCTGTATTCCTGTTTTGATAGATTTCGGCTTTTAGACACTTCCTTTCCCTGAACTCCGCGTAGCAATCATCCATCCTGTTAGAGAGACATGAGCGATAGCGTGGACCGATGATTATGAAAATGACACACACACCTGCTCCAACGGTGTTTATGAGAAGACCGCGGACGTGGTCGTCAGTCATCCACTGGTTGTCTCCCTTGCCCTGCTCGTCCAGCAGAATGTCCGCAATGCCCCGCGGTTCGCCTCTCACTCGACTTGCCTGAAAATGGGTCAGAGGTCGTCATCTCAGTCTATAAGATGCTTGATGAAACAAATGAAACAGAAGGGAAAAAGCTACGGACAAAAAAGCTAGTCTGTCGAAAAGACATCAACAAAAGTTTTTGTCATTCTATTTTGTGCAAAAGCAAGTGCAAAATATTGGTCAGAGCCCTGGTGACTGAGCAAACAAACTTTACGCTGACCTTGACCTTCACGACACCAGTGACTTCATGCTCCCTGGCTGACGACTTTAATACGTTGACACAGTTCACAGGCCAGATTTATTTCTCGGAGTCAGCTTTGTGACCCTCTATGGTGTCCGAACACCCCACTGATACCCATCCGATACAACTGACTCACACCAATAATGATACCCATCCCATACAACTGACTTACACCAATACTGATACCCATCTGACACAACTGACTTACACCAATACTGATACCCATCCCATACAACTGACTTACACCAATACTGATACCCATCCGATACAACTGACTGACACCAATACTGATACCCATCCCATACAACTGACTTACACCAATACTGATACCCATCCCATACAACTGACTGACACCAATACTGATACCCATCCCATTCAACTGACTTACACCAATACTGATACCCATCCCATACAACTGAACTGACACCAATACTGATACTCATCCCATTCAACTGACTGACACCAATACTGATACCCATCCCATACAACTGACTTACACCAATACTGATACCCATCTGACACAACTGACTGACACCAATACTGATACCCATCCCATTCAACTGACTGACACCAATACTGATACCCATCCCATTCAACTGACTTACACCAATACTGATACCCATCTGACACAACTGACTGACACCAATACTGATACCCATCCCATACAACTGACTTACACCAATACTGATACCCATCCCATACAACTGACTTACACCAATACTGATATCCATCTGATACAACTGACTCACACCAATACTGATACCCATCCCATACAACTGACTGACACGAATACTGATACCCATCCCATACAACTGACTGACACCAATACTGATACCCATCCCATACAACTGACTTACACCAATACTGATACCCATCCCATACAACTGACTGACACCAATACTGATACCCATCCCATACAACTGACTGACACCAATACTGATACCCATCCCATACAACTGACTTACACCAATACTGATACCCATCCCATACAACTGACTTACACCAATACTGATACCCATCCCATACAACTGACTTACACCAATACTGATACCCATCTGACACAACTGACTTACACCAATACTGATACCCATCCCATACAACTGACTGACACCAATACTGATACCCATCCCATACAACTGACTTACACCAATACTGATACCCATCCCATACAACTGACTTACACCAATACTGATACCCATCTGACACAACTGACTTACACCAATACTGATACCCATCTGACACAACTGACTGACACCAATACTGATACCCATCCCATACAACTGACTTACACCAATACTGATACCCATCTGACACAACTGACTTACACCAATACTGATACCCATCTGACACAACTGACTGACACCAATACTGATACCCATCCCATACAACTGACTTACACCAATACTGATATCCATCTGACACAACTGACTTACACCAATACTGATATCCATCCCATACAACTGACTGACACCAATACTGATACCTATCCGATACAACTGACTTACACCAATGAATACTGATACCCATCCGATACAACTGACTTACACCAATGCTGATACCCATCCGATACAACTGACTGACACCAATACTGATACCCATCCGATACAACTGACTTACACCAATACTGAAACACATCCCATACAACTGACTTACACCAATACTGATACCCATCTGATACAACTGACTCACACCATCAAGACGACTCACACCATCAAGACGACACACACCATCAAGACGACTCACACCATCAAGACGACACACACCATGAAGACGACTCACACCATCAAGACGTCTCCCACCATCAAGACGACTCACACCATCAAGACGACTCACACCATCAAGACGACTCACACCATCAAGACGACTCCCACCATCAAGACGACTCACACCATCAAGACGACTCACACCATCAAGACGACTCACACCATCAAGACGACTCACACCATCAAGACGACACACACCATCAAGACGACACACACCATCAAGACGACTCACACCATCAAGACGACTCACACCATCAAGACGACTCACACCATCAAGACGACTCACACCATCAAGACGACTCACACCATCAAGATGACTCACACCATCACCATCAAGACGACTCACACCATCAAGACGACTCACACCATCAAGACGACTCACACCATCAAGACGACTCACACCATCAAGACGACTCACACCATCAAGACGACTCACCTTGGACTGGGTGAACAGCCTCTCCATCAATGTGTCCCGGGCCTGGATGACGTCACGACAGAGCTTGTGGTAGGGTAGGAGGGGGAGGTGACGCAGCCAAGGGCAGGCGGTCAGCAGGGTGTCCGTAATGGGGCTGAAGATTTCATTGATCGTGTCATCGAACTGTTTGGCCGCCGCCACCAGGCTGGGGACTGGATGTTCGCCTGTCATCTGAGGTCAAGCATTCGTTCGGGAAATCATAAATAGAATTAATAACACAAAGAAAGCTGTCGTTGTCGGAGAATGAACATTTATGATATTAACACTTTAAGCTTTTTGGACTGAGCAGGGTCTTTTCAAAGTACAAAACATGTGCTTTTTCACATGTATAAACACACCCACGCACGCACGAACGCGCCCACACACAAACACACACGCGCATGCACACACGCAAACGCGCGAGCACACACACACACACATAGTTGGGGGTTGGGGTGAGAGTGAGCTGAAACTTACCAGTGTGAGGACGATGCGCATGATGGAAGCGGAGATCACGTGATCGATGTCTACATCCTTCCCGCAGTCTGCCTCTAGCTCTGTCACCAGGCGGTGTAACTCTTCCTGCACTCTGCTCTCCATCCTCTCCACCCCGTCCCCGTAGAACTGCACGTCACACACAATGACGTATTAATGTGACGTCATGATCTCAGCCGGCTTTACATCCTATACCCGTAGAACTTTACGTCACACACAATGACGTATTAATGTGACGATATGATCTCAGCTCTACATCCTATCCCCGTAGAACTGAACGTCACACACAATGACGTATTAATGTGACGTCATGATCTCAGCTCTACATCCTATCCCCGTAGAACTATACGTCACACACAATGACGTATTAAAATGCCGTGGGTAGTCGACGGTGACACGTGCACTATCTGTCCAGCAACATTGTACACAACAAACGGAAACAGATTTCTTTTCTTTCTCTCTTCTTTTTTTTTTTTTTTTTGGGGGGGGGGGGGGTATATTTACCCGTAGAGATTACATGCCGAGTCTCAGTGGATATTAACAATAGTGGGCGGATCAAGAAAAATGCGATGTTCAGAGAGCTTATTCATGACCGCAAACGTATTTCTTCCTCCTTTTCTTTAGTTTTTCAAACAAAGAGGTGTTTTTGTGCCACATTTTGATCGAATCGTAATCACTTTGCCCGTCTACCTGCGCAGGTGAGTGACTATAATGCGTGGTAGTATAGTTCCGTGAAAATTATTCAAATCTGCTAAATGTTCATAGCAGTTTCTTTGGTTTGGAGTGCACAGTCATACTCTTGTTCTCCTGCGCCGGGAAGTACTTGCGTCAATCATGTGTCTGTAGACATACGAAGTCATGCACTTTTTGGCCATAGGTGAACAATCATATGACGGGTTTTAAAACTAGTTCGGGCACATTGCATAACATCTGAACAATAGAGAATACTACATGGCTTGCTGTGTCGTACCAGATTTACACGAGTTGTTTTTTAAAATATTGAACTGCGAGCGAAAGCGAGCTGTTCGCGATTTGAAAAAGCAACGAGCGTAAATCTGGTACGATACAGTAAGCCATGTAGTATTCTGTTTTTCCGACATACTGTACTTACGTGTATTTTACTGAAAATGTCCTGCAGTCGAGGCAGCTAAATTGAAGATGCTTGTTTTGGAACCTCGATCCCATCTAAAGCCTCGTGCAATCTACTACGCCAAAGCAAAGAAACGTCACTCTGAAAGTGTGACGTGACGTGTTAGTTCTAACAATTCATCGAGGGTAATTAGCGAGCGCAAATTTTGTTTCTATAATGACGTTTGTCTCGGTGACTTTGGCATCATAAGCAGTGGAAAAACAGGTCCCTGCCAGACTTGCTTGACATGACCTCATTTACATGATATACACACGTGTGATTTGAACGATTATTATCTCACGAGTGTCTCTCTAACGTATGTGGGATAAAATATCTTTAATATACGTCTAGTAATAGTATGTATAGGAAATCCACAACGTTATTGCTAAATGACAGTGCTTTTTGAAAAGGTGCTCCTCACAATTGACGCAAAATCTCTCGTTGTTGACCCCTCATGCAAACGACATCAGCATCACTAGGAATCGCATAGCACACGAAATACGCAAGCTAGCTAAACAAAACAACATGCTCTTGGTATAAATTTCTGATTGCCAAGTTGGGCCTATTATGATGATTTTGAATTGGTCCCTTACGTTTTCGTCACGTCGATTTTAGGGGTCCCCTTATTTGAGCGGTGGTCACGTAATCCCTGTTAAAGAAATCTTGTATACAAAAGGTGATCCAGATAGTAAAGTGGACGGCCTTAAACGGCATAGAAAGTCTGAGTGAAATGACACGGTAATAAATGCTTTAATTGGGGTGCGAGATTTGTCGCAATAATTTATTTGCTAAGTTTATATTACAGGGTGTTCAAAACTTATTACAGAAATGTGTTCAAAAGTGGAACACTACTGGTCAGAGTGCACGCGTTCCTGGTGCAAGTAGACGCAAGACAGTTATACGGGTCAGTCATTGTTAAACGGGGTTGGACAGGGTTAAGCTCGTCTGCTAACTGACCTTCAAAGGCTGGTGACCTACCTTGATGGCCTGATGGAACATCTTCCTCATCTTGGTGACCTACCTTGATGGCCTGATGGAACATCTTTCTCATCTTGGTGACCTACCTTGATGGCCTGATGGAACATCTTCCTCATCTTGGTGACCTACCTTGATGGCCTGATGGAACATCTTCCTCATCTTGGACCACTCCGGCCTGTACTGCGGACTGCTGGTCACGAGGTCCTTGAAGTCAAAAAAAGCAAACCACCCTGTAAAGGTCATGGGCCTGTTGTTGGTGAGGTGCTCCAAGGCCTTGCCCGCGTACATCTCCCTGACGAGGCGCGGCGAGTTGAGCACACACAGGTCCCCGACAGCGCTACGACACAGCACGAGCGGTCCATACTGGCGGCTCCACTGCTCGGCCTGTCTGTTGAGACTGCCTTCCCGCAGTGCGCTCACCATGCCACGCAGCGCGTCCAGACCGCGCGGCCCCGGCGCCAGCTTTTTGGAGCTGGTGGATTTGAACCTGAGGTACGCCAGGGTGACGGCGATAACTCCGAGCAACACGGCCACAGTCGCACTGTAACCTGGGTCAGAAACCGTCTCCATCTTGGAAGATAGGAGTGTGGGTTTGGCTGTCCTAACGTTCTTGTTTCGAACTCTGTTTTGTCTATTCCTTGTCTTAGCTTCTTTCGTCAATTTCTCGTGGATAAGACCTCTTGCCAATCCAAGTAAAGGCGTGCAGGTGTGTCCGGTGTTTGCTGCCGGACAATCAACGGTCACACGCCAAAGACCACTGATGAATGGGCGAGACACAGTCTGTCTGTCGAAGTGAAAACTTCACACTCACACAAGGGGCGTGAAAGCACTGCCGACTTTCTCTTATCTTGTGTGCACGATGAGAAAAGAAGCGAGTGTTAGTCCTGTATCATATCCTTGGCGGATTATGACATTATTCAGTTATTCTGCAGAAAAACCAAAATGCTGGAGAAAAACTGTATTTTCTGCAGCATTTCTGCATAATGTCATCTTTCGCCGAAGCAGCGGTTTTTTTCTGCAGCAAAACATTTTACTGCAGTAAAATTGAAATCAAGAATGCTGCAGTAAAACGGTGCTGTTGTTTTACTGCAGAAAACCTGGTTTTTTTTTTATTTGTTCTGCAGCATTTTGTACTGGCTCTTGGCGGATTATGACATTATTCAGTTATTCTGGAGAAAAACCGAAATGCTGGAGAAAAACTGTCTTTTCTGCAGCATTTCTGCATAATGTCATCTTTCGCGAGAGCAACGTTTATTTTCTGCAGTAAAACAGTTTTACTGCAGTAAAATTGAAATCAAGGATGCTGCAGTAAAACGGTGATGTTGTTTTACTGCAGAAAAACTGTTTACACTTTTTCTTCAGCATTTTGGCATTATTCAGTTATTCTGCAGAAAAACAGAAATGCTGGAGAAAAACTGTCTTTTCTGCAGCATTTCTGCATAATGGCATCTTTCGCCGAAGCAACGGGTTTTTCTGGAGCAAAACATTTTACTGCAGTAAAATTGAAATCAAGAATGCTGCAGTAAAACGGTGCTGTTGTTTCACTGCAGAAAACCTGTTTACACTTTTTCTGCAGAATTTTATACTGGCTCATTATAATGTTGGAACACGCGAGCCCCCCCTTTGTCGAGAGATGGACTCATCCAGAATTACCAATAGTTGTGCGTGACTGACACGAATGTATTATACTATCCCAGGGGGCGACGAATACAAACGCTACTTTACAAGGGCGTTCGTTTTTCTCCAGAAAAACTGTGACAGACTATTCTGCAGTAAAACAACATCACCGTTTTACTGCAGCATTCTTGATTTCAATTTTACTGCAGTAAAACTGGTTTACTGCAGAAAAAAAACGTTGCTCTCGCGAAAGATGACATTATGCAGAAATGCTGCAGAAAAGAAAGTTTTTCTCCAGCATTTCGGTTTTTCTCCAGAATAACTGAATAATGTCATAATCCGCCAAGAGCCAGTACAAAATGCTGCAGAAAAAGTGTAAACAGGTTTTCTGCAGTAAAACAACAGCACCGTTTTACTGCAGCATTCTTGATTTCAATTTTACTGCAGTAAAATGTTTTGCTCCAGAAAAACCCGTTGCTTCGGCGAAAGATGACATTATGCAGAAATGCTGCAGAAAAGACAGTTTTTCTCCAACATTTCTGTTTTTCTGCAGAATAACTGAATAATGCCAAAATGATGAAGAAAAAGTGTAAACCGTTTTTCTCCAGTAAAACAACATCTCCGTTTTACTGCAGCATTCTTGATTTCAATTTTACTGCAGTAAAACTGTTTTACTGCAGAAAAAACGTTGCTCTCGCGAAAGATGACATTATGCAGAAATTTTGCAGAAAAGAACGGTTTTTCTCCAGCATTTCTGTTTTTCTGCAGAATAACTGAATAAAGTCATCATCCGCCAAGGATAGTATCAGGCACACTCTCAGTGACCTCGCACTTTACGCGTCGCATGTCGGGTTAACCCATAGACCAAAATAGCCTGGACCGCCAACTCGTCACGTGACTCTTCGAGGTTACGACGCTCGACTTTCAGGGGCGCTTAGCGTCCGGTTTGAAAGGCCAGCGATTCGAAGACGGTGAAAAGAAAGCACGCTCCAGTTATTTGTGACAAGGGGAGGTGACAATGAACTGGATTTCGTCCATTTTTACAATCGACACCGGATATGACATCCCCCTGATTTCTGAAAGGCAATGTAAGCGTAGGTTCCTAAATGCGAGAGGCCGCTACCTCGTAATAGAGAGAAAGAGCGGAGAGAGAGCTAGTTGGCGGTCCAGGATAAGAAGAATAAGAATAAGAATACTTTATTATCTCATAGAGAAATTCAGGCGTGGTACATAACAATAATACAAACAGGACATTGTTTTTACATAAGACATATATAGCACTATATAACAGGGCAGGTTATAAACACACCTCCCACATACCTCTCTGGCCATTCCTTGCATTGTGCTTACGCATTCAGTCATGAACACATCCATGTCTCACTTACACATCGCACACATGGACATTCTTATACGCTCAACTTTCCCATTCACACATGGACATTCGACCACGCTCCACTTAACATTCTTATACGCTCCACTTACACGTCGCGTAAAATTTGCAAACATGCATTGTTATAAACATGTCAACTGCCTCTTACCCCTGTGTCAATATTTGCTACGGGTACATGCGAACTGTTATTGCCAGTACACATCCTTGAGGTTAGGATAGCACGTGAAGTGACCTTGATATAATATAGGACTGCGTGCATATGAACTCTGGCTACGAAGCATGCGTTGTCAAGCTAAAGTGGTGTGTGCTGGTCTGCAGCTGTGTCAGTGGACAAGGGTACAGCTGTACCGGGCTGCATCAAAACATGTACTCTGCCAAAACAAGCTCGGTGAACTGTGAGTGAGGACGATGCGTGCGTGTGGACTGCATGTTTATGCTTGTGTGTTGTGCGGTTTGTATTGAGATTCAGCAATCGCCGTTTATACGCTGATTCTCGTTCTGCTTGTTTATGCTGACTCATTGTAAAGTTACCAACAATAGGCAGTCTTATCTGTTGTACAAGCAAACTAGCCTGGGCCCTGTCTCAGTGCGTTTTGTAGTGTCTTTTTATTTCTATTATTATTCTCTTTATTTATATAGTGCCTTATCCGAAGTTCAAAGCGCTTTATGCCGTGTGAGATGGAATTTTTTACACAATATATCACGCATTCACATCGACCAGCAAACCTCAAGCCTGTTAGGCGAATGTTCACCTTTCGCGGCCTTTATTCCAAGTCACACGGGTATTTGATGGACATTTTTATCAATGCCTATACAATTTTGCCAGGAAAGACCCTTTTGTCAATCGTGGGATCTTTAACGTGCACACCCCAATATAGTGTACACGAAGGGACCTCGGTTTTTCGTCTCATCCGAAAGACTAGCACTTGAACCCACCATCTAGGTTAGGAAAGGGGGGAGAAAATAGCGGCCCGACCCAGGGTCGAACACGCAACCTCTCGATTCCGAGCGCAAGTGCGTTACCACTCGGCCACCCAGACCACAATTGGGTTTTTTTCCCCTTGTTCTCCAGCACAACATATTCTAATCAGATAAAGAGTCACGTCATGAATTTTTGAAAAACATGTTGTCTATTCACATATGCACAGCACTACACATTTTCAAGTGTTTTCCTTGAATTCAAGCCATAATATTTTGGCTTTTTCTTTTTTCCCTCTCGTCAGTTTCTTCTATTTGTTACATTACTTTTAATGAATCAACATGTTCCTTCATTTTTTGTGACAATGTTCTGGGACCCCCCAACTGTAATATATGCGAACAGGGAACTGCCGGCGCTGGTCTCTTTTCTTTTTATATTTAGTCAAGTTTTGACTAAATATTTTAACATCGAGGGGGAATCGAAACGAGGGTCGTGGTGTATATGCGTGTGTCTGTCTGTGTGTGTGTGTAGAGCAATTCAGACTAAACTACTGGACCGATCTTTATGAAATTTGACATGAGAGTTCCTGGGTATGAAATCCCCGAACGTTTTTTTCATTTTTTTGATAAATGTCTTTGATGACGTCATATCCGGCTTTTCGTGAAAGTTGAGGCGGCACTGTCACGCCCTCATTTTTCAACCAAATTGGTTGAAATTTTGGTCAAGTAATCTTCGACGAAGCCCGGACTTCGGTATTGCATTTCAGCTTGGTGGTTTAAAAATTAATAAATGACTTTGGTCATTAAAAATCTGAAAATTGTAAAAAAAAAATAAACATTTATGAAACGATCCAAATTTACGTTCATCTTATTCTCCATCATTTTCTGATTCCAAAAACATATAAATATGTTATATTTGGATTAAAAACAAGCTCTGAAAATTAAATATATAAAAATTATTATCAAAATTAAATTGTCGAAATCAATTTAAAAACACTTTCATCTTATTCCTTGTCGGTTCCTGATTCCAAAAACATATAGATATGATATGTTTGGATTAAAAACACGTTCAGAAAGTTAAAACAAAGAGAGGTACAGAAAAGCGTGCTATCCTTCTTAGCGCAACTACTACCCCGCTCTTCTTGTCAATTTCACTGCCTTTGCCATGAGCGGTGGACTGACGATGCTACGAGTATACGGTCTTGCTGAAAAATGGCATTGCGTTCAGTTTCATTCTGTGAGTTCGACAGCTACTTGACTAAATATTGTATTTTCGCCTTACGCGACTTGTTGAAGTTTTACAGAGAACTGTAACCTGAATGAGTGGTAGTAGTGTAACACAGTATAGGGCCAGCGTGGGTATGTTCCAGCCCAAGGCGGTTCAACTGTCTAATAGAAAATTATTTTTCCTCGCTGCTGATTTAGTTGTTCCGTTTTTTGTGTTGTTTGTTTGTGGATATAAATACTTAAAGTTGGCCTTATTCCTTTATGTGTGTATGAAATGTAAAAACGATTATTCTTCAAATATGCGAAGGTGTGGAGTATTGTTAAAAGAAGTGAATGCAGAACTTAAAGGTAAACGCGTCTGTATATCAGAACGTTCTGGAGATTGTTCATTATATTTAGTCAAGTTTTGACTAAATATTTTAACATCGAGGGGGAATCGAAACGAGGGTCGTGGTGTATGTGCGTGTGTGTGTGTGTCTGTGTGTCTGTGTGTGTGTGTGTGTGTGTGTGTGTGTGTGTGTAGAGCGATTCAGACTAAACTACTGGACCGATCTTTATGAAATTTGACATGAGAGTTCCTGGGTATGAAATCCCCGAACGATTTTTTCATTTTTTTTGATAAATGTCTTTGATGACGTCATATCCGGCTTTTCGTGAAAGTTGAGGCGGCACTGTCACGCCCTCATTTTTCAACCAAATTGGTTGAAATTTTGGTCAAGTAATTTTCGACGAAGCCCGGACTTCGGTATTGCATTTCAGCTTGGTGGCTTAAAAATTAATTAATGACTTTGGTCATTAAAAATCTGAAAATTGTAAAAAAAAAAAAAATTAATAAAACGATCCAAATTTACGTTTATCTTATTCTCCATCATTTGCTGATTCCAAAAACATATAAATATGTTATATTCGGATTAAAAACAAGCTCTGAAAATTAAATATATAAATATTATTATCAAAATTAAATTGTCGAAATCAATTTAAAAACACTTTCATCTTATTCCTTGTCGGTTCCTGATTCCAAAAACATATAGATATCATATGTTTGGATTAAAAACACGCTCAGAAAGTTAAAACAAAGAGAGGTACAGAAAAGCGTGCTATCCTTCTTAGCGCAACTACTACCCCGCTCTTCTTGTCAATTTCACTGCCTTTGCCATGAGCGGTGGACTGACGATGCTACGAGTATACGGTCTTGCTGAAAAATGGCATTGCGTTCAGTTTCATTCTGTGAGTTCGACAGCTACTTGACTAAATATTGTATTTTCGCCTTACGCGACTTGTTTTTCATGTGTTTTGGAATAATGTGTATAATAGAAATTATGTTGATCTTAGCAGGCGATGTTCATGTGAACCCCGGGCCGGTCAAGGAAAAGTTTAAGAAATTATCTATCATCCACTTAAACGTACGAAGCCTTAGAAATAAATGAGACATTTTAGAAGTTCAGGTTCAAGATTTTGATATTGTGACATTATCGGAAACATGGCTGTCTAATATAGTAAATAATGATGATTTGTATTTGTCAGGGTTTAATTTACCGATAAGGCAAGATAGACCAAATAACCCCCATGGAGGCGTTGCAGTATATGTAAAAGATAATTTGTATTGTAAAACGAGAAATGATCTCTCCATTCCCGATCTAGAGGCCATTTGGATTGAAACTAAGATACAACAGGAAAGCTTATTAGTTGGAACTTTTTATAGACCGCCTTCTGCAAATGTTGGTTATTGGGACCTGATAGATCAATCAGTTAATGCAGCCGGTATGACTGGTATGAAGTATATTGTTTGTGGTGATATTAATTCCGATGTTCTTAATAGTACGTGTTTCAATTTGCAAGATATTATGATAAAAAATGGTTTGTTCCAGTTAGTCAAACAACCTACACGAATTACAGAAACAACGTCAACGTGCATAGATTTGATTTTGACACCAAGCCCTGATATTGTTGAAGAAATTCAGGTTTTACCGCCAATCTGCAGTGACCATTCGGTCCCGCTTGCAATTGTTAAAGGAAATAGTATAGGCAAAGCAAGTTATAAACGGTTGATTTATAATTATTCCAAATTGGACGTTGTCAGTTTAAAGGAAAAAGTATGTAATGTGGATTGGACGAGTATGGTCTCACTCAGTTCGATTGACGAAGCAGCAGAGGCATTTTCGGATACCCTAATGGATATGGTTACACAGTGTATGCCAGTTAAAGAAATAACTGTGAGAGAAGCGGATACACCCTGGATGACTGACAGTATTAAACGACTGATTGATAAAAAGAAAAAGATACACACATTAGCAAAACTATTGAATTCTGTTTGGATCTGGGATTTTTTCCGAAGAATTCGCAATAAATTAACTGATGTTATTCGATTGAGGAAAGCAGAATATTTAAAAGAATTGGATAATCGTGTTAGTTCACAAGACTGTTTTGGCAATAAAGATTGGTGGAAATTAGTAAAGTCGTTTATGTCACGCAAAGGTATGTCTTCAAATGAATTTCCTCCCATCGAAAACAATGGCCGTGTTTATTATTCCAATGTAGAAAAAGCAACAGTATTCAATGAATGTTTTGTAAAACAATCAGTATTGGATGATGATGATGATGAAGTTCCTGAAGTTAGAGATCAGAATACCACCATTGATTCTTTGATTATTGATGCTGCACACGTGCTTACTATGTTGAAGAATCTTGATGTACGCAAAGCCTCTGGTCCTGATTCTGTTTCAAATAGAGTTCTGGCTGCATGTGCAGATATTATTGCGATGCCACTCACTGCATTATTCAACAGATCTCTCGAAGAAGCCACAGTTCCTGCAATATGGAAGATAGCTAATGTAATTCCGATATATAAAAAAGGTGAAAAGGAATTATGTTCAAATTACCGACCAATATCACTTCTTAGCTGTGTAGGTAAAGCTATGGAAAGGTGTGTACAATGTCACGTGTTTGCTTATTTGAAGGAGTATAACCTGTTAACACCAGTTCAGTCCGGTTTTATTCCATGTGATTCAACTGTATACCAACTCATTTGTTTGTATAATGATATATGCATAGCTTTTGATGATAAGATAACATCACAGGCGATTTTCTTTGACGTGTCAAAAGCTTTCGACAGAGTTTGGCACAAGGGTTTGATGAAAAAGTTATACGCTATTGGCATAAGGGGACAGTTGTATTTTTGGTTTGATAATTATTTGAGGGAAAGAAAACAATGTGTTGTGGTAAAAGGTTGTAAGTCACAGTTTTTGCCGGTTTCTGCGGGTGTTCCCCAAGGGTCAGTATTAGGACCTCTCCTCTTTTTGGTTTATATAAACGACATTGTTGATAATATTGAATCAGTGATTAAACTATTTGCAGATGAAACCCTTTCCGTAGAATTGAAATACTCAATTCTGATTTAGGTAAGATTGCAAACTGGGCCATTAAATGGAAAGTGAAATTTAATCAGTCGAAAACAGAGTTAATATCCTTTTCCGGTCAAAGATGTATACAGAAATTTCCCCTTGTTTTTGGCGATGTAGCCCTCATAGAGAAAGAAAGTCATAAACATTTAGGTGTTATTTTTCAAGATAATTGTAAATGGGCCTTACACATACAGTCTATTGTGGCAACCTGTCGAGTACTTGTGGCTTGTTTAAAATCTTATAAATATAGGCTCAGTCGAAGATCCCTAGAAGCAATGTGTAAATCTTTTATTTTACCTTATTTTGATTATTGTGATGTTGTGTGGGATAATTGTACAAAGAAGCTTTCAGATGAGCTGGAGAAGATGCAACTCGAATCCATTCGAATTATTGTTGGTGCTGTTAAAGGCACTTCACACGAAAAATTGTTTACAGAATCTGGCTTTATACCACTTACAGAGCGAAGACGCCGTCACAAATTAATGTTATATTATAAAATGGTCCACAGCAATGTACCAAATTACCTCAACGTTTTATTGCCACCTCTTGTTTCTGACCTAAATCCCTACCACCACAGACACCCACTAGAGCGTAAGACTCCCCAGTGTAAATCAGATTTGTACAAGTCATCTTTTATTCCTTCTGCAACTAGTCTCTGGAATAAGTTGCCTGAAAATATACAACAATGTGATTCTGTTGGTCTGTTCAAGCGACATTTCACAGCTTTTGATATTTCAATTCCACCATATTACTATTCCCCAAATCGCAAAACTGAAGTTTTGCATTGCAGGTTAAGACTTGGAATGAGTGATTTACAATATGATATGTTTAATCGCCACCTAGAAAACAACCCGGAATGTTCTTGTGGTTATTTTGCTGAAACTGTTCATCACTATTTGCTATCATGTCCCCTGTTTAATGATGCAAGAACCGCAACAATCGGTACATTAGCTCCAGAATTTGTTAATATTGACACACTCCTGACAGGTGATTCAAACATTTCCATATTTGAAAATAGTGCTATTTTTGTTGTTGTCCAAAGCTATATTGAGAAATCAAACCGCTTTGGGACACCTTAGTTCGATGTTGGTGTGGGTTTTTCTAAATATATTATTTGGGGCCCATCTTTTTTTTGATATTTTGTTGTGTCTTTCGTTCTCGTTTTGTATTTGTTTTTGTTTTCGGTATTGACACAGATTGTGTTCGATAATTCAAACTAAGTTTTCCTTGCTGTTTTTCTCCTTTTTTTTTTATTTTTTTTTTTTTTTTAACATATATATATATATTTTTTTTTGTGTCTCATCTCTTTTTTCAAAAAATGTGTCGCATTGATCATAATCCGCCATGAAATTTCAGGAATGTTTATGTGAGCACTTACCATAAGTTTTAAACTTGTTGTGCTCCTTCTTAATGATGTTGTTATATTATCATGTGTCTGTTTACGAATAAAATACTGTTTAAAGGAACTTACACATTCACACATGGGCATTCTTATATGCTCCACTTACACATTCCCACATGGACATTCGACTACGCCCACTTACACATTCCCACATGGACATCTTTAAAGCACTGCGCTTACATATTCTCGCACACCTACGCGTATAACGGACTATGGCTAAACATCATTGCAAAAAAATCATAGCATACAATATATCACAGAAAATATACGGACGTACATAAAACCAATACATACATGTACATTACTGCTGATTGCACTGGCAGAAGAGGGGCTGAGTCAGTCGGGTATGTGGATGTGTTTACATGTTGCCAAGGGTGATGGATTTGGGGATGAAGCTGTTTTGCAGCCTGAGTGTCCTAGCTTTGTGCGTGAGAAGTCTACGGCCAGAGGGAAGGAGTTCATAGAGGTGGGCAAGGACATGGGACCTATCTGAAGATATAAATGGTCTATGTAGAGAGAGCCAGTTGGCGGTCCAGGCTAAATGGTTTATGGTTAACCATAACTCCGTACAGTGGAACCCCCCTTGTACGACCTTAAAACAAATCAGAAAATCCGCTCTTAATAGGGAGCGAGTCTTTAAGTTACTGTGCTTGACACTTCAAGGTGCACGGAGCCCCTAAGGCTTTCAGTCATTCCTCGGGCATGTATCCATTTGAAATTATACTAAGTTTCATTGACCTTTTTGCAACGAGTCGAAAACTGCGATTTGTTTTTACGAATTAATTTAAGTACACTCTTTGACTGTAATTTATGTTCCCCATAATTATAAAACAATTTTAATTTTCCATATATGGTTAAAGGTTTTATAAAGCTTTTAAAACCCCGGGGAAACCACGCTGTAATTTTCTGAGCCTGCCCTCTGGAGAGCTAACCCATTGTGTAGATAGAGAAAACTACATGGCTTGCTGTGTCGTACCAGATTTACACGAGTTGTTTTTTAAAATATTGAACTGCGAGCGAAAGCGAGCTGTTCACTATTTGAAAAAACAACGAGTGTAAATCTGGTACGACACCGCAAGCCATGTAGTATTCTGTTTATCCTACATACTGTACTTACGTGTATTTTACTGAAAATGTCTTGCAGTCGAGGCAGCTAAATTGAAGACGCTTGTTTTGGAACCTCGATCTCTTCTAAAGCCTTGTGCAATCTATACTGTTCAAAAAAAGAAACGCATAGCTTGTAATATTTGGTTAATTTAGTTATATGGCTACAAGGATATCCACCAAACTGCAGAAAATGTTTATCTGGTCGTCGACCTTTCGTCCATTGCCACAAGTGAGCTCTGCACGTGACGCATGCGTTATCAGTGGCTACAATGTCAAAATTGCTCATTTGGCATGACCACTCGTCATGCTTCAGTGTAATCTCGTGAAACTCGGGGAATATTGAGCTCTCACCATGTCTTCCAAAACCCATAAAAGCGGATTGTTCGCCACAAAGAAATCAGACGACAATTCAGCGACGAAAGATGGCCCGATTGAGCAGAGAAGACCGCCAAATTGCATTGGGTCGTTTACAAGCAGGCCAAAGTCAAAGTGCAATCGCCAGGCACTTCCACGTGTCCCAGAGCACCATCAGTAGACTGTGGGTCAGGTTTCAAGCCACTGGCTCCGTTGCTGACTTGCCACGAGCGGGAAGACCAAGGGCGACAACTGCTGCTCACGACCGCTTCATACGGCTCCGCCACCTCCGGAATCGTTTCCTGTCGGCCTCATCTTCTGTCCAGGCTCTCCCCGGGCCACACCGATTATCGGACCAGACCGTGCGGAACCGCCTGCATGAAGCTGGTTTGAGAGCTCGCAGACCTCACAGAGGAGCTGTCCTCACCCGCCGCCATCGCCAGAACCGAGTGCAGTGGGGCAACCAGCACCTTCGCTGGACCGTCCGGAATCACTGGAGACACGTGTGGTTCAGCGACGAGTCCTACTTCCTGCTCCAGCGACATGATGGTCGGAGGAGGGTCTACCGGAGAGTAAACGAACGTTACGCGCCCAACTGTGTGGATGAGGCACCCGTTCATGGTGGTGGAGGCGTCATGGTGTGGGGGGCGATCAATACCGCTGGAAGGAGCACCCTGGTGCACGTCCAAGGGCGCATAACTGCCCAGCGATACGTGGAGGAAATTCTGCGCCCACACGCCCTTCCTCTTCTGGCTGACCAGGATGCCATATTCCAGCAGGACAACGCTCGCCCGCACACAGCACGACTCACCACCCAGTTCCTCACCGACCACCATGTCCAGGTGCTTCCCTGGCCATCCATGTCGCCAGACATGAACCCGATAGAACACCTCTGGGATGAATTGGACAGACGTGTGCGCAGGCGAGAAGAAGCGCCGGCAAATCACCGCGATCTATTGCAGGCACTTCAGGAGGAGTGGGACACCATCCCACAGCAAGATATCCGGCATCTGATCCAGTCCATGCCCAGAAGGTGCCGGGCAGTTGTTGCTGCTCAAGGCAGTCACACCCCCTACTGAATTGACAGCCTCGGCACCCAATCGTATTGATTGACTGATTGATTTGAAGATGCAAATGAACTGTGTGTGCATTCAACTGTGTCCATACCAAATTTCAAACAAATAATCTAAATATTGGATTTTCTGTTAATTTTTTCGAAAAATAAAACAAATTTGGCAAGTAGCAACTATGCGTTTCTTTTTTTGAACAGTATATTGCGTCAAAGCAAAGAAACGTCACTCTGAAAGTGTGGTGTGACGTGTTAGTTCTAAAGATTCATCGAGGGTAATTAGCGAGCGCAATTTTTGTTTCTATAATGACGTTTGTCTCGGTGACTGGCATCATAAGCAGTGGATAAACAGGTCCCTGCTAGACTTGCTTGACATGACCTCATTTACATGATATACACACGTGTGATTTGAACGATTATTATCTCACGGGTGTCTCTCTCACGTATGTAGGATAATTATCTATTCTATTTCATCATTGTCTGGGCAGCATAAGCCTCGATCAGGCCCCGTAAGTGAACTAATTACACCAAAAGCCTATATGAAAGTATATTAGTCTCGACGAGACAGAGAGAATTCTTTTTATCTTGGGTAGTTTACGTCATGACATTGAGTTTGATTACGCATGGAAATTGTAAAACATATCATTTGAGTCAATGTTGGCATACCGCACACAGCCTTTAGCCCCAGAACGTGATCACGGGAACATAATGTTGATTTCATTTTGGCGGGAGATGCGAACTGACAAACTGTGACCGCATAAAGTTTCGTTACGGTTTGGCTGGCAACATTAAAGGTAGGCCTATGTGTAGTCATCTGTTGGATAGTTGTGCAAATGTTTTGACTGTTTATATTCTTATCTGCGACAAAAAGACAAATCAGTAATTCCTCGGTACTTTCTGAGCGGAGCAGCATTTTCAAAATGTAGGTACATTTACAGAGGCTATGAACAGAACAGCTGAGAAAGCAGGGTCTTAACAAGAACTCGGGAAGTCTTCAATTGGGGGGCCTTACATGAAAGGGGTTCCACTGAATAAAGTAAACTTGGTCAATGCATAAAGAAATCAAGCGACCGAAATTCCCCAGCAAGGGTACGATAAAGTGTACAATGAAATGATCGAATGCCTGCAAGCTTGATGTCAACAACCGGGACAACTAGGTCACGGGGGGACTGCCGAACTGCCGGAGTTCGTGGTCGTAAACGACTTTTGCCTTTCCCAGAGCTGATGCACTGACTTAGTGCAGCTGTTCACGTTATCCTTTGCCGTGCTTCCTGGGTTCACCTGTACCCAGAGACACACTAAAATCATTGTAACTCTGGAACCATTAAAGGTATCGTTTTGAAATTTTAAGTATCTCTCACACACCTAATTTGCTCTCTGTCTGCAAATTTTTAGTGTGTACATGACAAAACATTAAAATTAATTGATTATGTTAATTGACATAAACACTACCGATTGCGCGGGTTCACACAAACCATACTTTTAAAGAGTAGTAGTGATTGTAACTATCCCTCTGCCGACGGCGCGGGTTCTGCTACACCCATAAATACCAAAGCGGCGGAACAGTGTCTGTCTGCCTGTTTGTCTCCAAGAGACTGTCTGTCTCTCTGTCTGTCTGTCCGTATCTCTCTGTCTGTATGTCTGTTGTCAGTTGCTCTGTCTGTCTGTCTGTCTGTCTGTCTGTCAATCTGTCTATCCGTCTATCTGACTGTCTGTCTATCTGACTGTCTGTCTGTCTCTCTCTGTCTCTCTCTCTGTCTCTCTCTCTCTGTCTCTCTCTCTCTCTGTCTCTCTCTCTCTGTCTCTCTCTCTCTTAGTCTCTCTCTCTGTCTCTCTTTCTTAGTCTCTCTCTTTCTTAGTCTCTCTCTCTCTTTCTTAGTCTCTCTCTCTTTCTTAGTCTCTCTCTCTCTTTCTTAGTCTCTCTCTTTCTTAGTCTCTCTCTCTCTCTTTCTTAGTCTCTCTCTCTCTCTCTTTCTTAGTCTCTCTCTCTTTCTTAGTCTCTCTCTCTCTTTCTTAGTCTCTCTCTCTCTCTCTTTCTTAGTCTCTCTCTCTCTCTTTCTTAGTCTCTCTCTCTTTCTTAGTCTCTCTCTCTCTCTTTCTTAGTCTCTCTCTCTCTCTCTTTCTTAGTCTCTCCCTCTCTCTCTTTCTTAGTCTCTCTCTCTCTTTCTTAGTCTCTCTCTCTCTCTTTCTTAGTCAGTCTCTCTCTCTCTCTTTCTTAGTCTCTCTCTCTCTTTCTTAGTCTTTCTCTCTCTTTCTTAGTCTCTCTCTCTCTTTCTTAGTCTCTCTCTCTCTCTTTCTTAGTCTCTCTCTCTCTCTCTCTCTCTCTTAGTCTCTCTCTCTCTTTCTTAGTCTCTCTCTCTCTCTTTCTTTGTCTCTCTCTCTTTCTTAGTCTCTCTCTCTTTCTTAGTCTCTCTCTCTCTCTCTTTCTTAGTCTCTCTCTCTCTCTTAGTCTCTCTCTCTTTCTTAGTCTCTCTCTCTCTTTCTTAGTCTCTCTCTCTCTTTCTTAGTCTCTCTCTCTCTCTTTCTTAGTCTCTCTCTCTTTCTTAGTCTCTCTCTCTCTCTCTTTCTTAGTCTCTCTCTCTCTTTCTTTGTCTCTCTCTCTCTCTTTCTTAGTCTCTCTCTTTCTTAGTCTCTCTCTCTCTCTTTCTTAGTCTCTCTCTCTCTTTCTTAGTCTCTCTCTCTCTCTCTCTTTCTTAGTCTCTCAGTCTCTCCCAGTCTCTCTCAGTCTCTCCCTCCCCCTCTCCCTCCCCCTCTCCCTCCCCTGCAAGAAGTCGGTGAAGGGAGAAACTCGATGCACCCACTGAAGTAGCGCTGTTGGTTTCCCTGAACCCACCGATTGTGACAGGGGAGGCTACTGCTCCTTTCACAACGGACTCTGCACCCGAGTTGTTGGCCTTTAAAGTCAACACCTGTGGTTTGTAGAGTTCACGATTCACGGCCAAAGTTCTCGATGGATCTGCTTCAAATTTGGTGGGCATATTCAGGTAGACCCCGGACACAATCGTGGAAAATTTTGAACACGTACGTGCTCTCAGCGCGCAGCGCTGAACCGATTTTGGTTTTTCTGTACATCCATTCCCAGTAACTCTTCCTTATCTTCTCCAGTGTTTTGCGCGTTTATCTCCCTTCCTTCGTACGGTATTCGGCTCTACTTCTTCCCGGCGAAGCGGGTATTCATCTAGTATTTAATAATATTTAGGCTTTTTCAAATTTCCCTTGTTTTAACCTAATTTCTTGGTTAAAACTTGTCTAAATTCTTTCTCAATAAATATCAATTCCACACTTTGGCCTTAAATCCAAGTGTTTCCCTTCACAGATATCCCCTTGGGGTTGGCAGATGAGGGTAGTCTCCCATGCCAACAGAAGCTACCATTCAGAGAGTGGTTTGCTTCTTAGTTGGATACCTTGGGTTGACAACTCTCGCCATCAGTACCACCTGACCACTGATGAGACACAATAGTGTCGAAACACGTGTCTGGTCTAGGTACAAAAACAATGGTCCTCCTCAGGACTAGATTACCTTGTGATACGTCCCCCACAAAGGGACTTTGCTCTGTAAATCTCGGTCCCCCTTGAGGAGGGTCTGATGCTCCCAATAGGCTGTCTGTGAAGGGATACTTACTTCTCTCTCTTTCTCTGTCAAGAGATTTTAACAAAATTATCTCGGAAGAAAGTCTCTGCTGACTTTCAATTGTTTCTTTCACAATTTCTTCTGTTTTATATCTATCTATATATAATATGTAAAGCGCATTGAGCATATATATGATTATGCGCTATAGCAAATGTCCATTATTATTATTATTATTATTATTATTATTATTATTATTATTATTATATATACGACTAGTGTCTGTCTGTCTGTCTGTCTGTCTGTCTGTTCGCGATGCACGGCCAAAGTTCTCGGTGGATCTTTTTCAAATTTGGACACCGTATTCAGCTACACCCCGGACAAAACCTCATCGATGAGATATTTCAACACGTGCTCTCAGCGCGCAGCGCTGTGCGCGCTGAACCGATTTTGTTGTTGTTGTTGTTGTTGTTGTCGGGATCCACTACCAGTAACTCTTCCTTATCTTCTCCAGTGTTTTCAGCCGCGATTATCTCCCTTCCTCCGTGTGGCGTCAATCCATATTCCCGTTACTACGTTACTATTTTTAGAAAGTCACTGCACGTTACTATTTTTAGAAGGTCTCCAGTGTTTTGCGCGTTTATCTCCTTTCCTTCGTGCGCCCCGGCGTACACCCGGCAAAGCCGGGTCCCAGGCGCAGCCTGGTATTCGGCTCTACTTCTTGCCGGCGAAGCCGTACCCGGCGAAGCGGGTATTCATCTAGTATATATACACTAGATGATTACCCGCTTCGCCGGGTACCGGCTTCGCCGGCAAGAAGTAGAGCCGAATACCAGGCTGCGCCTGGGACCCGGCAAACGCCGGCTTCGCCGGCGCACGAAGGAAAGGAGATAAACGCGCAAAACACTGGAGACCTTCTAAAAATAGTAACGTGCAGTGACTTTCTAAAAATAGTAACGTAGTAACGGGAATATGGATTGACGCCACACGGAGGAAGGGAGATAATCGCGGCTGAAAACACTGGAGAAGATAAGGAAGAGTTACTGGTAGTGGATCCCGACAAAACAAAAAAAAAGGTTCAGCGCGCACAGCGCTGCGCGCTGAGAGCACGTGTTGAAATATCTCATCGATGAGGTTGTGTCCGGGGTGTAGCTGAATACGGTGTCCAAATTTGAAAAAGATCCACCGAGAACTTTGGCCGTGCATCGCGAACAGACAGACAGACAGACAGACAGACAGACAGACAGACACTAGTCGTATATATATATAGATAGAGAGAGACAGAGAGAGACAGAGAGAGAGAGAGAGAGAGAGAGAGAGAGAGAGAGAGAGAGAGAGAGAGAGAGAGAGAGAGAGAGAGAGACACACACACACACACACAGAATTGAATTGAACTTTATTTAACAAGGATATATATATTTAGAGAGAGAGAGAGAGAGAGAGAGAGAGAGAGACAGACAGACAGACAGACAGACAGACAAAAAAGTGAGAGAGAAAGAGAGTTAGACACAAGATAAGATTAAAAAACAATAGTACAACCATTTACCAGACATTATGTAATTAGAGAGTAAAATATAGTATTGAGCAATAGCATCTAATTTAATGGTCATAGAGAAAGCTGTGTTGGTTTCACACGGGATTCTGTACAGGCTTGACGCGTCTCATCCAATAGCGGCCGCCGAGCACGTAAGGCTTGAACCTCGCCCTAGTCATCCCTGCACAAAGAGCACAGAGTTCGTAATAACGGGGTCTTTGAACGACGCATCTTCTTCTAACTATTCCCCTAAAACAGTAACGCTTGACCTCCGGAGCTTGCGTAATGGAAGCGTCAACATAGACCTGGATGGAAGCCAACAGTCCATGAACAATGATCACGCACAGAATGAGCGCTGTGAACAGTACTGGCTGAGCGAACGAGGTCACAAGTAATGTTGGAACATACGTATGACGTCACGACACAATACACGTACGTCAGCAAAATGTAAACGACAACAGCCTTATTAATCAAATAAACAAATAAACAAACACACATTGATGACATTATGAATTTCTGTTTTGATCAAAGAATCTTTAAAAATAAAAAATAAACACACACAAAGGGACGTATAAGTGCCCAAACATACACGTCATGACTATTTTGGAATATATTTTGAAATTCTACTGTCTTTTTATATTTAGTCAAGTTTTGACTAAATATTTTAACATCGAGAGGGAATCGAAACGAGGGTCGTGGTGTATGTGCGTGTGTCTGTGTGTGTGTCTGTGTGTGTGTGTGTGTGCGCGTGTGTGTAGAGCGATTCAGACTAAACTACTGGACCGATCTTTATGCAATTTGACATGAAAGTTCCTGGGTATGAAATCCCCGAACGTTTTTTTCATTTTTTTGATAAATGTCTTTGATGACGTCATATCCGGCTTTTCGTGAAAGTTGAGGCGGCACTGTCACGCCCTCATTTTTCAACCAAATTGGTTGAAATTTTGGTCAAGTAATGTTCGACGAAGCCCGGACTTCGGTATTGCATTTCAGCTTGGTGGCTTAAAAATTAATTAATGACTTTGGTCATTAAAAATCTGAAAATTGTAAAAAAAAATAAAAATTTATAAAACGATCCAAATTTACGTTTATCTTATTCTCCATCATTTGCTGATTCCAAAAACATATAAATATGTTATATTCGGATTAAAAACAAGCTCTGAAAATTAAATATATAAAAATTATTATCAAAATTAAATTGTCGAAATCAATTTAAAAACACTTTCATCTTATTCCTTGTCGGTTCCTGATTCCAAAAACATATAGATATGATATGTTTGGATTAAAAACACGCTCAGAAAGTTAAAACAAAAAGAGGTACAGAAAAGCGTGCTATCCTTCTTAGCGCAACTACTACCCCGCTCTTCTTGTCAATTTCACTGCCTTTGCCATGAGCGGTGGACTGACGATGCTACGAGTATACATACGGTCTTGCTGAAAAATGGCATTGCGTTCAGTTTCATTCTGTGAGTTCGACAGCTACTTGATTAAATATTGTATTTTCGCCTTACGCGACTTGTTTGTCTATACCTACAATATTAAAATCACACGAAAAAAAGCATGGGTCTGGCCTCAGCATTGTAAGCACTGCCCTTGCCACATGATAGTTAGACGTACCTGTGTGTGTGTGCCCGGAGCCTGAAGACCACGTGGTAAGGCTTCAACTCCAGCACGATCCCATTCTTCCACGAGCTGCGCGTGACCGGAAGTAGCTCGTGCTGTGTCGGCGGGAGGACGTCAAAGTGCTGTAAGAGCGTGGTGACGTAGAGAAAGACACGTGACCTGGCGAAACTCTCTCCGACGCAGCTCCTCTTTCCCACACCGAAAGCGATCATACTGCAGACAGACAGACAGACAGACAGACAGACAGACAGACAGACGCACACACAATTTTATATGGCATAATTTAGTAATACTGCAAAATCACCCACCCACCCACCCACACACCCACACATACACACACGCACACACACACACACACACACACACACACACACACACACACACACACACACACACACACACACACACACACACACACACACACACACACACACCAACACACGAAGACTTAGGCCACAAAAAAAAAATGCTTTGGTTACGGTTTCCCGACCGACCCTAACTTTTTGGGCCGACCCTAAACTTTTTTTTTGGTCCTAAAGCTAAAAATAAAATGAACCAAACACATACATACACACACAAAAAAACACACACACACACACAAAAACCCACCGAAAACGACAACACCACGGCACAGAGAAAACATCGATCGCCGGCGAGCAGACAACAACAAGCCCGACAAGGGACACCACTCCGCTTTTTACAACTCCCATATCCAAGGGAAGTCAGTCTCGTGCGTTCGTTCGTTCGTTGCGCGAACGTAAAAAGATGTCGTCTGCATTTGCAATCGTATTCGGAAAGTGCGTTCATATCGAACAAACACGACTGATAAGTCAGTACTCGAAGAGTGCAACCTTGGTGGACATTTTTCATGATTTTCATCCAACTTTGGACGGCAAACTGTTCGGGATAAAATGTGTTGGGTCGACGAAAATAAGTGCCGAGCCCGAAGACTCTTTCGAACTGGACTTTGGCATGACTCTCGAAAACTATTTTTGACTCACATGCGAAGCAAAAGTGAGTCTATGTACTCACCCGAGTCGTCCGTCCGTCCGTCCGTCCGTCCGTCCGTCCGTCCGTCCGGACGTCCGTCCGTCCGTCCGTCCGGAAAACTTTAACGTTGGATATTTCTTGGACACTATTCAGTCTATCAGTACCAAATTTGGCAAGATGGTGTATGATGACAAGGCCCCAAAAAACATACGTAGCATCTTGACCTTGCTTCAAGGTCAAGGTCGCAGGGGCCATAAATGTTGTCTAAAAAACAGCTATTTTTCCCATTTTTCCCATTTTCTCTGAAGTTTTTGAGATTGAATACCTCACCTATATATGATATATAGGGCAAAGTAAGCCCCATCTTTTGATACCAGTTTGGTTTACCTTGCTTCAAGGTCAAGGTCACAGGAGCTCTTCAAAGTTGGATTGTATACATATTTTGAAGTGACCTTGACCCTGAACTATGGAAGATAACTGTTTCAAACTTAAACATTATGTGGGGCACATGTTATGCTTTCATCATGAGACACATTTGGTCACATATGATCAAGGTCAAGGTCACTTTGACCCTTATGAAATGTGACCAAAATAAGGTAGTGAACCACTAAAAGTGACCATATCTCATGGTAGAAAGAGCCAATAAGCACCATTGTACTTCCTATGTCTTGAATTAACAGCTTTGTGTTGCATGACCTTGGATGACCTTGACCTTGGGTCAAGGTCACATGTATTTTGGAAGGAAAAATGTGTAAAGCATGTGAGTCGTATGGGCTTTGCCCTTCTTGTTATCATTTCAAGAGGGACCAACCAAAAAAAAAAAAAAAAAAAAAAAAAAAGTTTAATCGACCTACCTGCCCTATTTTTTTTGGCCATGAAACCGTAACCAAAGCATTTTTTTTTTTTTTTGGCCTTACACTTTTTGTGCACAAAACTACACCGATAGATAGATGTAAACAAGAATGTGTATGTGAAACTGACTATACGTAAAACAATTATGGTCAATTATGGTTATGTTGGAATGTTAGCATGTTAAAGTTTTGCCACTGCACTGCTGTTAGCAATTATCAATTGATACAGAGAAAAAAATAACGGCTGACCTCTGTCTCAAGGGATGATTGGCAGGCAGTAGTTGACCTGCGTCGTCAAGGAAACGTTCGGGTTTGAATGCTTCCGGGTCAGGATAAATTTCAGGGTCACGATGGAAAACTAGAGTATTTGCAAACACCTAAAACAACCAAACAAAAAATAAAATCGATAAAGGTCGCGCGTAAGGTATCACACACACACACACACACACACACACACACACACACACACACACACACACACACACACACACACACACACACACACACACACACACACACACACACACACTCTCCCTCCCTCCCTCCCTCCCTCCCTCCCTCCCTCCCTCCCTCCCTCCCTCTCTCTCTCTCTCTCTCTCTCTCCCTCTCCCTCTCCCTCTCTCTCTCTCTCTCTCTCTCTCTGAGTCTGAGTTTGAGTCTCTCGCATGCTTTGTTGCTAGTACCGTGGCTCCCTTGGGTATGGTGTAGCCGTCCAATGTGACGTCATCAGTGGTCAGATGGGGCAGTCCCATGGACACAGGGGAAGCAAGACGCAGCGTTTCCAGGACAACCGCCTCCACGTAAGGGAGATCACCCCTGTCTTGTATCCGCGGAGTTCGCTCCCCGAGTTTGGTGTCAAGGTCCTTCTGGATCCTGCGGACGACTTCCGGGTTATGGGTCAGGTAGAGGAACAGCGCTTTCAGCGTCTGTGTGGAGGTGAGGGAGGCTGGAATAGGACACACCAGTTTACAGTTAGAAAAGTCGAAGATTATAAAAACAACAGGAATGACAGAAGCTTTTCTTCTTGGTTCAAAGATGGCCAAGAGTGTGTGTCTTCAACTGTCAAGTAAAGCCATAGGGGCAGGTCGCAGAATATTGACCACTTTTTGTTTCTAGCTGATAACTAGGTGGTTTTCCTGCGAAGAAGTTTCATTTTGTGTTTTTTGTGGCACGTCCTTCTCTTTTTAGTTAACCGTCAGGCATAATTAGAGCGAATAACCTTTGATAGACATTCAACAAAAATTAAATACAAACAATTCCAAAAATGGTCCATATTAGGAGCCTGGGCGCCTAATATGGACCAGTGGAGAGGCCTTCACATATCACTGTAAAAAGCCCCCTATACTTTAAAATAACATGATACATATTAGTGTGAAAGTCAGACAAATTCAAATATTCTTTAGATTTATCTGTTACAGTTTGATGAAAACATTATTTGAAGCACAACATGAACCTACATAAAATTATTAAAAAATAAGAGAATATAAATGAAATTATCAACTTCCACGAAATGAAAACTATTTCTTATATTTTGTTGAAAGCTCGAGGGCTACTTTTAGGTTATTTTCAGCAAGCTTTAAAAAAAATGAACCCAGCCTTTAGCTTTCATTTTTCTTCTATTTGTTGAAGGTTGTCCATATTAGGGGACACACATATACTTTGAGACTTTGCTATTATGTTTTGTTTGCAGTAGAAACTCAAATATAACAAGTCCAGTCTCAGCTGTCATATATAGCTCTGATTTTTATAACAGCTTTGTGTGTATAGACAGAAACTAGTCCGTTTTAAGCGTCAAAATTAGAGTGAACGCTACCAAAAGATTTAAAAAAAAAAAGATTTTTAAAAAACCAAACAACTAACGGTTTTTAGGTTTGTGTTTCTGCAACTGTTTTAACATGTGCAAGTTATCCAGAGAGGGTAAATACAGCGAATGCAATTTTTTGAGCGCTCTAGCGCCCTATAGTTGGTCAGAACAGGACGTGGTCCATGTTAGGAAGTGGTCTATATTAGGCAACCTTCCCGGGCCCTACTAAAAAAAAAAAAAACCATGAAAATAACAGATTGCAAAAATGTCGCAAGTAAACCTATATTGTACTGTGTTTAGTACCTCTATATATTGTATATCTATGATATAATTATATGTCTTGTTTCGTCAGAAAGTAAGCAGATTAGTGAAATTCATAATCATCTTTAGAGTTGGCTAGCATTGGTGAGTGGATTTGCATGTCTTCGAGTGTACTGAGAGCGAAGAAAATATCTAAGACCGTCTGCTCGAGTTGGACCGGAACTACCGCGTGTGGTTTGCTGTTGTGAAGGATCTTGAGCAACTTCTGTGGAAATATGGACCGACACGCACACATACATACACACACAAACGCACGCACGCATGCTTTCACGCACGCACGCACGCACGCACGCACGCACGCACACACACACACACACATACACACACACACACACACACACACACACACACACACACACACACACACACACACACACACACACAGACACATAACCGTGGGCACACACTGTGACACACACACCATCCTGAACTCAGGTAAAATGAGTTACTTCCCTTCGGGTCTCATTTATCCCTGACAGGATGCCTTTGTTTTCCTTCTCTGGAGAGGAAATCGATTTATTTTTTTATTTTATACATATCTAGAGCTTTTCGTAATGTGTTATTGATATAAGCAGATTCGCGATCGTCGATAATGATTTTTCATGGTGTTGTGTAATTTTTAAATTACAAAGGAATTGTTATGTAAGACAGTTTCAAGCGAGCTATCTTTCGCGGATGTATTTACTGTGCAAACAACTCTAAATATAGCAAAAGTGTCACGTGATAATCAACTTTGTCACGTGATCATAACAAAATGGATACGGAGCGGACGGAACTTTTTCCGTAACCAGTTGGGAGTGATGCAACAATATCATAGTCACGGACTCCTTCCCTTAGCAGTCTCAAAGTTTCGACTTGTTTTGACCTTAGAACAATGTCTTTATCATAAATGTGAAGAACAGAACGGAGATCACTGTCGAAGTCGGCCATTCTACAATCACGTTCGTCTTTCGTCTTTTGATCAGAAACATTAGCGAAAAACATAAATTATGGGAGATAACTCTGTATTCCTGTTTTGATAGATTTCGGCTTTTAGACACTTCCTTTCCCTGAACTCCGCGTAGCAATCATCCATCCTGTTAGAGAGACATGAGCGATAGCGTGGACCGATGATTATGAAAATGACACACACACCTGCTCCAACGGTGTTTATGAGAAGACCGCGGACGTGGTCGTCAGTCATCCACTGGTTGTCTCCCTTGCCCTGCTCGTCCAGCAGAATGTCCGCAATGCCCCGCGGTTCGCCTCTCACTCGACTTGCCTGAAAATGGGTCAGAGGTCGTCATCTCAGTCTATAAGATGCTTGATGAAACAAATGAAACAGAAGGGAATAAGCTACGGACAAAAAAGCTAGTCTGTCGAAAAGACATCAACAAAAGTTTTTGTCATTCTATTTTGTGCAAAAGCAAGTGCAAAATATTGGTCAGAGCCCTGGTGACTGAGCAAACAAACTTTACGCTGACCTTGACCTTCACCACACCCGTGACTTCATGCTCCATGCACGACAACTTTAACACAGTTCACAGGCCAGATGTATTTCTCGGAGTCAGCTTTGTGACCCTCTATGGTGTCCGAACACCTCCGTGTGCACACACGCGCACGATAGAAATCCCAAGCTCACAGCCAAAGTCTCAGGTTTCGCAAAACACGAAGACACGCACGCAACACCTCTCGCCTATATCCTCATGATCGTATCCCGATACTTGGACGAGACAAGTCCAATGCTGGCATGTCGAAGAAGACAGCCGGAAGTGGGCTTGAGTCAAAATATCTCGCCATTATTATCCTCATCGTATTAGCAATACCTATCCCAATTTAAGGCAACTTGTCTGAGAGGACGTTAACCTCAAAAAGTCAGTCAGTCAGTTCACATGCACTACTGATACCCATCCGATACAACTGACTGACACCAATACTGATACCCATCCCATACAACTGACTGACACCGATACTGATACCCATCCGATACAACTGACTGACACCAAAACTGATACCCATCCGATACACCTGACTTACACCAATACTGATACCCATCCGATACAACTGACTTACACCAATACTGATACCCATCCGATACAACTGACTTACACCAATACTGATACCCATCTGACACAACTGACTTACACCAATACTGATACCCATCCGATACAACTGACTTACACCAATACTGATACCCATCCCGGCCATACAACTGACTGACACCAATACTGATACCCATCAGATACAACTGACTTACACCAATACTGATACCCATCTGACACAACTGACTTACACCAATACTGATACCCATCCGATACAACTGACTGACACCAATACTGATACCCATCCGATACAACTGACTCACACCTGACTCACACCTGACTTACACCAATACTAATACCCATCCGATACAACTGACTTACACCAATACTGATACCCATCCGATACAACTGACTTACACCAATACTGATACCCATCTGACACAACTGACTTACACCAATACTGATACCCATCCGATACAACTGACTTACACCAATACTGATACCCATCCCGGCCATACAACTGACTGACACCAATACTGATACCCATCCGATACAACTGACTTACACCAATACTGATACCCATCTGACACAACTGACTTACACTAATACTGATACCCATCCGATACAACTGACTGACACCAATACTGATACCCATCCGATACAACTGACTCACACCAATAATGATACCCATCCCATACAACTGACTGACACCAATACTGATACCCATCTGACACAACTGACTTACACCAATACTGATACCCATCCGATACAACTGACTGACACCAATACTGATACCCATCCGATACAACTGACTCACACCTGACTTACACCAATACTGATACCCATCCGATACAACTGACTTACACCAATACTGATACCCATCCGATACAACTGACTTACACCAATACTGATACCCATCTGACACAACTGACTTACACCAATACTGATACCCATCCGATACAACTGACTTACACCAATACTGATACCCATCCCGGCCATACAACTGACTGACACCAATACTGATACCCATCCGATACAACTGACTTACACCAATACTGATACCCATCTGACACAACTGACTGACACCAACACTGATACCCATCCCATACAACTGACTCACACCATCAAGACGACTCACACCATCAAGACGACACACACCATCAAGACGACACACACCATCAAGACGACTCACACCATCAAGACGACTCACACCATCACCATCAAGACGACTCACACCATCAAGACGACTCTCACCATCAAGACGACACACACCATCAAGACGACACACACCATCAAGACGACTCACACCATCAAGACGACTCACACCATCAAGACGACTCACACCATCAAGACGACTCACACCATCACCATCAAGACGACTCACACCATCAAGACGACTCTCACCATCAAGACGACTCACACCATCAAGACGACTCACACCATCAAGACGACTCACCTTGGACTGGGTGAACAGCCTCTCCATCAATGTGTCCCGGGCCTGGATGACGTCACGACAGAGCTTGTGGTAGGGTAGGAGGGGGAGGTGACGCAGCCAGGGGCAGGCGGTCAGCAGGGTGTCCGTAATGGGGCTGAAGATTTCATTGATCGTGTCATCGAACTGTTTGGCCGCCGCCACCAGGCTGGGGACTGGATGTTCGCCTGTCATCTGAGGTCAAGCATTACAATTGGTGAGAGCGTTCGGGAAATCATAAATAGAATTAATAACACAAAGAAAGCTGTCGTTGTCGGAGAATGAACATTTATGATATTAACACTTTAAGCTTTTTGGACTGAGCAGGGTCTTTTCAAAGTACAAAACATGTGCTTTTTCACATGTATTTACACACCCACGCACGCACGAACGCGCCCACACACAAACACACACGCGCATGCACACACGCAAACGCGCGAGCACACACACACACACATAGTTGGGGGTTGGGGTGAGAGTGAGCTGAAACTTACCAGTGTGAGGACGATGCGCATGATGGAAGCGGAGATCACGTGATCGATGTCTACATCCTTCCCGCAGTCTGCCTCTAGCTCTGTCACCAGGCGGTGTAACTCTTCCTGCACTCTGCTTTCCATCCTCTCCACCCCGTCCCCGTAGAACTGCACGTCACACACAATGACGTATTAATGTGACGTCATGATCTCAGCTTTACATCCTATACCCGTAGAACTTTACGTCACACACAATGACGTACTAATGTGACGACATGATCTCAGCTCTACATCCTATCCCCGTAGAACTGTACGTCACACACAATGACGTATTAATGTGACGTCATGATCTCAGCTCTACATCCTATCCCCGTAGAACTATACGTCACACACAATGACGTATTAAAATGCCGTGGGTAGTCGACGGTGACACGTGCACTCTCTGTCCAGCAACATTGTACACAACAAACGGAAACAGATTTCTTTTCTTTCTCTCTTCTTTTTTTTTTTTTTTTTTTTTTTTTTGGGGGGGGGGGGGGGGGGGTATATTTACCCGTAGAGATTACATGCCGAGTCTCAGTGGATATTAACAATAGTGGGCGGATCAAGAAAAATGCGATGTTCAGAGAGCTTATTCATGACCGCAAACGTATTTCTTCCTCCTTTTCTTTAGTTTTTCAAACAAAGAGGTGCTTTTTTGCCACAGTTTGATCGAATCCTAATCACGCTGTCAGTCTACCTGCGCAGGTGAGTGATTATAATGCGCGGTTGTATAGTTCCGTGGAAATCATTCAATTCTGCTAACACTTTACAGCAGTTTCTTTGGTTTGGAGTAAAATCCAGTGCACAGTCATACTCTTGTTCTCCTGCGCCGGGAAGTACTTGCGTCAATCATGTGTCTGTAGACATACGAAGTCATGCACTTTTTGGCCATAGGTGAACAATCATATGACGGGTTTTAAAACTAGTTCGGGCACATTGCATAACATCTGAACAATAGAGAATACTACATGGCTTGCTGTGTCGTACCAGATTTACACGAGTTGTTTTTTAAAATATTGAACTGCGAGCGAAAGCGAGCTGTTCGCGATTTGAAAAAGCAACGAGCGTAAATCTGGTACGATACAGTAAGCCATGTAGTATTCTGTTTTTCCGACATACTGTACTTACGTGTATTTTACTGAAAATGTCCTGCAGTCGAGGCAGCTAAATTGAAGATGCTTGTTTTGAAACCTCGATCCCATCTAAAGCCTCATGCAATCTACTACGCCAAAGCAAAGAAACGTCACTCTGAAAGTGTGACGTGACGTGTTAGTTCTAACAATTCATCGAGGGTAATTAGCGAGCGCAAATTTTGTTTCTATAATGACGTTTGTCTCGGTGACTTTGGCATCATAAGCAGTGGAAAAACAGGTTCCTGCCAGACTTGCTTGACATGACCTCATTTACATGATATACACACGTGTGATTTGAACGATTATTATCTCACGAGTGTCTCTCTAACGTATGTAGGATAAAATATCTTTAATATACGTCTAGTAATAGTATGTATAGGAAATCCACAACGTTATTGCTAAATGACAGTGCTTTTTGTAATGGTGCTCCTCAAAATTGACGCAAAATCTCTCGTTGACCCCTCATGCAAACGACATCAGCATCACTAGGAATCGCATAGCACACGAAATACGCAAGCTAGCTAAACAAAACAACATGCTCTTGGTATAAATTTCTGATTGCCAAGTTGGGCCTATTATGATTTTTGTTGATTTTGAATTGGTCCCTTACGTTTTCGTCACGTCGATTTTAGGGGTCCCCTTATTTGAGCGGTGGTCACGTAATCCCTGTTAAAGAAATCTTGTATACAAAAGGTGATCCAGATAGTAAAGTGGACGGCCTTAAACGGCATAGAAAGTCTGAGTGAAATGACACGGTAATAAATGCTTTAATTGGGGTGCGAGATTTGTCGCAATAATGTATTTGCTAAGTTCATATTACAGGGTGTTCAAAACTTATTACAGAAATGTGTTCAAAAGTGGAACACTACTGGTCAGAGTGCACGCGTTCCTGGTGCAAGTACACGCAAGACAGTTATCGGGTCAGTCATGGTTAAACGGGGTTGGACAGGGTTAAGCTCGTCTGCTAACTGACCTTCAAAGGCTGGTGACCTACCTTGATGGCCTGATGGAACATCTTTCTCATCTTGGACCACTCCGGCCTGTACTGCGGACTGCTGGTCACGAGGTCCTTGAAGTCAAAAAAAGCAAACCACCCTGTAAAAGTCATGGGCCTGTTGTTGGTGAGGTGCTCCAAGGCCTTGCCCGCGTACATCTCCCTGACGAGGCGCGGCGAGTTGAGCACACACAGGTCCCCGACAGCGCTACGACACAGCACGAGCGGTCCGTACTGGCGGCTCCACTGCTCGGCCTGTCTGTTGAGACTGCCTTCCCGCAGTGCGCTCACCATGCCACGCAGCGCGTCCAGACCGCGCGGCCCCGGCGCCAGCTTTTTGGAGCTGGTGGATTTGAACCTGAGGTACACCAGGGTGACGGCGATAACTCCGAGCAACACGGCCACAGTCGCACTGTAACCTGGGTCAGAAACCGTCTCCATCTTGGAAGATAGGAGTGTGGGTTTGGCTGTCCTAACGTTCTTGTTTCGAACTCTGTTTTGTCTATTCCTTGTCTTAGCTTCTTTCGTCAATTTCTCGTGGATAAGACCTCTTGCCAATCCAAGTAAAGGCGTGCAGGTGTGTCCGGTGTTTGCTGCCGGACAATCAACGGTCACACGCCAAAGACCACTGATGAATGGGCGAGACACAGCCTGTCTGTCGAAGTGAAAACTTCACACTCACACAAGGGGCGTGAAAGCACTGCCGACTTTCTCTTATCTTGTGTGCACGATGAGAAAAGAAGCGAGTGTTAGTCCTGTATCATATCCTTGGCGGATTATGACATTATTCAGTTATTCTGCAGAAAAACCAAAATGCTGGAGAAAAACTGTATTTTCTGCAGCATTTCTGCATAATGTCATCTTTCGCCGAAGCAGCGGTTTTTTTCTGCAGCAAAACATTTTACTGCAGTAAAATTGAAATCAAGAATGCTGCAGTAAAACGGTGCTGTTGTTTTACTGCAGAAAACCTGTTTTTTTTTTATTTGTTCTGCAGCATTTTGTACTGGCTCTTGGCGGATTATGACATTATTCAGTTATTCTGGAGAAAAACCGAAATGCTGGAGAAAAACTGTCTTTTCTGCAGCATTTCTGCATAATGTCATCTTTCGCGAGAGCAACGTTTATTTTCTGCAGTAAAACAGTTTTACTGCAGTAAAATTGAAATCAAGGATGCTGCAGTAAAACGGTGATGTTGTTTTACTGCAGAAAAACTGTTTACACTTTTTCTTCAGCATTTTGGCATTATTCAGTTATTCTGCAGAAAAACAGAAATGCTGGAGAAAAACTGTCTTTTCTGCAGCATTTCTGCATAATGGCATCTTTCGCCGAAGCAACGGGTTTTTCTGGAGCAAAACATTTTACTGCAGTAAAATTGAAATCAAGAATGCTGCAGTAAAACGGTGCTGTTGTTTCACTGCAGAAAACCTGTTTACACTTTTTCTGCAGAATTTTATACTGGCTCATTATAATGTTGGAACACGCGAGCCCCCCCTTTGTCGAGAGATAGACTCATCCAGAATTACCAATAGTTGTGCGTGACTGACACGAATGTATTATACTATCCCAGGGGGCGACGAATACAAACGCTACTTTACAAGGGCGTTCGTTTTTCTCCAGAAAAACTGTGACAGACTATTCTGCAGTAAAACAACATCACCGTTTTACTGCAGCATTCTTGATTTCAATTTTACTGCAGTAAAACTGGTTTACTGCAGAAAAAAAACGTTGCTCTCGCGAAAGATGACATTATGCAGAAATGCTGCAGAAAAGAAAGTTTTTCTCCAGCATTTCGGTTTTTCTCCAGAATAACTGAATAATGTCATAATCCGCCAAGAGCCAGTACAAAATGCTGCAGAAAAAGTGTAAACAGGTTTTCTGCAGTAAAACAACAGCACCGTTTTACTGCAGCATTCTTGATTTCAATTTTACTGCAGTAAAATGTTTTGCTCCAGAAAAACCTGTTGCTTCGGCGAAAGATGACATTATGCAGAAATGCTGCAGAAAAGACAGTTTTTCTCCAACATTTCTGTTTTTCTGCAGAATAACTGAATAATGCCAAAATGATGAAGAAAAAGTGTAAACCGTTTTTCTCCAGTAAAACAACATCTCCGTTTTACTGCAGCATTCTTGATTTCAATTTTACTGCAGTAAAACTGTTTTACTGCAGAAAAAACGTTGCTCTCGCGAAAGATGACATTATGCAGAAATTTTGCAGAAAAGAACGGTTTTTCTCCAGCATTTCTGTTTTTCTGCAGAATAACTGAATAAAGTCATCATCCGCCAAGGATAGTATCAGGCACACTCTCAGTGACCTCGCACTTTACGCGTCGCATGTCGGGTTAAAGGCACAGTAAGCCTCCCGTAAACCATCACAGAGCTCCCCGAGCGTCTAAATACAGTACAAGCATACTTCCATTTGAACGCTCACCGAACGGGAACATCCTGGCTGCTTTCTGTCGAGCGTGAGACATTTTCCAAGAATTTATTTTCGTAAACTTGTTCCGTTAACAACAACGGCGCCTCGTTTTTGCGCTGGACCTAACTTTTAAAATCTAAATAATAAATTGACAGCTTGTTACACAAACATTCTTTAATCATAAAAGAATTCGTTTTTCATCAAGACAAGATCAGAACAATTCGAAGTTGTGAAAGTTTAAAAAAAGAAAAGCCCGGAAGCAGGGTCACGCAAGGGTCGTAGCAGACGACGGCCGGTTTATCAGTGCAAATCGCCGTTCCTCTCAACAGTCAAAAGCCATCGCTAGAGTTCTTGTGAACCACAGCCGTTGTTTCGTGCATAATAAAAACGTGCTATTGTAGATAAGCTCACGTCGAGTCGCATTCAAATGACTAACTATGACGACTGCATTGTGAAAAGGGAAAACTGGATCACACGGGTTCACGATGGCTCAGGGGTAAGATAAACCACGCAAAAATAAATTCTTTGAACATTGTTCGCTCTTTACGGAGGGCACCTAGGATGTTCTCAATTGGTGAGTGTTTAAATGAAATGGTGTTTGTACTGTGTGTAAAAGCCTGACCGTATCTGTGATGGTTTACGGGAGGCTTACTCTGCCTTTAACCCATAGACCAAAATAGCCTGGACCGCCAACTCGTCACGTGACTCTTCGAGGTTACGACGCTCGACTTTCAGGGGCGCTTAGCGTCCGGTTTGAAAGGCCAGCGATTCGAAGACGGTGAAAAGAAAGCACGCTCCAGTTATTTGTGACAAGGGGAGGTGACAATGAACTGGATTTCGTCCATTTTTACAATCGACACCGGATATGACATCCCCCTGATTTCTGAAAGGCAATGTAAGCGTAGGTTCCTAAATGCGAGAGGCCGCTACCTCGTAATAGAGAGAAAGAGCGGAGAGAGAGCTAGTTGGCGGTCCAGGATAAGAAGAATAAGAATAAGAATACTTTATTATCTCATAGAGAAATTCAGGCGTGGTACATAACAATAATACAAACAGGACATTGTTTTTACATAAGACATATAGCACTATATAACAGGGCAGGTTATAAACACACCTCCCACATACCTCTCTGGCCATTCCTTGCATTGTGCTTACGCATTCAGTCATGAACACATCCATGTCTCACTTACACATCGCACACATGGACATTCTTATACGCTCAACTTTCCCATTCACACATGGACATTCGACCACGCTCCACTTAACATTCTTATACGCTCCACTTACACGTCGCGTAAAATTTGCAAACATGCATTGTTATAAACATGTCAACTGCCTCTTACCCCTGTGTCAATATTTGCTACGGGTACATGCGAACTGTTATTGCCAGTACACATCCTTGAGGTTAGGATAGCACGTGAAGTGACCTTGATATAATATAGGACTGCGTGCATATGAACTCTGGCTACGAAGCATGCGTTGTCAAGCTAAAGTGGTGTGTGCTGGTCTGCAGCTGTGTCAGTGGACAAGGGTACAGCTGTACCGGGCTGCATCAAAACATGTACTCTGCCAAAACAAGCTCGGTGAACTGTGAGTGAGGACGATGCGTGCGTGTGGACTGCATGTTTATGCTTGTGTGTTGTGCGGTTTGTATTGAGATTCAGCAATCGCCGTTTATACGCTGATTCTCGTTCTGCTTGTTTATGCTGACTCATTGTAAAGTTACCAACAATAGGCAGTCTTATCTGTTGTACAAGCAAACTAGCCTGGGCCCTGTCTCAGTGCGTTTTGTAGTGTCTTTTTATTTCTATTATTATTCTCTTTATTTATATAGTGCCTTATCCGAAGTTCAAAGCGCTTTATGCCGTGTGAGATGGAATTTTTTACACAATATATCACGCATTCACATCGACCAGCAAACCTCAAGCCTGTTAGGCGAATGTTCACCTTTCGCGGCCTTTATTCCAAGTCACACGGGTATTTGATGGACATTTTTATCAATGCCTATACAATTTTGCCAGGAAAGACCCTTTTGTCAATCGTGGGATCTTTAACGTGCACACCCCAATATAGTGTACACGAAGGGACCTCGGTTTTTCGTCTCATCCGAAAGACTAGCACTTGAACCCACCATCTAGGTTAGGAAAGGGGGGAGAAAATAGCGGCCCGACCCAGGGTCGAACACGCAACCTCTCGATTCCGAGCGCAAGTGCGTTACCACTCGGCCACCCAGACCACAATTGGTTTTTTTTCCCCTTGTTCTCCAGCACAACATATTCTAATCAGATAAAGAGTCACGTCATGAATTTTTGAAAAACATGTTGTCTATTCACATATGCACAGCACTACACATTTTCAAGTGTTTTCCTTGAATTCAAGCCATAATATTTTGGCTTTTTCTTTTTTCCCTCTCGTCAGTTTCTTCTATTTGTTACATTACTTTTAATGAATCAACATGTTCCTTCATTTTTTGTGACAATGTTCTGGGACCCCCCAACTGTAATATATGCGAACAGGGAACTGCCGGCGCTGGTCTCTTTTCTTTTTATATTTAGTCAAGTTTTGACTAAATATTTTAACATCGAGTGGGAATCGAAACGAGGGTCGTGGTGTATGTGCGTGTGTCTGTCTGTGTGTGTGTGTAGAGCGATTCAGACTAAACTACTGGACCGATCTTTATGAAATTTGACATGAGAGTTCCTGGGTATGAAATCCCCGAACGATTTTTTCATTTTTTTGATAAATGTCTTTGATGACGTCATATCCGGCTTTTCGTGAAAGTTGAGGCGGCACTGTCACGCCCTCATTTTTCAACCAAATTGGTTGAAATTTTGGTCAAGTAATCTTCGACGAAGCCCGGACTTCGGTATTGCATTTCAGCTTGGTGGTTTAAAAATTAATAAATGACTTTGGTCATTAAAAATCTGAAAATTGTAAAAAAAAAATAAACATTTATGAAACGATCCAAATTTACGTTCATCTTATTCTCCATCATTTTCTGATTCCAAAAACATATAAATATGTTATATTTGGATTAAAAACAAGCTCTGAAAATTAAATATATAAAACTTATTATCAAAATTAAATTGTCGAAATCAATTTAAAAACACTTTCATCTTATTCCTTGTCGGTTCCTGATTCCAAAAACATATAGATATGATATGTTTGGATTAAAAACACGTTCAGAAAGTTAAAACAAAGAGAGGTACAGAAAAGCGTGCTATCCTTCTTAGCGCAACTACTACCCCGCTCTTCTTGTCAATTTCACTGCCTTTGCCATGAGCGGTGGACTGACGATGCTACGAGTATACGGTCTTGCTGAAAAATGGCATTGCGTTCAGTTTCATTCTGTGAGTTCGACAGCTACTTGACTAAATATTGTATTTTCGCCTTACGCGACTTGTTGAAGTTTTACAGAGAACTGTAACCTGAATGAGTGGTAGTAGTGTAACACAGTATAGGGCCAGCGTGGGTATGTTCCAGCCCAAGGCGGTTCAACTGTCTAATAGAAAATTATTTTTCCTCGCTGCTGATTTAGTTGTTCCGTTTTTTGTGTTGTTTGTTTGTGGATATAAATACTTAAAGTTGGCCTTATTCCTTTATGTGTGTATGAAATGTAAAAACGATTATTCTTCAAATATGCGAAGGTGTGGAGTATTGTTAAAAGAAGTGAATGCAGAACTTAAAGGTAAACGCGTCTGTATATCAGAACGTTCTGGAGATTGTTCATTATATTTAGTCAAGTTTTGACTAAATATTTTAACATCGAGGGGGAATCGAAACGAGGGTCGTGGTGTATGTGCGTGTGTGTGTGTGTCTGTGTGTCTGTGTGTGTGTGTGTGTGTGTGTGTGTGTAGAGCGATTCAGACTAAACTACTGGACCGATCTTTATGAAATTTGACATGAGAGTTCCTGGGTATGAAATCCCCGAACGATTTTTTCATTTTTTTGGATAAATGTCTTTGATGACGTCATATCCGGCTTTTCGTGAAAGTTGAGGCGGCACTGTCACGCCCTCATTTTTCAACCAAATTGGTTGAAATTTTGGTCAAGTAATTTTCGACGAAGCCCGGACTTCGGTATTGCATTTCAGCTTGGTGGCTTAAAAATTAATTAATGACTTTGGTCATTAAAAATCTGAAAATTGTAAAAAAAAAATAAAAATTAATAAAACGATCCAAATTTACGTTTATCTTATTCTCCATCATTTGCTGATTCCAAAAACATATAAATATGTTATATTCGGATTAAAAACAAGCTCTGAAAATTAAATATATAAATATTATTATCAAAATTAAATTGTCGAAATCAATTTAAAAACACTTTCATCTTATTCCTTGTCGGTTCCTGATTCCAAAAACATATAGATATCATATGTTTGGATTAAAAACACGCTCAGAAAGTTAAAACAAAGAGAGGTACAGAAAAGCGTGCTATCCTTCTTAGCGCAACTACTACCCCGCTCTTCTTGTCAATTTCACTGCCTTTGCCATGAGCGGTGGACTGACGATGCTACGAGTATACGGTCTTGCTGAAAAATGGCATTGCGTTCAGTTTCATTCTGTGAGTTCGACAGCTACTTGACTAAATATTGTATTTTCGCCTTACGCGACTTGTTTTTCATGTGTTTTGGAATAATGTGTATAATAGAAATTATGTTGATCTTAGCAGGCGATGTTCATGTGAACCCCGGGCCGGTCAAGGAAAAGTTTAAGAAATTATCTATCATCCACTTAAACGTACGAAGCCTTAGAAATAAATGAGACATTTTAGAAGTTCAGGTTCAAGATTTTGATATTGTGACATTATCGGAAACATGGCTGTCTAATATAGTAAATAATGATGATTTGTATTTGTCAGGGTTTAATTTACCGATAAGGCAAGATAGACCAAATAACCCCCATGGAGGCGTTGCAGTATATGTAAAAGATAATTTGTATTGTAAAACGAGAAATGATCTCTCCATTCCCGATCTAGAGGCCATTTGGATTGAAACTAAGATACAACAGGAAAGCTTATTAGTTGGAACTTTTTATAGACCGCCTTCTGCAAATGTTGGTTATTGGGACCTGATAGATCAATCAGTTAATGCAGCCGGTATGACTGGTATGAAGTATATTGTTTGTGGTGATATTAATTCCGATGTTCTTAATAGTACGTGTTTCAATTTGCAAGATATTATGATAAAAAATGGTTTGTTCCAGTTAGTCAAACAACCTACACGAATTACAGAAACAACGTCAACGTGCATAGATTTGATTTTGACACCAAGCCCTGATATTGTTGAAGAAATTCAGGTTTTACCGCCAATCTGCAGTGACCATTCGGTCCCGCTTGCAATTGTTAAAGGAAATAGTATAGGCAAAGCAAGTTATAAACGGTTGATTTATAATTATTCCAAATTGGACGTTGTCAGTTTAAAGGAAAAAGTATGTAATGTGGATTGGACGAGTATGGTCTCACTCAGTTCGATTGACGAAGCAGCAGAGGCATTTTCGGATACCCTAATGGATATGGTTACACAGTGTATGCCAGTTAAAGAAATAACTGTGAGAGAAGCGGATACACCCTGGATGACTGACAGTATTAAACGACTGATTGATAAAAAGAAAAAGATACACACATTAGCAAAACTATTGAATTCTGTTTGGATCTGGGATTTTTTCCGAAGAATTCGCAATAAATTAACTGATGTTATTCGATTGAGGAAAGCAGAATATTTAAAAGAATTGGATAATCGTGTTAGTTCACAAGACTGTTTTGGCAATAAAGATTGGTGGAAATTAGTAAAGTCGTTTATGTCACGCAAAGGTATGTCTTCAAATGAATTTCCTCCCATCGAAAACAATGGCCGTGTTTATTATTCCAATGTAGAAAAAGCAACAGTATTCAATGAATGTTTTGTAAAACAATCAGTATTGGATGATGATGATGATGAAGTTCCTGAAGTTAGAGATCAGAATACCACCATTGATTCTTTGATTATTGATGCTGCACACGTGCTTACTATGTTGAAGAATCTTGATGTACGCAAAGCCTCTGGTCCTGATTCTGTTTCAAATAGAGTTCTGGCTGCATGTGCAGATATTATTGCGATGCCACTCACTGCATTATTCAACAGATCTCTCGAAGAAGCCACAGTTCCTGCAATATGGAAGATAGCTAATGTAATTCCGATATATAAAAAAGGTGAAAAGGAATTATGTTCAAATTACCGACCAATATCACTTCTTAGCTGTGTAGGTAAAGCTATGGAAAGGTGTGTACAATGTCACGTGTTTGCTTATTTGAAGGAGTATAACCTGTTAACACCAGTTCAGTCCGGTTTTATTCCATGTGATTCAACTGTATACCAACTCATTTGTTTGTATAATGATATATGCAAAGCTTTTGATGATAAGATAACATCACAGGCGATTTTCTTTGACGTGTCAAAAGCTTTCGACAGAGTTTGGCACAAGGGTTTGATGAAAAAGTTATACGCTATTGGCATAAGGGGACAGTTGTATTTTTGGTTTGATAATTATTTGAGGGAAAGAAAACAATGTGTTGTGGTAAAAGGTTGTAAGTCACAGTTTTTGCCGGTTTCTGCGGGTGTTCCCCAAGGGTCAGTATTAGGACCTCTCCTCTTTTTGGTTTATATAAACGACATTGTTGATAATATTGAATCAGTGATTAAACTATTTGCAGATGAAACCCTTTCCGTAGAATTGAAATACTCAATTCTGATTTAGGTAAGATTGCAAACTGGGCCATTAAATGGAAAGTGAAATTTAATCAGTCGAAAACAGAGTTAATATCCTTTTCCGGTCAAAGATGTATACAGAAATTTCCCCTTGTTTTTGGCGATGTAGCCCTCATAGAGAAAGAAAGTCATAAACATTTAGGTGTTATTTTTCAAGATAATTGTAAATGGGCCTTACACATACAGTCTATTGTGGCAACCTGTCGAGTACTTGTGGCTTGTTTAAAATCTTATAAATATAGGCTCAGTCGAAGATCCCTAGAAGCAATGTGTAAATCTTTTATTTTACCTTATTTTGATTATTGTGATGTTGTGTGGGATAATTGTACAAAGAAGCTTTCAGATGAGCTGGAGAAGATGCAACTCGAATCCATTCGAATTATTGTTGGTGCTGTTAAAGGCACTTCACACGAAAAATTGTTTACAGAATCTGGCTTTATACCACTTACAGAGCGAAGACGCCGTCACAAATTAATGTTATATTATAAAATGGTCCACAGCAATGTACCAAATTACCTCAACGTTTTATTGCCACCTCTTGTTTCTGACCTAAATCCCTACCACCACAGACACCCACTAGAGCGTAAGACTCCCCAGTGTAAATCAGATTTGTACAAGTCATCTTTTATTCCTTCTGCAACTAGTCTCTGGAATAAGTTGCCTGAAAATATACAACAATGTGATTCTGTTGGTCTGTTCAAGCGACATTTCACAGCTTTTGATATTTCAATTCCACCATATTACTATTCCCCAAATCGCAAAACTGAAGTTTTGCATTGCAGGTTAAGACTTGGAATGAGTGATTTACAATATGATATGTTTAATCGCCACCTAGAAAACAACCCGGAATGTTCTTGTGGTTATTTTGCTGAAACTGTTCATCACTATTTGCTATCATGTCCCCTGTTTAATGATGCAAGAACCGCAACAATCGGTACATTAGCTCCAGAATTTGTTAATATTTTGTTTGTTTGTTTGTTTATTTGTTGCTTAACGTCCAGCCGACTACGCAGAGCCATATCAGGACGAGGAAGGGGGGGATGAAGGGGGCCACTTGTCAAGCGATTCCTGTTTACAAATGCACTAACCCATTACTTGTGTCCCAGCAGGCTTTAGTAAAACTAAATTAATACCTACTGGAAGATTACCAGTTTCCAGTATGTTAAAAGAGGCTTAACCTATCTACTGCTGGACTTACATCAGAACACTAACAGATTAAACTATACATGAATCGCGAGACAAGCGGCAAGAGAAGAGATTTTTGGAAAAAATACAGGTGAATGAGCAAGAAGGCAGAAAAAAGAAAAGAATTCATGAAGAAAAAGAGAGCATGACAGGAAAGAGGAACCAAAAATCTACCTAACAGCAAACTAGAAAGCTCCTGTGGTTCCAAAAACAGGAGGGGCCTTTAATTTCATAACCGCAGTGCCCCACTGCGGGAATTTGTTAATATTGACACACTCCTGACAGGTGATTCAAACATTTCCATATTTGAAAATAGTGCTATTTTTGTTGTTGTCCAAAGCTATATTGAGAAATCAAACCGCTTTGGGACACCTTAGTTCGATGTTGGTGTGGGTTTTTCTAAATATATTATTTGGGGCCCATCTTTTTTTTGATATTTTGTTGTGTCTTTCGTTCTCGTTTTGTATTTGTTTTTGTTTTCGGTATTGACACAGATTGTGTTCGATAATTCAAACTAAGTTTTCCTTGCTGTTTTTCTCCTTTTTTTTTTTAATTTTTTTTTTTTAACATATATATATATATATTTTTTTTGTCTCATCTCTTTTTTCAAAAAATGTGTCGCATTGATCATAATCCGCCATGAAATTTCAGGAATGTTTATGTGAGCACTTACCATAAGTTTTAAACTTGTTGTGCTCCTTCTTAATGATGTTGTTATATTATCATGTGTCTGTTTACGAATAAAATACTGTTTAAAGGAACTTACACATTCACACATGGGCATTCTTATATGCTCCACTTACACATTCCCACATGGACATTCGACTACGCCCACTTACACATTCCCACATGGACATCTTTAAAGCACTGCGCTTACATATTCTCGCACACCTACGCGTATAACGGACTATGGCTAAACATCATTGCAAAAAAATCATAGCATACAATATATCACAGAAAATATACGGACGTACATAAAACCAATACATACATGTACATTACTGCTGATTGCACTGGCAGAAGAGGGGCTGAGTCAGTCGGGTATGTGGATGTGTTTACATGTTGCCAAGGGTGATGGATTTGGGGATGAAGCTGTTTTGCAGCCTGAGTGTCCTAGCTTTGTGCGTGAGAAGTCTACGGCCAGAGGGAAGGAGTTCATAGAGGTGGGCAAGGACATGGGACCTATCTGAAGATATAAATGGTCTATGTAGAGAGAGCCAGTTGGCGGTCCAGGCTAAATGGTTTATGGTTAACCATAACTCCGTACAGTGGAACCCCCCTTGTACGGCCTCAAAACAAATCAGAAAATCCGCTCTTAATAGGGAGCGAGTCTTTAAGTTACTGTGCTTGACACTTCAAGGTGCACGGAGCCCCTAAGGCTTTCAGTCATTCCTCGGGCATGTATCCATTTGAAATTATACTAAGTTTCATTGACCTTTTTGCAACGAGTCGAAAACTGCGATTTGTTTTTACGAATTAATTTAAGTACACTCTTTGACTGTAATTTATGTTCCCCATAATTATAAAACAATTTTAATTTTCCATATATGGTTAAAGGTTTTATAAAGCTTTTAAAACCCCGGGGAAACCACGCTGTAATTTTCTGAGCCTGCCCTCTGGAGAGCTAACCCATTGTGTAGATAGAGAAAACTACATGGCTTGCTGTGTCGTACCAGATTTACACGAGTTGTTTTTTAAAATATTGAACTGCGAGCGAAAGCGAGCTGTTCACTATTTGAAAAAACAACGAGTGTAAATCTGGTACGACACCGCAAGCCATGTAGTATTCTGTTTATCCTACATACTGTACTTACGTGTATTTTACTGAAAATGTCTTGCAGTCGAGGCAGCTAAATTGAAGACGCTTGTTTTGGAACCTCGATCTCTTCTAAAGCCTTGTGCAATCTATAGTGTGGTGTGACGTGTTAGTTCTAAAGATTCATCGAGGGTAATTAGCGAGCGCAATTTTTGTTTCTATAATGACGTTTGTCTCGGTGACTGGCATCATAAGCAGTGGATAAACAGGTCCCTGCTAGACTTGCTTGACATGACCTCATTTACATGATATACACACGTGTGATTTGAACGATTATTATCTCACGGGTGTCTCTCTCACGTATGTAGGATAATTATCTATTCTATTTCATCATTGTCTGGGCAGCATAAGCCTCGATCAGGCCCCGTAAGTGAACTAATTACACCAAAAGCCTATATGAAAGTATATTAGTCTCGACGAGACAGACAGAGAGAATTCTTTTTATCTTGGGTAGTTTACGTCATGACATTGAGTTTGATTACGCATGGAAATTGTAAAACATATCATTTGAGTCAATGTTGGCATACCGCACACAGCCTTTAGCCCCAGAACGTGATCACGGGAACATAATGTTGATTTCATTTTGGCGGGAGATGCGAACTGACAAACTGTGACCGCATAAAGTTTCGTTACGGTTTGGCTGGCAACATTAAAGGTAGGCCTATGTGTAGTCATCTGTTGGATAGTTGTGCAAATGTTTTGACTGTTTATATTCTTATCTGCGACAAAAAGACAAATCAGTTCTTCCTCGGTGCTTTCTGAGCGGAGCAGCATTTTCAAAATGTAGGTACATTTACAGAGGCTATGAACAGAACAGCTGAGAAAGCAGGGTCTTAACAAGAACTCGGGAAGTCTTCAATTGGGGGGCCTTACATGAAAGGGGTTCCACTGAATAAAGTAAACTTGGTCAATGCATAAAGAAATCAAGCGACCGAAATTCCCCAGCAAGGGTACGATAAAGTGTACAATGAAATGATCGAATGCCTGCAAGCTTGATGTCAACAACCGGGACAACTAGGTCACGGGGGGACTGCCGAACTGCCGGAGTTCGTGGTCGTAAACGACTTTTGCCTTTCCCAGAGCTGATGCACTGACTTAGTGCAGCTGTTCACGTTATCCTTTGCCGTGCTTCCTGGGTTCACCTGTACCCAGAGACACACTAAAATCATTGTAACTCTGGAACCATTAAAGGTATCGTTTTGAAATTTTAAGTATCTCTCACACACCTAATTTGCTCTCTGTCTGCAAATTTTTAGTGTGTACATGACAAAACATTAAAATTAATTGATTATGTTAATTGACATAAACACTACCGATTGCGCGGGTTCACACAAACCATACTTTTAAAGAGTAGTAGTGATTGTAACTATCCCTCTGCCGACGGCGCGGGTTCTGCTACACCCATAAATACCAAAGCGGCGGAACAGTGTCTGTCTGCCTGTTTGTCTCCAAGAGACTGTCTGTCTCTCTGTCTGTCTGTCCGTATCTCTCTGTCTGTATGTCTGTTGTCAGTTGCTCTGTCTGTCTGTCTGTCTGTCTGTCTGTCAATCTGTCTATCTGTCTATCCGTCTATCTGACTGTCTGTCTATCTGACTGTCTGTCTGTCTCTCTCTCTGTCTCTCTCTGTCTCTCTCTGTCTCTCTCTCTGTCTCTCTCTCTCTGTCTCTCTCTCTCTCTGTCTCTCTCTCTCTGTCTCTCTCTCTCTTAGTCTCTCTCTCTGTCTCTCTTTCTTAGTCTCTCTCTTTCTTAGTCTCTCTCTCTTTCTTAGTCTCTCTCTCTTTCTTAGTCTCTCTCTCTCTTTCTTAGTCTCTCTCTTTCTTAGTCTCTCTCTCTCTCTTTCTTAGTCTCTCTCTCTCTCTTTCTTAGTCTCTCTCTCTCTCTCTTTCTTAGTCTCTCTCTTTCTTTCTTAGTCTCTCTCTCTCTTTCTTAGTCTCTCTCTCTCTCTTTCTTAGTCTCTCTCTCTCTCTCTTTCTTAGTCTCTCTCTCTTTCTTAGTCTCTCTCTCTCTTTCTTAGTCTCTCTCTCTCTCTTTCTTAGTCTCTCTCTCTCTCTCTTTCTTAGTCTCTCCCTCTCTCTCTTTCTTAGTCTCTCTCTCTTTCTTAGTCTCTCTCTCTCTTTCTTAGTCAGTCTCTCTCTCTCTTTCTTAGTCTCTCTCTCTCTTTCTTAGTCTTTCTCTCTCTTTCTTAGTCTCTCTCTCTCTCTTTCTTAGTCTCTCTCTCTCTTTCTTAGTCTCTCTCTCTCTCTCTCTCTCTGAGTCTCTCTCTCTTTCTTAGTCTCTCTCTCTCTTTCTTAGTCTCTCTCTCTTTCTTAGTCTCTCTCTCTTTCTTAGTCTCTCTCTCTCTCTCTTTCTTAGTCTCTCTCTCTCTCTTAGTCTCTCTCTCTTTCTTAGTTAGTCTCTCTCTCTTTCTTAGTCTCTCTCTCTCTTTCTTAGTCTCTCTCTCTCTTTCTTAGTCTCTCTCTTTCTTAGTCTCTCTCTCTTTCTTAGTCTCTCTCTCTCTCTCTCTTTCTTAGTCTCTCTCTCTTTCTTAGTCTCTCTCTCTCTCTTTCTTAGTCTCTCTCTTTCTTAGTCTCTCTCTCTTTCTTAGTCTCTCTCTCTTTTTCTTAGTCTCTCTCTCTCTCTCTCTTTCTTAGTCTCTCAGTCTCTCCCAGTCTCTCTCAGTCTCTCCCTCCCCCTCTCCCTCCCCCTCTCCCTCCCCCTCTCCCTCCCCTGCAAGAAGTCGGTGAAGGGAGAAACTCGATGCACCCACTGAAGTAGCGCTGTTGGTTTCCCTGAACCCACCGATTGTGACAGGGGAGGCTACTGCTCCTTTCACAACGGACTCTGCACCCGAGTTGTTGGCCTTTAAAGTCAACACCTGTGGTTTGTAGAGTTCACGATTCACGGCCAAAGTTCTCGATGGATCTGCTTCAAATTTGGTGGGCATATTCAGGTAGACCCCGGACACAATCGTGGAAAGTTTTGAACACGTACGTGCTCTCAGCGCGCAGCGCTGAACCGATTTTGGTTTTTCTGTACATCCATTCCCAGTAACTCTTCCTTATCTTCTCCAGTGTTTTGCGCGTTTATCTCCCTTCCTTCGTACGGTATTCGGCTCTACTTCTTCCCGGCGAAGCGGGTATTCATCTAGTATTTAATAATATTTAGGCTTTTTCAAATTTCCCTTGTTTTAACCTAATTTCTTGGTTAAAACTTGTCTAAATTTCTAAATTCTTTCTCAATAAATATCAATTCTACACTTTGGCCTTAAATCAAAGTGTTTCCCTTCACAGATATCCCCTTGGGGTTGTCAGATGAGGGTAGTCTCCCATGCCAACAGAAGCTACCATTCAGAGAGTGGTTTGCATCTTAGTTGGATACCATGGGTTGACAACTCTCGCCATCAGTACCACCTGACCACTGATGAGACACAATAGTGTCGAAACACGTGTCTGGTCTAGGTACAAAAACAATGGACCTCCTCAGGACTAGATTACCTTGTGATACGTCCCCAACAAAGGGACTTTGCTCTGTAAATCTCGGTCCCCCTTGAGGAGGGTCTGATGCTCCCAAGAGGCTGTCTGTGAAGGGATACTTACTTCTCTCTCTTTCTCTGTCAAGAGATTTTAACAAAATTATCTCGGAAGAAAGTCTCTGCTGACTTTCAATTGTTTCTTTCACAATTTCTGATGTTTTATATATATATATATATATATATATACGACTAGTGTCTGTCTGTCTGTCTGTCTGTCTGTTCGCGATGCACGGCCAAAGTTCTTGGTGGATCTTTTTCAAATTTGGACACCGTATTTGACAGCTACATCCCGGACACAACCTTATCGATGAGATATTTCAACACGTGCTCTCAGCGCGCAGCGCTGTGCGCGCTGAACCGATTTTGTTGTTGTTGTTGTTGTCGGGATCCACTACCAGTAACTCTTTCTTATCTTCTCCAGTGTTTTCAGCCGCGATTATCTCCCTTCCTCCGTGTGGCGTCAATCCATATTCCCGTTACTACGTTACTATTTTTAGAAGGTCACTGCACGTTACTATTTTTAGAAGCTCTCCAGTGTTTTGAGCGTTTATCTCCTTTCCTTCGTGCGCCCCGGCGTACACCCGGCAAAGCCGGGTCCCAGGCGCAGCCTGGTATTCGGCTCTACTTCTTCCCGGCGAAGCACGGAGGAAGGGAGATAATCGCGGCTGAAAACACTGGAGAAGATAAGGAAGAGTTACTGGTAGTGGATCCCGACACACACAACAACAAAAAAACAAAAAATCGGTTCAGCGCGCACAGCGCTGCGCGCTGAGAGCACGTGTTGAAATATCTCATCGATGAGGTTGTGTCCGGGGTGTAGCTGAATACGGTGTCCAAATTTGAAAAAGATCCACCAAGAACTTTGGCCGTGCATCGCGAACAGACAGACAGACAGACAGACAGACAGACACTAGTCGTATATATATATATATATATAGATAGAGAGAGAGAGAGAGAGAGAGAGAGAGAGAGGGAGAGAGAGAGAGAGAGAGAGAGAGAGAGAGAGAGAGAGAGAGAGAGAGAGAGAGAGAGAGGAGAGAGAGAGAGAGAGAGAGAGAGAGAGAGAGAGAGAGAGAGAGAGAGAGAGAGAGACACATACACACACACAGAGAATTGAATTGAACTTTATTTAACAAGGATATATATATTTAGAGAGAGAGAGAGAGAGAGAGAGAGAGAGACACTGAGACAGACAGACAGAGAGAGAGAGAGAGAGAGAGACAGACAGACAGACAGACAGACAGACAGACAGACAGACAGACAGACAGACAAAAAAGTGAGAGAGAAAGAGAGTTAGACACAAGATAAGATTAAACAAGTCGCGTAAGGCGAAAATACAATATTTAGTCAAGTAGCTGTCAAACTCACAGAATGAAACTGAACGCAATGCCATTTTTCAGCAAGACCGTATACTCGTAGCATCGTCAGTCCACCGCTCATGGCAAAGGCAGTGAAATTGACAAGAAGAGCGGGGTAGTAGTTGCGCTAAGAAGGATAGCACGCTTTTCTGTACCTCTCTTTGTTTTAACTTTCTGAGCGTGTTTGTAATCCAAACATGTCATATCTATATGTTTTTGGAATCAGGAACCGACAAGGAATAAGATGAAAGTGTTTTTAAATTGATTTGGACAATTTAATTTTGATAATAATTTTTATATATTTAATTTTCAGAGCTTGTTTTTAATCCGAATATAACATATTTATATGTTTTTGGAATCAGCAAATAATGGAGAATAAGATAAACGTAAATTTGGATCGTTTCATAAATGTTTATTTTTTTTTTACAATTTTCAGATTTTTAATGACCAAAGTCATTAATTAGTTTTTAAGCCACCAAGCTGAAATGCAATACCGAAGTCCGGGCTTCGTCGAAGATTACTTGACCAAAATTTCAACCGATTTGGTTGAAAAATGAGGGCGTGACAGTGCCGCCTCAACTTTCACAAAAAAGCCGGATATGACGTCATCAAAGACATTTATCAAAAAAATGAAAAAAACGTATGGGGATTTTATACCCAGGAACTGTCATGTCAAATTTCATAAAGATCGGTCCAGTAGTTTAGTCTGAATCGCTCTACACACACACACAGACACACACACACACACGCACACACACACGCACATACACCACGACCCTCGTTTCGATCCCCCCTCGATGTTAAAATATTTAGTCAAAACTTGACTAAATATAAAAACAATAGTACAACCATTTACCAGACATTATGTAATTAGAGAGTACAATATAGTATTCAGCGATAGCATCTAATTTAATGGTCATAGAGAAAGCTGTGTTAGTTTCACACTGGATTCTCTACAGGCTTGACGCGTCTCATCCAATGGCGGCCGCCGAGCACGTAAGGCTTGAACCTCGCCCTAGTCATCCCTGCACAAAGAGCACAGAGTTCGTAATAACGGGGTCTTTAAACGACGCATCTTCTTCTAAGACCAAAAAAAAAAAAAGTCTGTTTACGGTAACCCGACCGACCCTATTTTTTTTCGCGCGACCCTAGACTTTTTTTTGGCATTTGGGGGAAAAAAAAACCCCTTGTTTTTTTTGCAAAATAACGTAAAAATATGGGTTTTTTGAAAAAAATTTAAAAAAAGATAAAAAAAAATCCCGACCTACTGACCCTATTTTTTTGGCCTATGTTACCGTAAACAGACCTTTTTTTTTTTTTGCCTAACTATTCCCCTAAACCAGTAACGCTTGACCTCCGGAGCTTGCGTAATGGAAGCGTCAACATAGACCTGGATGGAAGCCAACAGTCCATGAACAATGATCACGCACAGAATGAGCGCTGTGAACAGTACTGGCTGAGCGAAAGAGGTCACAAGTAATGTTGGAACATACGTATGACGTCACGACACAATACACGTACGTCAGCAAAATGTAAACGACAACAGCCTTATTAATCAAATAAACAAATAAACAAACACACATTGATGACATTATGAATTTCTGTTTTGATCAAAGAATCTTTAAAAATAAAAAATAAACACACACAAAGGGACGTATAAGTGCCCAAACATACACGTCATGACTATTTTGGGATATATTTTGAAATTCTACTGTCTTTTTTGTCTATACCTACAATATTAAAATCACACGAAAAAAAGCATGGGTCTGGCCTCAGCATTGTAAGCCCTGCCCTTGCCACATGCTAGTTACACGTACCTGTGTGTGTGTGCCCGGGGCCTGAAGACCACGTGGTAAGGCTTCAACTCCAGCACGATCCCATTCTTCCACGAGCTGCGCGTGACCGGAAGTAGCTCGTGCTGTGTCGGCGGGAGGACGTCAAAGTGCTGTAAGAGCGTGGTGACGTAGAGAAAGACACGTGACCTGGCGAAACTCTCTCCGACGCAGCTCCTCTTTCCCACACCGAAAGCGATCATACTGCAGACAGAAAGACAGACAGACAGACAGACAGACGCACACACAATTTTATATGGCATAATTTAGTAATACTGCAAAATCACCCACCCACCCACCCACACACCCACACACCCACACACCCACACACTAACACACGAAGACTTACACTTTTTGTACACAAAACTACACCGATATAGATGTAAACAAGAATGTGTATGTGAAACTGCCTATACGTAAAACAATTATGGTCAATTATGGTTATGTTGGAATGTTAGCATGTTAAAGTTCTGCCACTGCACTGCTGTTAGCAATTATCAATTGATACAGAGAAAAAAATAACGGCTGACCTCTGTCTTAAGGGATGATTGGCAGGCAGTAGTTGACCTGCGTCGTCAAGGAAACGTTCGGGTTTGAATGCTTCCGGGTCAGGATAAATTTCAGGGTCACGATGGAAAACCAGAGTATTTGCAAACACCTAAAACAACCAAACAAAAAATAAAATCGATAAAGGTCGCGCGTAAGGTATCACACACACACACACACACACACACACACACACACACACACACACACACACACACACACACACACACACACACACACACAAACACACACACACACACACACTCTCCCTCCCTCACTCCCTCCCTCCCTCCCTCCCTCCCTCCCTCTCTCTCTCTCTCTCTCCCTCTCCCTCTCCCTCTCCCCCCCTCTCTCTCTCTCTCTCTCTCTCTCTGAGTCTGAGTTTGAGTCTCTCGCATGCTCTGTTGCTAGTACCGTGGCTCCCTTGGGTATGGTGTAGCCGTCCAATGTGACGTCATCAGTGGTCAGATGGGGCAGTCCCATGGACACAGGGGAAGCAAGACGCAGCGTTTCCAGGACAACCGCCTCCACGTAAGGGAGATCACCCCTGTCTTGTATCCGCGGAGTTCGCTCCCCGAGTTTGGTGTCAAGGTCCTTCTGGATCCTGCGGACGACTTCCGGGTTATGGGTCAGGTAGAGGAACAGCGCTTTCAGCGTCTGTGTGGAGGTGAGGGAGGCTGGAATAGGACACACCAGTTTACAGTTAGAAAAGACGAAGATTATAAAAACAACAGGGATGACAGAAGCTTTTCTTCTTGGTTCAAAGATGGCCAAGAGTGTGTGTCTTCAACTGTCAAGTAAAGCCATAGGGTCAGGTTGCTGAATATTGACCACTTTTTGTTTCTAGCTGATAACTAGGTGGTTTTCCTGCGAAGAAGTTTCATTTTGTGTTTTTTGTGGCACGTCCTTCTCTTTTTAGTTAACCGTCAGGCATAATTAGAGCGAATAACCTTTGATAGACATTCAACAAAAATTAAATACAAACAATTCCAAAAATGGTCCATATTAGGAGCCTGGGCCTTCACATATCACTGTAAAAAGCCCCCTATACTTTAAAATAACATGATACAAATTAGTGTGAAAGTCAGACAAATTCAAATATACTTTAGATTTATCTGTTACAGTTTGATGAAAACATTATTTGAAGCACAACATGAACCTACAAAAACTTATTAAAAAATAAGAGAATATAAATGAAATTATCAACTTCCACGAAATGAAAACTATTTCTTATATTTTGTTGAAAGCTCGAGGGCTACTTTTAGGTTATTTTCAGCAAGCTTTAAAAAAAATGAACCCAGCCTTTAGCTTTCATTTTTCTTCTATTTGTTGAAGGTTGTCCATATTAGGGGACACACATATACTTTGAGACTTTGCTATTATGTTTTGTTTGCAGTAGAAACTCAAATATAACAAGTACAGTCTCAGCTGTCATATATAGCTCTGATTTTTATAACAGCTTTGTGTGTATAGACAGAAACTAGTCCGTTTTAAGCGTCAAAATTAGAGTGAACGCTACCAAAAGATTTAAAAAAAAGATTTTTAAAAAACCAAACAACTAACGGTTTTTAGGTTTGTGTTTCTGCAACTGTTTTGACATGTGCAAGTTATCCAGAGAGGGTAAATACAGCGAATGCAATTTTTTTGAGCGCTCTAGCGCCCTATAGTTGGTCAGAACAGGACGTGGTCCATGTTAGGAAGTGGTCTATATTAGGCAACCTTCCCGGACCCTACTAAAAAAAAAACCATGAAAATAACAGATTGCAAAAATGTCGCAAGTAAACCTATATTGTACTTTTTGTTTGTTTGTTTATTTGTTGCTTAACGTCCAGCCGACTACGCAGAGCCATAACAGGACGAGGAAGGGGGGGATGAAGGGGGCCACTTGTCAAGCGATTCCTGTTTACAAATGCACTAACCCATTACTTGTGTCCCAGCAGGCTTTAGTAAAACTAAATTAATACCTACTGGAAGATTACCAGTTTCCAGTATGTTAAAATAGGCTTAACCTATCTACTGCTGGACTTGCATCAGAACACTAACAGATTAAACTATACATGAATCGCGAGACAAGCGGCAAGAGAAGAGATTTTTGGAAAAAATACAGGTGAATGAGCAAGAAGGCAGAAAAAAGAAAAGAATTCATGAAGAAAAAGAGAGCATGACAGGAAAGAGGAACCAAAAATCTACCTAACAGCAAACTAGAAAGCTCCTGCGGTTCCAAAAACAGGAGGGGCTTTTAATTTCATAACCGCAGTGCCCCACTGCGGGACTATATTGTACTGTGTTTAGTACCTCTATATATTGTATATCTATGATATAATTATATGTCTTGTTTCGTCAGAAAGTAAGCAGATTAGTGAAATTCATAATCATCTTTTGAGTTGGCTAGCATTGGTAAGTGGATTTGCATGTCTTCGAGTGTACTGAGAGCGAAGAAAATATCTAAGACCGTCTGCTCGAGTTGGACCGGAACTACCGCGTGTGGTTTGCTGTTGTGAAGGATCTTGAGCAACTTCTGTGGAAATATGGACCGACACGCACACATACATACACACACACACAAACGCACGCACGCATGCTTTCACGCACGCACGCACGCACGCACACACACACACACTGACACACACACACACACACACACACACACACACACACACATAACCGTGGGCACACACTGTGACACACACACCATCCTGAACTCAGGTAAAATGAGTTACTTCCCTTCGGGTCTCATTTATCCCTGACAGGATGCCTTTGTTTTCCTTCTCTGGAGAGGAAATCGATTTATTTTTTTATTTTATACATATCTAGAGCTTTTCGTAATGTGTTATTGATATAAGCAGATTCGCGATCGTCGATAATGATTTTTCATGGTGTTGTGTAATTTTTAAATTACAAAGGAATTGTTATGTAAGACAGTTTCAAGCGAGCTATCTTTCGCGGATGTATTTACTGTGCAAACAACTCTAAATATAGCAAAAGTGTCACGTGATAATCAACTTTGTCACGTGATCATAACAAAATGGATACGGAGCGGACGGAACTTTTTCCGTAACCAGTTGGGAGTCATGCAACAATATCACGGTCTCCTTCCCTTAGCAGTCTCAAAATTTCGACTTGTTTTGACCTTAGAACAATGTCTTTATCATAAATGTGAAGAACAGAACGGAGATCACTGTCGAAGTCGGCCATTCCACAATCACGTTCGTCTTTCGTCTTTTGATCAGAAACATTAGCGAAAAACATAAATTATGGGAGATAACTCTGTATTCCTGTTTTGATAGATTTCGGCTTTTAGACACTTCCTTTCCCTGAACTCCGCGTAGCAATCATCCATCCTGTTAGAGAGACATGACCGATGATTATGAAAATGACACACACACCTGCTCCAACGGTGTTTATGAGAAGACCGCGGACGTGGTCGTCAGTCATCCACTGGTTGTCTCCCTTGCCCTGCTCGTCCAGCAGAATGTCCGCAATGCCCCGCGGTTCGCCTCTCACTCGACTTGCCTGAAAATGGGTCAGAGGTCGTCATCTCAGTCTATAAGATGCTTGATGAAACAAATGAAACAGAAGGGAATAAGCTACGGACAAAAAAGCTAGTCTGTCGAAAAGACATCAACAAAAGTTTTTGTCATTCTATTTTGTGCAAAAGCAAGTGCAAAATATTGGTCAGAGCCCTGGTGACTGAGCAAACAAACTTTACGCTGACCTTGACCTTCACGACACCAGTGACTTCATGCTCCCTGGCTGACGACTTTAATACGTTGACACAGTTCACAGGCCAGATTTATTTCTCGGAGTCAGCTTTGTGACCCTCTATGGTGTCCGAACACCCCCGTGTGCACACACGCGCACGATAGAGATCCCAAGCTCACACCCAAAGTCTCAGGTTTCGCAAAACACGAAGACACGCATGCAACATCTCTCGCCTATATCCTCACGATCGTATCTCGATACTTGGACGAGACAAGTCCAATGCTGGCATGTCGAGGAAGACAGCCGGTAGTGGGCTTGAGTCAAAATATCTCGCCATTATTATCCTCATCGTATTACCAATACCTATCCCAATATAAGGCAACTGGTCTGAGAGGACGTTAACCTCAAAAAGTCAGTCAGTCAGTTCACATGCACTCCCTCACTACTGATACCCATCCGATACAACTGACTGACACCAATACTGATACCCATCCCATACAACTGACTGACACCAATACTGATACCCATCCGATACAACTGACTGACACCAATACTGATACCCATCCCATACAACTGACTTACACCAATACTGATACCCATCTGATACAACTGACTTACACCAATACTGATACCCATCTGACACAACTGACTTACACCAATACTGATACCCATCCGATACAACTGACTTACACCAATACTGATACCCATCCGATACAACTGACTTACACCAATACTGATACCCATCTGAAACTACTGACTTACACCAATACTGATACCCATCTGACACAACTGACTTACACCAATATTGATACCCATCCGATACAACTGACTTACACCAATACTGATACCCATCCCGGCCATACAACTGACTGACACCAATACTGATACCCATCCGATACAACTGACTTACACCAATACTGATACCCATCTGACACAACTGACTTACACCAATACTGATACCCATCCGATACAACTGACTGACACCAATACTGATACCCATCCCATACAACTGACTTACACCAATACTGATACCCATCCCATACAACTGACTTACACCAATACTGATACCCATCCCATACAACTGACTTACACCAATACTGATACCCATCCCATACAACTGACTGACACGAATACTGATACCCATCCCATACAACTGACTGACACCAATGAATACTGATGCACATCCCATGCAACTGACTTTCACCAATACTGATACCCATCCCATACAACTGACTTACACCAATACTGATACCCATCCCATACAACTGACTTACACCAATACTGATACCCATCCCATACAACTGACTTACACCAATACTGATACCCATCCCATACAACTGACTGACACGAATACTGATACCCATCCCATACAACTGACTTACACCAATACTGATACCCATCCGATACAACTGACTGACACCAATACTGATACCCATCCCATACAACTGACTTACACCAATACTGATACCCATCCCATACAACTGACTTTCACCAATACTGATACACATCCCATACAACTGACTTAGACCAATACTGATACCCATCCCATACAACTGACTTACACCAATACTGATACCCATCCCATACAACTGACTGACACCAATACTGATACCCATCCCATACAACTGACTGACACCAATACTGATACCCATCCCATACAACTGACTGACACCAATACTGATACCCATCCCATACAACTGACTGACACCAATACTGATACCCATCCCATACAACTGACTTACACCAATACTGATACCCATCCCATACAACTGACTTACACCAATACTGATACCCATCGCATTCAACTGACTTACACCAATACTGATACCCATCCCATTCAACTGACTTACACCAATACTGATACCCATCCCATTCAACTGACTGACACCAATACTGATACCCATCCCATACAACTGACTTACACCAATACTGATACCCATCTGACACAACTGACTTACACCAATACTGATACCCATCCCATACAACTGATTTACACCAATACTGATACCCATCTGACACAACTGACTTACACCAATACTGATACCCATCCGATACAACTGACTGACACCAATACTGATACCCATCTCATACTTGGACGAGACAAGTCCAATGCTGGCATGTCGAGGAAGACAGCCGGTAGTGGGCTTGAGTCAAAATATCTCGCCATTATTATCCTCATCGTATTACCAATACCTATCCCAATATAAGGCAACTGGTCTGAGAGGACGTTAACCTCAAAAAGTCAGTCAGTCAGTTCACATGCACTTCCTCACTACTGATACCCATCTAATACAACTGACTGACACCAATACTGATACCCATCCCATACAACTGACTGACACCAATACTGATACCCATCCGATACAACTGACTGACACCAATACTGATACCCATCCCATACAACTGACTTACACCAATACTGATACCCATCCGATACAACTGACTTACACCAATACTGATACCCATCTGACACAACTGACTTACACCAATACTGATACCCATCCGATACAACTGACTTACACCAATACTGATACCCATCCGATACAACTGACTTACACCAATACTGATACCCATCTGACACAACTGACTTACACCAATACTGATACCCATCTGAAACAACTGACTTACACCAATATTGATACCCATCCGATACAACTGACTTACACCAATACTGATACCCATCCCGGCCATACAACTGACTGACACCAATACTGATACCCATCCGATACAACTGACTTACACCAATACTGATACCCATCTGACACAACTGACTTACACCAATACTGATACCCATCCGATACAACTGACTGACACCAATACTGATACCCATCTGATACAACTGACTGACACCAATACTGATACCCATCCCATACAACTGACTGACACCAATACTGATACCCATCCCATACAACTGACTTACACCAATACTGATACCCATCCCATACAACTGACTGACACGAATACTGATACCCATCCCATACAACTGACTGACACCAAAACTGATACCCATCCGATACAACTGACTTAGACCAATGAATACTGATACCCTTCCCATACAACTGACTTACACCAATACTGATACCCATCCGATACAACTGACTTACACCAATGAATACTGATACCCATCCCATACAACTGACTTTCACCAATACTGATACCCATCCCATACAACTGACTTACACCAATACTGATACCCATCCCATACAACTGACTTACACCAATACTGATACCCATCCCATACAACTGACTTACACCAATACTGATACCCATCCCATACAACTGACTGACACGAATACTGATACCCATCCCATACAACTGACTTACACCAATACTGATACCCATCCGATACAACTGACTTAGACCAATACTGATACCCATCCCATACAACTGACTTACACCAATACTGATACCCATCCCATACAACTGACTTTCACCAATACTGATACACATCCCATACAACTGACTTAGACCAATACTGATACCCATCCCATACAACTGACTTACACCAATACTGATACCCATCCGATACAACTGACTGACACCAATACTGATACCCATCCCATACAACTGACTGACACCAATACTGATACCCATCTGATACAACTGACTGACACCAATACTGATACCCATCCCATACAACTGACTGACACCAATACTGATACCCATCCCATACAACTGACTTACACCAATACTGATACCCATCTGATACAACTGACTTACACCAATACTGATACCCATCCGATACAACTGACTTACACCAATACTGATACCCATCCCATACAACTGACTTACACCAATACTGATACCCATCTGATACAACTGACTGACACCAATACTGATACCCATCCCATACAACTGACTTACACCAATACTGATACCCATCCCATACAACTGACTTACACCAATACTGATACCCATCCCATTCAACTGACTGACACCAATACTGATACCCATCCCATACAACTGACTTACACCAATACTGATACCCATCCCATACAACTGACTTACACCAATACTGATACCCATCCCATACAACTGACTGACACCAATACTGATACCCATCCCATTCAACTGACTGACACCAACACTGATACCCATCTGATACAACTGACTTACACCAATACTGATACCCATCCCATACAACTGACTTCCACCAATACTGATACCCATCCCATACAACTGACTTACACCAATACTGATACCCATCCCATACAACTGACTTACACCAATACTGATACCCATCCCATACAACTGACTTCCACCAATACTGATACCCATCCCATACAACTGACTGACACCAGTACTGATACCCATCCGATACAACTGACTTACACCAATACTGATACCCATCCCATACAACTGACTGACACCAATACTGATACCCATCCCATACAACTGACTTACACCAATACTGATACCCATCCCATACAACTGACTTCCACCAATACTGATACCCATCCCATACAACTGACTTCCACCAATACTGATACCCATCCCATACAACTGACTGACACCAATACTGATACCCATCCCATACAACTGACTTACACCAATACTGATACCCATCCCATACAACTGACTTACACCAACACTGATACCCATCCCATTCAACTGACTGACACCAATACTGATACCCATCCCATACAACTGACTTACACCAATACTGATACCCATCCCATACAACTGACTTACACCAATACTGATACCCATCGCATTCAACTGACTTACACCAATACTGATACCCATCCCATTCAACTGACTTACACCAATACTGATACCCATCACATTCAACTGACTGACACCAATACTGATACCCATCCCATACAACTGACTTACACCAATACTGATACCCATCTGACACAACTGACTTACACCAATACTGATACCCATCCGATACAACTGACTTACACCAATACTGATACCCATCTGACACAACTGACTTACACCAATACTGATACCCATCTGACACAACTGACTGACACCAATACTGATACCCATCCCATACAACTGACTTACACCAATACTGATACCCATCCCATACAACTGACTTCCACCAATACTGATACCCATCCCATACAACTGACTTACACCAATACTGATACCCATCCCATACAACTGACTTCCACCAATACTGATACCCATCCCATACAACTGACTTACACCAATACTGATACCCATCCCATACAACTGACTTACACCAATACTGATACCCATCGCATTCAACTGACTTACACCAAAACTGATACCCATCCCATTCAACTGACTTACACCAATACTGATACCCATCCCATTCAACTGACTGACACCAATACTGATACCCATCCCATACAACTGACTTACACCAATACTGATACCCATCCCATACAACTGACTGACACCAATACTGATACCCATCCCATACAACTGACTTACACCAATACTGATACCCATCCCATACAACTGACTTACACCAATACTGATACCCATCCCATACAACTGACTTCCACCAATACTGATACCCATCCCATACAACTGACTGACACCAATACTGATACCCATCCCATACAACTGACTTACACCAATACTGATACCCATCCCATACAACTGACTTACACCAACACTGATACCCATCCCATTCAACTGACTGACACCAATACTGATACCCATCCCATACAACTGACTTACACCAATACTGATACCCATCCCATACAACTGACTTACACCAATACTGATACCCATCGCATTCAACTGACTTACACCAATACTGATACCCATCCCATTCAACTGACTTACACCAATACTGATACCCATCCCATTCAACTGACTGACACCAATACTGATACCCATCCCATACAACTGACTTACACCAATACTGATACCCATCTGACACAACTGACTTACACCAATACTGATACCCATCCGATACAACTGACTTACACCAATACTGATACCCATCTGACACAACTGACTTACACCAATACTGATACCCATCTGACACAACTGACTGACACCAATACTGATACCCATCCCATACAACTGACTTACACCAATACTGATACCCATCCCATACAACTGACTTACACCAATACTGATACCCATCCCATACAACTGACTTACACCAATACTGATACCCATCCCATACAACTGACTTACACCAATACTGATACCCATCCCATACAACTGACTTACACCAATACTGATACCCATCTGACACAACTGACTTACACCAATACTGATACCCATCTGACACAACTGACTGTTAGGAAACGCTACCGTTGCTGAGCTTTGGTTCAGTTTTGTGTGTTGCATGTAGTTGACTTATTTGTACTTTGTGGGAAAGTACCGATATTATATTTTGTAAACACAATATTTATGCTTGGACGAGAATGCAGGTGAACTTTCTAGTCCTGTCAAAACAAGTTGTTTACCATGCTGTTTTAGTCGTGAGTTCGTGGCGTTCGTTCGGATTAAGTGCGTCGGCGCTTTTGATGTACGTCACAGAGAATGTCGCTAGTTTAGTCCATGCACGGCTCGTATAATGTAGTTGTATCATGTTCGGTCTGGAATATTCTCGAGATTGAGTATTTACTATATATGCCAGCGCGATTTGTATGTAAAAAAAGCTTCTATTTGAGTTCTGCTACGATGTGCAGTTGTATGTATTGAATGCTGAATAAATCCTCGAACTCAATTTGACGAGTTGTTTTCTGCTGCTGCGAAGACGGGCGACGTAGAATAAAAGAACACAACTATACGACGTTTTGAGAACTTGTGGCAATCTCAAGTGTCGTGTAACAATTGGGGGCCAAGCCAAGGATCTACGTTTAACGCCAAGGGTTTTCCAGCAACAAGGACCAGTGTCAAGACAGTCACAGGAGGTAGCCATCAATCGGGTGTATCCTGAGGGATCAGTATTGAGACTACGGAACCGTGGATTCGGTGTGACTGGTGATCGAGTTTGGTAATCGCCGCAGCTCGGTACGGTGAGCGATGCCGGAGTGTATCGGGATTACAGAGGTTAGCTGCCGTTTGGACGAGACGGACTTCGTCGCGGAGCTAGTGCATTAATACTACGAAATACGACTGAGGTACGTCGTGTACGTATCGTGAGCAGAGTGCGCCGTCACGTTAGACGAGGAGGGTGGCAGCCTGCGTCTACGAAGGTGAACAGCGACGAGAGAAGCATCGGAGGTGCAGTAGAGACTGTGTTCTTTTAGAAGACTACATTCGCCTACGTTCGTGGCTGTGAAATAATACAGACGAACGCACCGGAAAAGACCAGAATGGCTGAGTTCTGGGCAAAAGGAGTTGAACTGGGACTGAAAGGCAAGCAGCTGACGGAGTTCGTCGAGTCCCGGACACGACTGCAAGCGCAGCGTGAAGAAAGACAAGCGCAGCGTGAAGAAAGACAAGCGCAGCGTGAGCGTGAAGAAAGACAAGCGCAGCGTGAGCGAGAAGAAAAAGAAAGACAAGCGCAGCGTGAGCGTGAAGAAAGACAAGCGCAGCGTGAGCGTGAAGAAAGAGAAGCACAGCGTGAAGAAAGGCAAATGGAGCTGAAACGCGTAGAGCTCCAGATAGAAATGGAGACGAAGCGCTTAGAGCTTCAGACAGAAATGGTGCGTGTTCAAAATGAGCAAGCGGCACCACGCCAAAGAGATAACCAGCAGCAAATGCTACACAGGGCACCGAAACTTCCAGCATTCGCTGACGGGAAGGACCAGATCGACTGCTACCTTGCAAGATTCGAGAGGTTCGCTGAGAGTGCTAGATGGCAGCGCGACGACTGGGCGATTCAACTCAGCGCACATTTGACTGGGGCAGCACTTGAGGTCTACACTAGACTCTCAAACGATGACGCCAGAGACTATGATGTACTGAAGGAAGCTCTGTTGCGTTGCTACAACTTCACTGAAAGGGGCTACCGTCAACGCTTCCGCGAATGCCAGCCATTGTCTGGAGAGACACCGAGCCAGTTTGTGGAGCGCCTGTCGTCATACCTGCAGAAGTGGGTGGAGTTATCAGGTGAAGAGCAGTCATACGAGAGTCTGCGGGACTTGATCGTGAAGGAGCAGTTCGTTAATGCCTGCCCGAAGGACCTGGCGACCCGCTTGGAAGAGCAAAAACTGCGGGGTTTGAAGGACATTACTGATGCTGCTGAGCGTTATCTCATTGCTCATGGAAGGACCCTGGGGACGTCAAAGTCATCGAAACCTTTCCAGAAGAGCGGGAACCAGGGAAACCAACCTGCCAAGGGACAAACTGAGTCCGCACCATCATCCAATGAAGGGCAGAACATAACGTGTTTCCATTGCAATGCCAAGGGTCACCGAGTCGCCAACTGTCCCCAAAAGAAAAATAACGGACATGTCAATGACAAAGCGCAAGAACATCGACGGAGATATTACGACAACAAGAGGCAAACGAGTGGCTCGAACCAACAAGTATGTGCGAGCAGCGTCATACTTCCAAGGGCTGCCGAGCAAGTGGATACACCATCGGACGTGGAAGAATGTCTATCTGATGGCCAGCTTCTACTCGCCAATGGCAAGTCAATCTCTGTCGTCGCCAGCGCAGCTGTGTCAGTGTCGAACATGCCCGTGTCGAAGGGATTTGTTGAGAAGCAGGAAGTGACTGTTCTCAGAGATTCGGGCTGCAATGGAGTCATTGTCAAAGAGGATCTGGTGCCAACAGAGAAGTTCACTGGTGACTTCAAGTGGACGCTCATGGCTGACAGCAAATGCGTGAGGGCACCAGTGGCAAAGATCCAGATAGATACTCCATACTTCACCGGAGAAGTTGAGGCCGTCTGCCTGAAGAAGCCCTTGTACGATCTATTAATTGGGAACATTGGGGGTGCGAGACGTCCTGATGACCCTGATGTCGAATGGAGAATGGGCGCAGCTCAGCCTGCTGTTGAGGAGGAAGACCCACTGCCATTCGCGAATGAAGATATCAGCGAACTGTTACGAGATGACAGAGCAACTGTGCATCGCCGCGACCAGCCGCAGGTTGTAAGCGCTGTGACGACCAGAGCCCAGGCGAAGAAGGACAAAACAACTACGCCACTCAGGGTCACCAACAGTTCTGCAACTGCTGTCGTGGACAGGGATCAGCTGATTCAGCTACAGGAAGCTGATTCGACCTTAACAAAGTACAGGAGTCGTCCTGTCAAGGAGATGACTAAGGGCGAAGGCACTGTGCAATTTGAAGTGAAGGCCAAGATTCTGTACAGAGTGTTCCAGCACGCGAGAGTCAACGGTGGGAAACCATTACGTCAAGTTCTGGTGCCTCAACCACTTAGGCGCCAGGTGATGGAGGTGGCCCACGACTCTATTATGGGAGGTCACCTGGGTGTCAAGAAGACATCGGACAGAATCCAGGCTGCGTTTTACTGGCCAGGACTGCATGCAGATGTGACTCGATTCTGCCGATCGTGCGATATTTGCCAGAAAACCATACCTCGAGGAAGGGTCCCGAAAGTGCCGTTGCAGAAGATGCCTTTGATCGACCGACCTTTCAAGAGGGTGGCCATTGACCTCATCGGCGAGATCAAACCGCCAAGTGAAGAGGGTCATCGTTGGGTACTGACCCTGGTAGACTATGCAACCAGATACCCAGAAGCCGTGCCTCTGAAGAAAATTGACACCGAGACTGTTGCCGAGGCACTTGTGGACATTTTCAGCAGAATTGGGGTTCCTGAAGAGATCCTCACAGACCTGGGGACACAGTTTGTCTCTGAATGCATGGAAGAGGTCAACAGGCTGCTGAGCATTCGTCACTTGACTACGACACCCTATCACCCGATGTGCAATGGGCTGGTCGAAAAATTCAATGCGACTCTGAAGTCCACGCTGAAGAAACTATGCAGTGAGCAGCCAAGGCAGTGGCATCGCTACATCAATGCCTTGCTATTTGCATACAGGGAGGTGCCACAAGAGTCCACTGGATTCTCCCCGTTCGAGCTGATGTACGGGCGGACCGTGAGAGGCCCGATGCAGATACTAAAGGAATTGTGGACGAAAGATGTGGACACACCTGAAGTGAAGAACAGTTACCAGTACGTGTTCGAGTTGCGAGAGAAACTGGAGGAGACTCTCGAGATTGCGAGAGAAAACTTGAGAAAGTCTCAGGATAGTGGAAAGCACTACTACGACCGCAAAGCCGTAAACAGGAAGTTTACACCAGGTAACAAAGTGCTGATACTGCTTCCCACTGATCACAACAAACTACTGATGCAGTGGAAAGGCCCATACGAGGTTGAGGCCGTGGTAGGGATCAACGACTACAAGGTGAATGTCGGCAAGAAGTCCAAGATCTACCACGCTAACCTCCTGAAACTGTATGTGGAGAGACCTCCGGAAGCAGTACAGGTCGCAGCAATGGTGGAGGAACCAGCCGAACTAGACGAGTTCGACGGTGAGGAACTACTGGAATTGGGAGACCTCCACAAGAAAGAGGGAGTGGATGACGTCAAGTTAGGACCTGACCTGACAGAAGATCAGCAGAAGGAGCTGCATGATTTTATGGGCGACTTCACCCATAGGTTCTGTGATGTTCCAGGCTCTACGTCCTTGGTCGAACATGAAGTCCACCTCACATCTGACGTTCCTGTTCGCTCAAAACCATACCCTATCCCGTTTCAGGCTCGGGAATCCTTGAAGAAGGACATCGACAACATGTTGAAGATGGGGGTTATCCGTGAGTCATCATCCCCTTACTCATCTCCCGTTGTTGTTGTCAAGAAGAAAGACGGCACAAACAGGGTATGCATTGACTTCAGGAAAGTCAATAAGATCACCGTGTTTGACCCTGAACCAATGCCGACGGCAACTGATCTATTCCGACAGTTAACCGGCAGTAAGATCTTCTCAAAGATCGATCTCAGCAAGGGATATTGGCAGATTCCTGTGCGCGAAGAGGACATACCAAAGACCGCCTTTGCAACTCCAGACGGAACGTATGAGTGCCTGCGGATGCCTTTTGGCATGGTGAACAGTGGTGCTACCCTTACGAGGGGAATGCGAAAAATGCTCAAAGGAATGAAGAATGTTGTGTACTACTGGGATGATCTGCTAGTCCACACGGAGACCTTTGCGGAGCATCTGGAGACTTTGAGGGAACTGTTTTCCCGCCTGACAAAAGCCAATTTGACCGTGAGACCCAGCAAGTGCATTTTGGGGACCGACAACGTTGACTTCATAGTTCATTCACTGAAGGAAGGTCAAAAGGGGCTTTTGTTGGAAAACGTCACCAAGATCCTCAATGCGCCACGTCCTGAAACCAAGAAGCAGGTGCGATCCTTCCTTGGATTGGCTGGGTACTACAGAGAGTTCATTCCAAACTTCGCCGCCATAACGGCGCCTTTGTCGGACATGACCCGAAAAGGATGCCCCAACCGAATACTCTGGGGACCAGCTCAGGAGAAGGCATACCAGACCGTGCGCGACCTGATGTCATGAGACCCGGTGCTACGCCTTCCTGATACTGCCAAAGAGTTCATCTTGCGTACAGACGCATCGGACGAAGGGATCGGCGCCATGCTGATGCAAGAGCATGGAGGTAAACCGTTTCCGGTCAGCTATGCCAGCAAGAAGCTGTCAGGAGCCGAGAAAAACTACTCGACCATGGAGAAAGAGTGTTTAGCCATCGTGTGGGGAATCAAGAAATTTGAACTCTACCTCCAAGGGGTGAAATTCGTGCTTCAGACTGATCACAAACCCCTCACCTACCTGAACTCTGCGAAGTTTGTGAATAATCGTATCATGAGGTGGGTGATGTACTTGCAGAACTTTGATATGCGAGTGGAATCGATTAAGGGTTCAGACAATGTTGGAGCAGATTTTCTCAGCCGAGTATGTGAGTAAAACGGTGTTCATTCTCCAACAGACTAATGTACATACCTGGATTTCAATCTGTTATGTATACATAATATGTGTACAAGTAGCGTTTCAATTATTGAAAGAAATTAGGTAAATTTCTTCTGGTGTTGGGGGTAATGTTAGGAAACGCTACCGTTGCTGAGCTTTGGTTCAGTTTTGTGTGTTGCATGTAGTTGACTTATTTGTACTTTGTGGGAAAGTACCGATATTATATTTTGTAAACACAATATTTATGCTTGCACGAGAATGCAGGTGAACTTTCTAGTCCTGTCAAAACAAGTTGTTTACCATGCTGTTTTAGTCGTGAGTTCGTGGCGTTCGTTCGGATTAAGTGCGTCGGCGCTTTTGATGTACGTCACAGAGAATGTCGCTAGTTTAGTCCATGCACGGCTCGTATAATGTAGTTGTATCATGTTCGGTCTGGAATATTCTCGAGATTGAGTATTTACTATATATGCCAGCGCGATTTGTATGTAAAAAAAGCTTCTATTTGAGTTCTGCTACGATGTGCAGTTGTATGTATTGAATGCTGAATAAATCCTCGAACTCAATTTGACGAGTTGTTTTCTGCTGCTGCGAAGACGGGCGACGTAGAATAAAAGAACACAACTATACGACGTTTTGAGAACTTGTGGCAATCTCAAGTGTCGTGTAACACTGACTGACACCAATACTGATACCCATCCCATACAACTGACTTACACCAATACTGATACCCATCCCATACAACTGACTTACACCAATACTGATACCCATCCCATACAACTGACTTACACCAATACTGATACCCATCTGACACAACTGACTTACACCAATACTGATACCCATCTGACACAACTGACTGACACCAATACTGATACCCATCCCATACAACTGACTTACACCAATACTGATACCCATCTGACACAACTGACTGACACCAATACTGATACCCATCCCATACAACTGACTTACACCAATACTGATACCCATCTGACACAACTGACTTACACCAATACTGATACCCATCCCATACAACTGACTGACACCAATACTGATACCCATCCGATACAACTGACTTACACCAATGAATACTGATACCCATCCGATACAACTGACTTACACCAATGCTGATACCCATCCGATACAACTGACTGACACCAATACTGATACCCATCCCATACAACTGACTTACACCAATACTGATACCCATCCGATACAACTGACTTACACCAATACTGAAACCCATCCGATACAACTGACTTACACCAATACTGATACCCATCTGATACAACTGACTGACACCAACACTGATACCCATCCCATACAACTGACTCACACCATCAAGACGACTCACACCATCAAGACGACACACACCATCAAGACGACACACACCATCAAGACGACTCACACCATCAAGACGACTCACACCATGAAGACGACTCACACCATCAAGACGACTCCCACCATCAAGACGATTCCCACCATCAAGACGACTCCCACCATCAAGACGACACACACCATCAAGACGACTCACACCATCAAGACGACTCACACCATCAAGACGACTCACACCATCAAGACGACTCCCACCATCAAGACGATTCCCACCATCAAGACGACTCCCATCATCAAGACGACTCACACCATCAAGACGACTCACACCATCAAGACGACTCACACCATCAAGACGACTCACACCATCAAGACGACTCACATCATCAAGACGACTCACACCATCAAGACGACTCACACCATCAAGACGACACACACACCATCAAGACAACTCACACCATCAAGACGACTCACACCATCAAGACGACTCACACCATCAAGACGACTCACACCATCAAGACGACTCACACCATCAAGACGACACACACCATCAAGACGACACACACCATCAAGACCACTCACACCATCAAGACGACTCACACCATCAAGACGACTCACACCATCAAGACGACTCACACCATCACCATCAAGACGACTCACACCATCAAGACGACTCACACCATCAAGACGACTCACACCATCAAGACGACTCACCTTGGACTGGGTGAACAGCCTCTCCATCAATGTGTCCCGGGCCTGGATGACGTCACGACAGAGCTTGTGGTAGGGTAGGAGGGGGAGGTGACGCAGCCAGGGGCAGGCGGTCAGCAGGGTGTCCGTAATGGGGCTGAAGATTTCATTGATCGTGTCATCGAACTGTTTGGCCGCCGCCACCAGGCTGGGGACTGGATGTTCGCCTGTCATCTGAGGTCAAGCATTACAATTGGTGAGAGCATTCGAGAAATCATAAATAGAATTAATAACACAAAGAAAGCTGTCGTTGTCGGAGAATGAACATTTATGATATTAACACTTTAAGCTTTTTGGACTGAGCAGGGTCTTTTCATAGTACAAAACATGTGCTTTATCACATGTATAAACACACCCACGCACGCACGAACGCGCCCACACACAAACACACACGCGCATGCACACACGCAAACGCGCGAGCACACACACACACACATAGTTGGGGGTTGGGGTGAGAGTGAGCTGAAACTTACCAGTGTGAGGACGATGCGCATGATGGAAGCGGAGATTACGTGATCGATGTCTACATCCTTCCCGCAGTCTGCCTCTAGCTCTGTCACCAGGCGGTGTAACTCTTCCTGCACTCTGCTCTCCATCCTCTCCACCCCGTCCCCGTAGAACTGCACGTCACACACAATGACGTATTAATGTGACGTCATGATCTCAGCCGGCTTTACATCCTATACCCGTAGAACTTTACGTCACACACAATGACGTATTAATGTGACGATATGATCTCAGCTCTACATCCTATCCCCGTAGAACTGTACGTCACACACAATGACGTATTAATGTGACGTCATGATCTCAGCTCTACATCCTATCCCCGTAGAACTATACGTCACACACAATGACGTATTAAAATGCCGTGGGTAGTCGACGGTGACACGTGCACTATCTGTCCAGCAACATTGTACACAACAAACGGAAACAGATTTCTTTTCTTTCTCTCTTCTTTTTTTTTTTTTTTTTTTTTTTTTGGGGGGGGGGGGGTATATTTACCCGTAGAGATTACATGCCGAGTCTCAGTGGATATTAACAATAGTGGGCGGATCAAGAAAAATGCGATGTTCAGAGAGCTTATTCATGACCGCAAACGTATTTCTTCCTCCTTTTCTTTAGTTTTTCAAACAAAGAGGTGCTTTTTTTCCACAGTTTGATCGAATCCTAATCACGCTGTCAGTCTACCTGCGCAGGTGAGTGATTATAATGCGCGGTTGTATAGTTCCGTGGAAATCATTCAATTCTGCTAACACTTTACAGCAGTTTCTTTGGTTTGGAGTAAAATCCAGTGCACAGTCATACTCTTGTTCTCCTGCGCCGGGAAGTACTTGCGTCAATCATGTGTCTGTAGACATACGAAGTCATGCACTTTTTGGCCATAGGTGAACAATCATATGACGGGTTTTAAAACTAGTTCGGGCACATTGCATAACATCTGAACAATAGAGAATACTACATGGCTTGCTGTGTCGTACCAGATTTACACGAGTTGTTTTTTAAAATATTGAACTGCGAGCGAAAGCGAGCTGTTCGCGATTTGAAAAAGCAACGAGCGTAAATCTGGTACGATACAGTAAGCCATGTAGTATTCTGTTTTTCCGACATACTGTACTTACGTGTATTTTACTGAAAATGTCCTGCAGTCGAGGCAGCTAAATTGAAGATGCTTGTTTTGGAACCTCGATCCCATCTAAAGCCTCGTGCAATCTACTACGCCAAAGCAAAGAAACGTCACTCTGAAAGTGTGACGTGACGTGTTAGTTCTAACAATTCATCGAGGGTAATTAGCGAGCGCAAATTTTGTTTCTATAATGACGTTTGTCTCGGTGACTTTGGCATCATAAGCAGTGGAAAAACAGGTCCCTGCCAGACTTGCTTGACATGACCTCATTTACATGATATACACACGTGTGATTTGAACGATTATTATCTCACGAGTGTCTCTCTAACGTATGTAGGATAAAATATCTTTAATATACGTCTAGTAATAGTATGTATAGGAAATCCACAACGTTATTGCTAAATGACAGTGCTTTTTGTAATGGTGCTCCTCAAAATTGACGCAAAATCTCTCGTTGTTGACCCCTCATGCAAACGACATCAGCATCACTAGGAATCGCATAGCACACGAAATACGCAAGCTAGCTAAACAAAACAACATGCTCTTGGTATAAATTTCTGATTGCCAAGTTGGGCCTATTATGATGATTTTGAATTGGTCCCTTACGTTTTCGTCACGTCGATTTTAGGGGTCCCCTTATTTGAGCGGTGGTCACGTAATCCCTGTTAAAGAAATCTTGTATACAAAAGGTGATCCAGATAGTAAAGTGGACGGCCTTAAACGGCATAGAAAGTCTGAGTGAAATGACACGGTAATAAATGCTTTAATTGGGGTGCGAGATTTGTCGCAATAATGTATTTGCTAAGTTCATATTACAGGGTGTTCAAAACTTATTACAGAAATGTGTTCAAAAGTGGAACACTACTGGTCAGAGTGCACGCGTTCCTGGTGCAAGTAGACGCAAGACAGTTATAGGGTCAGTCATGGTTAAATGGGGTTGGACAGGGTTAAGCTCGTCTGCTAACTGACCTTCAAAGGCTGGTGACCTACCTTGATGGCCTGATGGAACATCTTCCTCATCTTGGACCACTCCGGCCTGTACTGCGGACTGCTGGTCACGAGGTCCTTGAAGTCAAAAAAAGCAAACCACCCTGTAAAAGTCATGGGCCTGTTGTTGGTGAGGTGCTCCAAGGCCTTGCCCGCGTACATCTCCCTGACGAGGCGCGGCGAGTTGAGCACACACAGGTCCCCGACAGCGCTACGACACAGCACGAGCGGTCCGTACTGGCGGCTCCACTGCTCGGCCTGTCTGTTGAGACTGCCTTCCCGCAGTGCGCTCACCATGCCACGCAGCGCGTCCAGACCGCGCGGCCCCGGCGCCAGCTTTTTGGAGCTGGTGGATTTGAACCTGAGGTACACCAGGGTGACGGCGATAACTCCGAGCAACACGGCCACAGTCGCACTGTAACCTGGGTCAGAAACCGTCTCCATCTTGGAAGATAGGAGTGTGGGTTTGGCTGTCCTAACGTTCTTGTTTCGAATTCTGTTTTGTCTATTCCTTGTCTTAGCTTCTTTCGTCAATTTCTCGTGGATAAGACCTCGTGCCAATCCAAGTAAAGGCGTGCAGGTGTGTCCGGTGTTTGCTGCCGGACAATCAACGATCACACGCCAAAGACCACTGATGAATGGGCGAGACACACTAGTCTGTCGAAGTGAAAACTTCACACTCACACAAAGGGCGTGAAAGCACTGCCGACTTTCTCTTGTGTGCACGATGAGATAAGAAGCGAGTGTTAGTCCTGTATCAGGCACACTCTCAGTGACCTCGCACTTGACGCATCGCATGTTGGGTTAACCATAAATCCGTACAGTGGAACCCTTTTTTACGACCTTAAAACAAATCAGAAAATCAGCTCTTAATAGGGAGCGAGTCTTTAAGTTACTGTGCTTGACACTTCGAGGTGCACGGAGCCCCTAAGGCTTTCAGTCATGCCTTGGGCATGTATCCATTTGAAATTATACTAAGTTTTATTTGTGAAGGAAATCACGAATGGCACTAACAGGCAAAGTTTGACAGTGATATCCTCCACGCTTTTAGAGCGCTAACCAGAGATAATAGCGTGACATAGCGAAGTGTGGTGCACGTACTGTGAATTCAGCTCACTGACCGAGAGAGTTGATGTTGTGAATTGCAACGAAGATATCGTTACACTTAACCACTGTCCAGGGACAGGGAGGGGTTGTCACAGGAATCTACCGGGAGAAAGGAAGCCCGAGTAAAGCACTTAACAGGTAAATGGAATAAGCATTTGAATATCGCTAATGTTTATCGCATAAGTTGAATCGACTAACACTGTAAACTTTAAACATAGCAGACAGATATCTAAGACAAGATGTCCGCTATTTATGTTGTGCAGTGCGTCGTATAGCAGTGCGTCGTCGGAGTAGTATAGTACAGTATAGATAGGCATAAACCACCCCTTTTCCGCAATGCGCAAGGGTGGGTGCCATAAGGTTATAGGTTAAGGTGCCTGTGGTTTTAAGAAGTGATAAAGAGGGATTGAGTTTAAACGGTTTTATTGAGTTCATATTTTGTCATGTTATTTCATGTGCCTGTACCTGTTGGTCTGTACTAATGACCACCCCCAGGGGTGTTATGTCACAGGATTACTGCCCCCTCCTTTCTATTGGTGCTTAACGCAGCTGGGGTAATGACAGTAATCCTGTGACATAACACCCTGGGGGTGTTTGATTGACGGCAGCGGTTTTTACTTACAGGTTCTTATTAGTACACCGGCTAACATAGGTGGTTATTTTTATTTTTTGTTGTTGTTGCGGCGTTTTGTTTTGGGTACCTTTGCACCCCAATAGTCAGCCAGAAAAGTGTTAACATTTCACTGTCACTGTCAAAAGAGTCGCATATGGGTGTTTACCCTCCCTCTGTGTTTTCACGGGCTTGGGACCGTTTTGACAGGGCATGTCAAAGCCACATTGGGGGTTTTGGGATTAAACAACACGAGCATTATTTACACAAGCAAAACACGGCTTAACAAATTTATTTGCAAAAACGACAAAGTTGTTTGGCATTGGAATGTTAACAATATCACAGGCGGAGGTATCACAGTCAAAAAAAGAAAGAGACCCATTAGACGGGTATCACAGTCAAAAAGGAAAGAGACCCGTTAGACGGGTGTAGGCAAACCCCATCAGAGGCGATCACACGCTTGATGTAGAAAAACGAGAGTGACTTTCGGGTTTGAGAATAAGTGAACATAGACTTTCCGTCTGTCTTCAAACCAGTGTTTGTATCGCCACCACTTTCTTGCGTTATAAGCACCTGTTGGTAAGACTCTTTTGTCAGTTTGTTTTGCGGTTTTTGTTTAAACCTTTTGAACTAAATTTGTTTCCACTGTCCCCCTCACAAAAGTAGGTTTTAGAACACAAACCAATGAACACATTTTCTTGGTATTCGGTTTTAAAGAGACATTTATCGTACTGGACACGCGCTGTACAATGCAGTCTACATGATAACAAAGTACAAAAACAAGTACGTCCTCTCTGTCCTAGATAGTTCTCAGTTCTCTCCCAAAATCTCAAATGCTATCCGATGGGGATGGGTGGCGTCAAAAGCCACCAATCAAGAGCTAACAAAACTGACATCACTTCTCATTGGTCAGTAAAGACAAGGAAAGGGGGGGGGGTAAGAGACTAAAACCTCCAAGCCAGCTGGCATCTTCTATGATCTTCTATGATCTACCCTGTCAAAAGAAATGACACCCACTTGACAAAACGCCGAGTCCAACGATACCCAGACAGGCTGGCGGCACATTGCATAACGACCACCTGGGGCCCAAGGCACCCCAGCGTCTCTCTCTGGGAGGGCGGCTTGACGTCGAAGGAAAACATATTATGTTCCCTAGTGGACACAGCCGACTGAGCGAGTTTATGACCTCCAGGTGTCTTGAGCTTATCAAAATTTAACTTAGAACAGATAATGACATTACACAAAACATAAAGCGATGGACAAAACGTACACAAGACAAGGATGACATAAAAACATTATAACGAATTAGTAGCCAGTTTAGCACTTGGCTACACAAATAAAGTACGAGACCTCCCCTTACAGCATTTTCCTATATCCTGGCGCATAAACCACATTTTTTAGTTGTGTGGTTGCTTGACTAAAATTAAATAAATGCACGTATTAAAAGACCACAGGCCAAACGACAAAATTTAATGCGGTCAGCATTTTACCCTTTGTCTTGCATGTGAACATTAAATGTTGTTCAAGAGAGCAAGTGGCAGTACTTTCTCTTCTATTATCTCTGGTTGTTTTAGTTATTTTTTTAGTTATTTTTGAAATAGTTACCTTTGATTGATACCTTAGTTTACCCTATATTTTACATTAACACGCGAGACTGCGTGTCTAAATATTTTGTTTTCGATTGTTTTTGATTGTTGACTTTAACTGTCGACGTTGTTGATTGTGTGTCTGTTTGATTGTTGTTGTTTGTTGTTGTCCACAATGACTTCATGCCTGTTGCAAAAGGATGGGGCGCACGTGTCGGGGAGATTGTCTCACACCCTTGGCTCTGCCTTGTTTGATTTTTTGCAACGAGCTGTGACCTAGATGGGTGGGTGTAGTCTGTCTCAATACAGAGCCAGTGTGGGAAGTTATCTCCCTGTTGCGTCAGCGCTATCTGTGTATAAACTATCTTTTCTTAACAAGGGAAATATCCAGTCGCTTATGATTATTCTCGTTCGTGGTAGTGCTGGCTTGTCTCTTGCGTTGTTTTTGTTTTTATTTCCTGCCCGGAAGCTTACTCGTAACGACCCAATGTGTTGTTACGACATTGCTGTGAACTTTGCTGGTTCGATGTGGAAATATGCCACCTCACTCATTTTTTGTGCTGATTCTGTGAATTTTACATCTCAAACCATATCTATTGCAATTTGCTTATTGTTGTTTATGTGTGGTGATATCCATCCTAATCCTGGACCAAGCACAACCCGAGGGGATGGGATCTCTATTGTTCATGTAAACACTCGCAGTCTTCAATATAAGACACCGTTCCTTGAGGCCGAATTGGGGAAGTTTGATATAATAACTGTATCTGAGACCTGGCTGTCGGACAAAGTTGACCAAGACTGCATCTGCTTAAAAGGTTACCACCCTCCAGTTAGACGTGATAGGCCCGGGGATTCCCACGGCGGCGTAGCCGTTTATGTAAATAGTAATTTGATTTGCAAACCGAGGATCGACTTGTGTATACCTGATTTGGAAGCGATCTGGATTGAGACTAAGTTGGGTCAAGATACTCTTCTCGTTGGTGTGTTTTATAGACCACCGAGTGCAACCGTCGACCATTGGCTTCTTATCAACGATTCCGTTCAACTTGCCATGAATACCCCACATAAGTTTATTATCTTTGGTGATCTCAACGCTGATTGTACTGTTAACCCCCCGTTTCATCTGCGGGAATTAATGAACACAAACAGTTTATCTCAGTTGATATCAGAACCCACTCGAATAACCGATACCTCGTCAACTATAATTGATCTGGTATTAACTCCGTGTCCTAACTTGGTAAAAAGAGTTGGTGTTCTACCACCTGTATGCAGTGACCACTCGTGTCCTTTTGTATATTTGAATTATGACTTACCGTCGGGTGGTTCATTCAAACGAACACTATATAATTATTCCAAAATCGATGTTGACAAGTTGTTGCAAGATATGGAAAGTGTAGATTGGAATAATATAGTCAATTTAGAATCCATTGATGACGCCGCTGAAATGTTTTCCGATAAGTTAATGATGATAGCTAAAGAGTGTATGCCTGTAAAGGTAGTGACAATGAACGGACACGATGCTGTATGGATCACCGAGGAAATCAAAAAGTTGATTAGGAAAAAGCAATATATTCACGCATTAGCCAAACGTCTGGATACTGTATGGTGCTGGTCTCTTTTCCGACGGTTGAGAAATAATTTGACTGATGTTATAAGAAAAAGGAAAGAAGAGCACATTAGGGAACTAGAAAATAGAATATTGTCACCTCATAATTTTGGCAATAAAGACTGGTGGAAGGTAGTCAACTCTTTTTTGAAAAAGAAAGGAATGAGTACAAATGAGATTCCGCCGATTGAAAGCAATGGAATTGTGTATTACTCTGCAGAGGACAAAGCCGAGATTTTTAATGAAGCATTTCTACGACAGTCGCATATACAAGGTCATGATGATGACGTTCCACCAGTTGAAGAAGAGCCCATCTCCATTAGTCCTCTCGTGATAACTACCGAAATGGTGTACGCTGTTCTAAACAACCTCGATGTTAGGAAAGCAGTAGGTCCTGATTTGGTTCACAATAAACTTCTTAAACTTGCTGCTTGTATTATTTCAAATCCGCTTGCAACCCTTTTCCAGAGATCGTTGGCTGAGGGAAAGTTTCCGAAAATTTGGAAAGTAGCTCATGTGAATCCCATTTATAAGAAAGGTGAAAAAGAACACTGCAGTAACTATCGTCCGATCTCATTACTCAGTTGCATTGGAAAAGTATTGGAAAAATGTGTTCAAGCCCATGTTTTTCGATATCTCACAGAGAATGATTTATTAACGGTTTCTCAGTCAGGGTTTATTCCTGGTGATTCAACTAGCTTTCAGTTGTTGAGTATGTATGACGATTTTTGTCAATCCTTAGATAAGCAGTTGACGACTCAGGCTGTTTTCTGTGATATATCAAAAGCCTTCGACAGAGTGTGGCACAAGGGTTTGTTGCATAAATTATATGCTATAGGCATAAGAGGTGTTTTATTAAAATGGTTTGAAGATTATTTGACAGGCAGGTTACAAGCCGTTGTTATCCAAGGCAGGAAATCGACATACGGACGTGTTTGTTCAGGTGTTCCCCAAGGTTCTGTTCTGGGGCCCTTGTTGTTCCTTGTGTACATTAACGATATTGTCATTAATATCGAATCTGTCATTAAACTTTTTGCTGATGATACCAGTTTGTATTTATCTCTAAATGATGCAAACACGCGGACACAGATCTTAAATGCAGACTTAGCCAAAATTGCAAACTGGGCGGAAAAATGGAAAGTTAATTTCAATAATTTAAAAACAGATTTGATGACCTTTTCTGGAAATAGAATGCCTGAAACCCTTCCTCTTGTATTTGATGGAACAGTTCTGAGAGAAAACCACGTTCACAAACATCTTGGTGTACTGATTCAGAGCGACTGCAAATGGGAATCACATGTTCAGTCAATTATATCTAAAGTACGTGTTCTTCTCTCATGTTTTCGGTCCTATAAGTATCGCCTTAGCCGAAAGGCACTTGAACTTATGTATAAATCTTTTATTATTCCCCATTTTGATTTTTCTGACGTCATTTGGGATAACTGTTCTGACAGATTAGCTACTTTATTAGAAAACTTGCATCTTGATGCCATAAGAACCATTATAGGTGCAGTTCGTGGCACGAGTCACCAAAAATTGTACGATGAATCAGGATTTACAACACTGAAGGAGAGGCGAAAAAGACACAAATTGATTTTGTATTTCAAATTAGTTAATGCACGCGTGCCACCATACTTACTAGAACGTCTGCCTCCTCTCGTTGCTTCTGTGAACCCTTACCATAGACGAAGACCACTTGACAGACAGACTCCCCACTCTCGAACTGAATTGTATAAAAAGTCATTTTTTCTGTCTTCGACTTCCCTGTGGAATGAGCTTCCAGATACTGTAAAACAACTTGATTCTATTGGGTTATTTAAAAAACGTATTAGTTCTGATGATTCTGTTGTTCCCTCGTATCTATACACATCTGATCGAAAATCAGAAATTATCCATTGCAGACTGAGATTGAGGATCAGCAATCTAAATAGTGATCTATTTGACAGACATTTAATTCCCGACCCGTCATGCACTTGTGGTTATCCTGTTGAAAATGCGGAGCACTATATTTTTCATTGCCCCTTATCTCTTCAAATACGTGAAGTCACCTTGTCAACACTGCCCAACTATGATTTGCTAACCGCTGATGATTTTCTGTATGGCAATAGAGACAAGTCAGACAGCGAAAATGCATTGATATTTGACCAGTTATTCAGGTTTATCTTATTAAGCAAACGTTTTGAATAATGAATGCATTTATCTCATCCACCATGTGCAGTACTGTTTACATTTCTTTGTTCTGGTAGTATTCTATTTTCAACCATGTGGAAGTCATTGTATGCGTGTGTGTGCGAGTGAGTGTGCGAGCGCGTGTGAGTACTGTTGTTAGTTTAGCATTGGTTTTTTGTTTGTTGTTTTTTGTTGGTTTTGTTTTCACTTTTATTGTTACATGTTTGTCTACCATAATTTACCATTATTATTTTGACATTATTTCAAATTTGTTATATTAGAATCGTCCGCCAAATTTCATTTGCTTTTAAGAGTACGCTCATAAGCTTAGCTTGTTGTGCTCCATGTTCCTTATTTCATGTATGCGGTAATAGTACCAATGGAATTTACTGAATAAACTTGTTTAAACCAAATAAATCGGGTGACCCGTTCCAACGGCTCTGCGAAATCACAGCAAACCATGAAGCACGCAAGGACGACCCAAGCTAAATTTATAAATGTCATCTCGACCAAAATACTCCCAGGAAGCAAGTACCTTGCGCGAGGAAGCGTATGTTTAAAAATTCAGCATAACAGTAACCTTTTCCCAGGAACAGATCAAGTCTGCTAGGTAACCCAATGCACACGTGTATCATGTGTGTGTGATGGTGGTGGGGAGGTGTTGTTTAGTTTGGTTAGTAAAACTGCCTAGCAACTTTACTTTACTTTACTTTATTTGGTGTTTAACGTCGTTTTCAACCACGAAGGTTATATCGCGACGAGGGAAAGGGGGGAGATGGGATAGGGGAAAGGGGGGAGATGGGATAGAGCCACTTGTTAAGTGTTTCTTGTTCACAAAAGCACTAATAAAAAAATTGCTCCAGGGGCTTGCAACGTAGTACAATATATGACCTTACTGGGAGAATGCAAGTTTCCAGTACAAAGGACTAAACATTTCTTACATACTGCTTGACTAAAATCTTTACAAACATTGACTATATTCTGCACAAGAACCACTTAACAAGGGTAAAAGGAGAAAGAGAATCCGTTAGTCGCCTCTTACGACATGCGGGGTGCAGAGAAATAAGGATGTGGAAAAGAAGACTTTTGGTAAGTGAAATAAAGGTGATGGATCCAGTCAGGTAGAAATAAGACAACAAGAAAAGAATTGGAAAACTGCAGGGAATAGTAGGGAGAGTTTTCTTGGAAGGAAATATAGGTGAACGGACTGGTAAGGCAGAAATAAGACAAAAGAAGAGAAGTAAAGGGGTGGGGTAGCTACTGCCTAGCAAGAATGTTTTGTTTCATAATTACTTTGTAAACGACCATAAAGTACATGTAATGTTCCGTCCAATTCATTTGAATTGAAGGCTAGGTTTGGGTACACACATAAAGGCATGCGCGTACGCACGCACACACGCACACCCACAAACACACAAACAGACACACACACACACACACTCGCACACACATGGCGTCGCCTATTTACACAGACAGACAGACAGACAGACAAGCAGACAGACATACAAACACACACACATGATATACACACACATTCGCCCACGCGCACGACAGTCAGAAACACAACGACGCCCACTTACACACTAACACACACCCTTATCATAAGCGGGGGTGAAAGCGTGGTGGCCAGTGACCCAGAGCGAACACAAACCAACGCTCGAAGTTCGATTGCCCTACTTTTCTTTTCTGTTTCCTAAAAAAAAATCAAAAAATCATTGACTTTACCTGCTGGTTAACACTCGGCATGATCTGGGTTAGTGGAACATAACTTCCACGTGCAGCACACACACAAAGACTTAGAGCGCGCTGTGCACGATTTTTTAAAGCACGAAATGCATGATGTTCGAAAGGAGTTTTGCCCTACTTTGATACGTGACGTGGTATCTAACGAGCAGTTTTTACAACATTCCTCTGCGTGACGTATCTCGATAGGGATAGGTGAGGTCGGGGTACGTGACGCAATATCTAAAGCTACCTAATGATTCAGGCTGAAACACGCACCTGATAAGAACTGAAACAAATTGTACTACTACCTCGCTGTTCTCATAGGCTATCGGGCGTCACATGATTTACTATAGTCTGCTTTCAATTTTCTATGAAATGGCCTTCTCGTGAATTAGCCCTGCAGTGTCCTAGTGTCGTTATAAAAGTATACTGAAAGAAGACAGTCAGCAGATCCAGATTCCTTCAGCGGTCAGACCGTGGCCGCTGAAATAATGAACCGGCGGCCGCTCACACGAGGTCACGTCAGAAGATAGCTCTTTCAACTTCACTCTGGTGCCGCTTTTTCAAAAAAATAAAAGGGAAAAAACGATTTACAAAGCGACGGGCGTTTCTTATTAGCATTGCCGCTTCAGATAACACATCACACACGATGTATGATCGAATCATAGTTTTGTGCAAAGTTTTGTAAGCAAAGGGACTAAACCACGCCTTCAACCATTGCAGAGAAGTCTGTAGCCAAGTGTAGTTATTGCCCTTCATTTTTCTTCCTTTGCGAATTGGTAATAGAATGTTTCCCTTTATTTCAAAAACTGTGCGTTTTTTACTCTGTGTTTCTTTCTAGACAGTTCAATCAAACAACTCTGATTTGCGAGTGAAATGTTTGCGTCTTCGATGCTAATTATTTCTTGGTGTAATGACTACCGACACTGACACAGCATGCAGGGTTTCACTCCTAGGCAAGGACTTTAGCCAGCTATATCCTTTTTTTCAACAGTGAATACTGAAACGATTTTCGGAAATAAATCCGTCGGGTTTGTATGGGCCGTGAAAGAGTGAATGCCCTTGCTTTTCCTCGGACTAATAACTTTACACGTCACGTGCTCAGTCCTGTCCTCGCCATGTTGCGCACACACCTCTCCGGCGCTAGGGATTGGCCCCTCGGGCCAATGTTCATCACAATAGCCCGCTCAGAGAAAAGTCGCTCTGGATTGGTCTATGCAACGGGCTCACAACGAGGCAAATCGCTTCACGATGGCGACTAAGAAAGCACGATTGCTGCGAGATATGAAAAAAGTTGTACTTCTTAAACTGGTAGACGATTCGGTCAATGAAATCGTCAGAGAGAATGTAGTTATGATGGGAAATTTAGCTGGGGTAGTCCCTGAACCTTGAAAAGCGGTGGATCCCTCGGGTCACGTCGAAAACCACGCCGAGAAGATCAAAACACGCTACACGGCATCGCAGTGTAAACACCGCCGCCATCTTGGATAACGCGGCGGGCGGTGGGCGAGCATATATATATACCAAAGCCGCTCGCCGAGTGCTTCGCCGCGAGCGCTTTCCTGCACTGCCCTAAGAAACGGTTTTTTCAGTGTCATTCGCACTGCGAGCGACCCGTGGCGAACCGCTCTGGGCAACTCGTCTGTGCACGTTTCGCCCTGCAGTCCGGACTGACGATCAAACAGCGAACGACAAGAAGATCCGAGTAAAAGTAAGGGGTATTCACTCTTTCACAACCCATACAAGCCCGACAGAGTTATCATCTCAATTCGTCTCTTCCTTTCTAACGCAAATGACATGTCTCACGTGCAAATGACAAGTGTCCGCTGAATTGCACCTGCCGCTTACATCGTGACCCAGCAGCGAGGGGGGTTTGACAGAGGCTATAAAGGTTTGCTACGAAATTCAGTAGTCTTATGAAGACCTGATTCACCTTGGTTTAAACAATGTTTTATTAAATCAAACATGGTACAACAATACAACGATAAACAACCTTCACGGATTTCTGTGCCATTTAAGGCCGTCCTGTTGAATATCTGGCACACCTTTCGCGGGAATCAAGAGTTCTTTACATTGATCACTTGACCGCCGCTCAAATAAAGGTACCCCCAAAATCGACATAACAAGAACGGAATATATATCGTCGCTGTCAGTGCAAGACTTCGAATGTGCAGTTTTGCAGTTTTGAGAAAAACGAAAAAAACGCCTTTAAAAAATCTGTGTTAATGTTACATATAACATTCGGCCTTCCGTGGACTTCTAATGTACTGGGGATGTTTCGTGTATCTTTTAGTGTTAATCAAATGCAGTGCGCGTGAAGTAGGTACAAAAATATGCAGATACGAGGAATTGACCCTAAGTCATGGGCTGTTTTCTTGTGTATACGAGGGTTTGCATTCACAAACTCAACAATAATGACGAGACAAAATTGTTTAAAACGTTTAGTTTTGCATTTAAACAAGCAGAACAAAAATGATTTATGCAATTCCTCACATGCGAGATCGTAGGTTCAGAGAGAGAGAGAGAGAGAGAGAGAGAGAGAGAGAGAGAGAGAGAGAGAGAGAGAGAGAGAGAGAGAGAGAGAGAGACACACACACACACACACACACACACACACACACACACACACACACACAGAGAATTGAATTGAACTTTATTTAACAAGGATATATATATATCTATATCTATATACGGCTTGTGTGTGTCTGTCTGTCTGTCTGTGTGTTCACGATTCACGGCCAAAGTTCTCGATGGATCTGCTTCAAATTTGGTGGGCATATTCAGGTAGACCCCGGACACAATCGTGGAACATTTTGAACACGTACGTGCTCTCAGCGTGCAGCGCTGAACCGATTTTGGTTTTTCTGTACATCCATTCCCAGTAACTCTTCCTTATCTTCTCCAGTGTTTTGCGCGTTTATCTCCCTTCCTTCGTACGGTATTCGGCTCTACTTCTTCCCGGCGAAGCGGGTATTCATCTAGTATTTAATAATATTTAGGCTTTTTCAAATTTCCCTTGTTTTAACCTAATTTCTTGGTTAAAACTTGTCTAAATTCTTTCTCAATAAATATCAATTCCACACTTTGGCCTTAAATCAAAGTGTTTCCCTTCACAGATATCCCCTTGGGGTTGTCAGATGAGGGTGGTCTCCCATGCCAACAGAAGCTACCATTCAGAGAGTGGTTTGCTTCTTAGTTGGATACCATGGGTTGACAACTCTCGCCATCAGTACCACCTGACCACTGATGAGACACAATAGTGTCGAACCACGTGTCTGGTCTAGGTACAAAAACAATGGTCCTCCTCAGGACTAGATTACCTTGCGATACGTCCCCCACAAAGGGACTTTGCTCTGTAAATCTCGGTCCCCCTTGAGGAGGGTCTGATGCTCCCAATAGGCTGTTTGTGAAGGGATACTTACGTCTCTCTCTTTCTCTGTCAAGAGATTTTAACAAAATTATCTCAGAAGAAAGTCTCTGCTGACTGTCAATTGTTTCTTTCACAATTTCTAGAGAGAGAGAGAGAGAGAGAGAGAGAGAGAGAGAGAGAGAGAGAGAGAGAGAGAGAGAGAGAGAGAGAGAGAGATAGAGAGAGACAGACAGACAGACAGACAGACAGACAGACAGACAGACAAAAAAGTGAGAGAGAAAGAGAGTTAGACACAAGATAAGATTAAAAAACAATAGTACAACCATTTACCAGACATTATGTAATTAGAGAGTAAAATATAGTATTGAGCAATAGCATCTAATTTAATGGTCATAGAGAAAGCTGTGTTGGTTTCACACTGGATTCTCTACAGGCTTGACGCGTCTCATCCAATGGCGGCCGCCGAGCACGTAAGGCTTGAACCTCGTCCTAGTCCTCCCTGCACAAAGAGCACAGAGTTCGTAATAACGGGGTCTTTGAACGACGCATCTTCTTCTAACTATTCCCCTAAAACAGTAACGCTTGACCTCCGGAGCTTGCGTAATGGAAGCGTCAACATAGACGTGGATGGAAGCCAACAGTCCATGAACAATGATCACGCACAGAATGAGCGCTGTGAACAGTACTGGCTGAGCGAACGAGGTCACAAGTAATGTTGGAACATACGTATGACGTCACGACACAATACACGTACGTCAGCAAAATGTAAACGACAACAGCCTTATTAATCAAATAAACAAATAAACAAACACACATTGATGACATTATGAATTTCTGTTTTGATCAAAGAATCTTTAAAAATAAAAAATAAACACACACAAAGGGACGTATAAGTGCCCAAACATACACGTCATGACTATTTTGGAATATATTTTGAAATTCTACTGTCTTTTTTGTCTATACCTACAATATTAAAATCACACGAAAAAAAGCATGGGTCTGGCCTCAGCATTGTAAGCACTGCCCTTGCCACATGATAGTTAGACGTACCTGTGTGTGTGTGCCCGGAGCCTGAAGACCACGTGGTAAGGCTTCAACTCCAGCACGATCCCATTCTTCCACGAGCTGCGCGTGACCGGAAGTAGCTCGTGCTGTGTCGGCGGGAGGACGTCAAAGTGCTGTAAGAGCGTGGTGACGTAGAGAAAGACACGTGACCTGGCGAAACTCTCTCCGACGCAGCTCCTCTTTCCCACACCGAAAGCGATCATACTGCAGACAGACAGACAGACAGACAGACAGACAGACAGACAGACGCACACACAATTTTATATGGCATAATTTAGTAATACTGCAAAATCACCCACCCACCCACCCACACACCCACACATACACACACACACACACACACACACACACACACACACACACACACACACACACACACACACACACACACACACACACACACCAACACACGAAGACTTACACTTTTTGTGCACAAAACTACACCGATAGATAGATGTAAACAAGAATGTGTATGTGAAACTGACTATACGTAAAACAATTATGGTCAATTATGGTTATGTTGGAATGTTAGCATGTTAAAGTTTTGCCACTGCACTGCTGTTAGCAATTATCAATTGATACAGAGAAAAAAATAACGGCTGACCTCTGTCTCAAGGGATGATTGGCAGGCAGTAGTTGACCTGCGTCGTCAAGGAAACGTTCGGGTTTGAATGCTTCCGGGTCAGGATAAATTTCAGGGTCACGATGGAAAACTAGAGTATTTGCAAACACCTAAAACAACCAAACAAAAAATAAAATCGATAAAGGTCGCGCGTAAGGTATCACACACACACACACACACACACACACACACACACACACACACACACACACACACACACACACACACACACACACACACACACACACACACCCTCCCTCCCTCCCTCCCTCCCTCCCTCCCTCCCTTCCTCCCTCTCTCTCTCTCCCTCTCTCTCTCCCTCTCCCTCTCCCTCTCTCTCTCTCTCTCTCTCTCTCTGAGTCTGAGTTTGAGTCTCTCGCATGCTTTGTTGCTAGTACCGTGGCTCCCTTGGGTATGGTGTAGCCGTCCAATGTGACGTCATCAGTGGTCAGATGGGGCAGTCCCATGGACACAGGGGAAGCAAGACGCAGCGTTTCCAGGACAACCGCCTCCACGTAAGGGAGATCACCCCTGTCTTGTATCCGTGGAGTTCGCTCCCCGAGTTTGGTGTCAAGGTCCTTCTGGATCCTGCGGACGACTTCCGGGTTATGGGTCAGGTAGAGGAACAGCGCTTTCAGCGTCTGTGTGGAGGTGAGGGAGGCTGGAATAGGACACACCAGTTTACAGTTAGAAAAGTCGAAGATTATAAAAACAACAGGGATGACAGAAGCTTTTCTTCTTGGTTCAAAGATGGCCAAGAGTGTGTGTCTTAAACTGTCAAGTAAAGCCATAGGGGCAGGTTGCCGAATATTGACCACTTTTTGTTTCTTGCTGATAACTGGGTGGTTTTCCTGCGAAGAAGTTTCATTTTGTGGCACGTCCTTCTCTTTTTAGTTAACCGTCAGGCATAATTAGAGCGAATAACCTTTGATAGACATTCAACAAAAATTAAATACAAACAATTCCAAAAATGGTCCATATTAGGAGCCTGGGCGCCTAATATGGACCAGTGGAGAGGCCTTCACATATCACTGTAAAAAGCCCCCTATACTTTAAAATAACATGATACATATTAGTGTGAAAGTCAGACAAATTCAAATATACTTTAGATTTATCTGTTACAGTTTGATGAAAACATTATTTGAAGCACAACATGAACCTACAAAAACTTATTAAAAAATAAGAGAATATAAATGAAATTATCAACTTCCACGAAATGAAAACTATTTCTTATATTTTGTTGAAAGCTCGAGGGCTACTTTTAGGTTATTTTCAGCAAGCTTTAAAAAAAATGAACCCAGCCTTTAGCTTTCATTTTTCTTCTATTTGTTGAAGGTTGTCCATATTAGGGGACACACATATACTTTGAGACTTTGCTATTATGTTTTGTTTGCAGTAGAAACTCAAATATAACAAGTACAGTCTCAGCTGTCATATATAGCTCTGATTTTTATAACAGCTTTGTGTGTATAGACAGAAACTAGTCCGTTTTAAGCGTCAAAATTAGAGTGAACGCTACCAAAAGATTTTAAAAAAAAGATTTTTAAAAAACCAAACAACTAACGGTTTTTAGGTTTGTGTTTCTGCAACTGTTTTGACATGTGCAAGTTATCCAGAGAGGGTAAATACAGCGAATGCAATTTTTTTGAGCGCTCTAGCGCCCTATAGTTGGTCAGAACAGGACGTGGTCCATGTTAGGAAGTGGTCTATATTAATAGGCAACCTTCCCGGACCCTACTAAAAAAAAAAAACCATGAAAATAACAGATTGCAAAAATGTCGCAAGTAAACCTATATTGTACTGTGTTTAGTACCTCTATATATTGTATATCTATGATATAATTATATGTCTTGTTTCGTCAGAAAGTAAGCAGATTAGTGAAATTCATAATCATCTTTTGAGTTGGCTAGCATTGGTAAGTGGATTTGCATGTCTTCGAGTGTACTGAGAGCGAAGAAAATATCTAAGACCGTCTGCTCGAGTTGGACCGGAACTACCGCGTGTGGTTTGCTGTTGTGAAGGATCTTGAGCAACTTCTGTGGAAATATGGACCGACACGCACACATACATACACACACACACAAACGCACGCACGCATGCTTTCACGCACGCACGCACGCACGCACGCACACACACACACACATAACCGTGGGCACACACTGTGACACACACACCATCCTGAACTCAGGTAAAATGAGTTACTTCCCTTCGGGTCTCATTTATCCCTGACAGGATGCCTTTGTTTTCCTTCTCTGGAGAGGAAATTGATTTAGTTTTTTATTTTATACATATCTAGAGCTTTTCGTAATGTGTTATTGATATAAGCAGATTCGCGATCGTCGATAATGATTTTTCATGGTGTTGTGTAATTTTTAAATTACAAAGGAATTGTTATGTAAGACAGTTTCAAGCGAGCTATCTTTCGCGGATGTATTTACTGTGCAAACAACTCTAAATATAGCAAACGTGTCACGTGATAATCAACTTTGTCACGTGATCATAACAAAATGGATACGGAGCGGACGGAACTTTTTCCGTAACCAGTTGGGAGTGATGCAACAAAATATCACGGTCTCCTTCCCTTAGCAGTCTCAAAATTTCGACTTGTTTTGACCTTAGAACAATGTCTTTATCATAAATGTGAAGAACAGAACGGAGATCACTGTCGAAGTCGGCCATTCTACAATCACGTTCGTCTTTCGTCTTTTGATCAGAAACATTAGCGAAAAACATAAATTATGGAAGATAACTCTGTATTCCTGTTTTGATAGATTTCGGCTTTTAGACACTTCCTTTCCCTGAACTCCGCGTAGCAATCATCCATCCTGTTAGAGAGACATGAGCGATAGCGTGGACCGATGATTATGAAAATGACACACACACCTGCTGCAACGGTGTTTGTGAGAAGACCGCGGACGTGGTCGTCAGTCATCCACTGGTTGTCTCCCTTGTCCTGCTCGTCCAGCAGAATGTCCGCAATGCCCCGCGGTTCGCCTCTCACTCGGCTAGCCTGAAAATGGGTCAGAGGTCGTCATCTCAGTCTATAAGATGCTTGATGAAACAAATGAAACAGAAGGGAATAAGCTACGGGCAAAAAAGCTAGTCTGTCAAAAAGACATCAACAAAAGTTTGTGTCATTCTATTTGTGCAAAAGCAAGTGCAAAATAATGGTCAGAGAGCCCTGGTGACTGAGCAAACAAACTTTACGCTGACCTTGACCTTCACGACACCAGTGACTTCATGCTCCCTGGCTGACGACTTTAATACGTTGACACAGTTCACAGGCCAGATTTATTTCTCGGAGTCAGCTTTGTGACCCTCTATGGTGTCCGAACACCCCCGTGTGCACACACGCGCACGATAGAGATCCCAAGCTCACAGCCAAAGTCTCAGGTTTCGCACAACACGAAGACATGCATGCAACATCTCTCGCCTATATCCTCATGATCGTATCTCGATACTTGGACGAGACAAGTCCAATGCCGGCATGTCGAAGAAGACAGCCAGTAGTGGGCTTATTCGAGTCAAAATATCTCACCATTATCATCCTCATCGTATTTGCAATACCTATCCCAATTTAAGGCAACTGGTCTGAGAGGACGTTAACCTCAAAAAGTCAGTCAGTCAGTTCACATGCACTCCCTCACTACTGATACCCATCCCATACAACTGACTGATGTCGCGCATGTAATGTTTGAGTGAGGTCTCGCTAGTGCAAGATTCTTTTTCTATCAAACTTAGACACAAAGGACACGCACTGACACGATATTTTTTTTTTTCCACAAAGAAAACAAACGAATCTTAGATAGAATGCATCGTAAGTTTTTTTTATTTATCTTTCCTTTTGTTTTTTTACGATCGCGATCGGATTTTTATTTGTGGACGTGCTGTTAGAGTTCCGAAATGGTTTGAGTTCCTTTTTGTATACACTTGAAAGTCAAACTTAGCTGAATGCTGCTGGTTTCCCCGTCGGTGCTGATAGAAGAAATCGACGATCAGGATCACTGGTTTCCCCGTCGGTGCTGATAGAAGAAATCGACGATCAGGATCACTGGTATCTCTCGAATACAGAATGTAACTGGTCTCCGAACTGGAAACCGGAGACGGAGTAGGAATAGGAAATAACCCACAGGTAACACACCTGGAAAGTAAGATTTTGTCTAATTTTATGCACTCATGGCTTTTTCAACAGTTTCTCTCATCCGTGACATCACAAACTGTCTTGCAGGGTTATGACACCCTCATACGATCCATTCTCTCTACGATTCATAGACTCAACATCAACAATCAATCCAACAACAATAATTTCCTAGTAACTTCTATTCAAACATCAGGGCTATGCATTAGCAAAACAATGAAATGGTCACCAGTTCGGAAATGAATAACCCATCACAAATATACGTACCCTAACGGTGTAAGAACATGATGAACACAACTATTGGGATCCAAAACTCGCGGGTGTCCGGCTTAGCAACTGGAGCGTCTCCATTCTTTTCTCCCAGGCCGCCGCGCTCCCACGCTCGTCGCCCGACCGCCGACTCCTCTTCTCTCTCTGGACCCGCTTGATCTGCATCTCATACAGCCCCTAGCCTCGCGCCCGATGACTTTGATATCTTCGTGAGGCCTTCGCCGCTAATTCTCATCTCCTCCGGCTTGTATCGCTTCTGAACTTGAATCTAACGTTCACAGAACAGAACTTCTCGCTTGCCGTGCGTTCGCCAACTGATAGCCTTGCCTCGATTTGGATGTGCCGTTCACTTGACGACCAACCGACTAGCTTCACACTTACGTGGCTTTATCAGAATCGCTGCCCAATCATAATGTTGTCGCTACCTGCGGCCTTTGAACTGATCTGTCTGTTTCCAAGTTCCCAACAAAATGATATGACGTCATTCATGAACTGACGTATTTCCGTTCCGGTCTTGGTTATCCTTACAATGCACAGGCACTTGCTACATTACATTTGATAAAACATAGACAAAAAAACCACTACATTCATTTATTCATTTTATTTCACAACAAAATAATATCCAACCCTAACACAACAATAAACATAGAGTCGCTGGACATGGATTCACGTAATTTTACGTGACATTACGCTCCCCCTCTGAAGCTAAAACAGTCATGTTTGAGCTAAGTCATTCATGTATGCGACTCATGTAATCAGCTCCGACGTTGTCTTTGCCCGGGATGACTTTTACAGTAAAGTAATACTGCTGTAATTGCATTGCCCATCTCATCAGACGACCATTCTCAGTCTTGGTCTTTTGCAAATACGTCAATGGCTGATGGTCTGTCTCTAGCGTGAAATGAACGGAGTACAAATATTGCTCATATTTCTTGACCGCCCACACCACTCCTAGACATTCCTTCTCGATCACTGAGTAGTTTTTCTCCGCCTTGCTCAGTTTCTTGCTCGCATACGCCAGTGGTTGCAATCCCTGTCCTTGGTTCTGCATCAATACAGCTCCCACTGCGATATCCGATGCATCCGTCCTCAGAACAAAAGGTTTGCTGGGATCTGGCAACAGCAACACTGGTTTGCTTATCAGCTTTTCCTTGAGCTTGATGAACGCAGCTTCACACTCGTCATTCCACTTCACCTTTTCTGGTTGTCCCCCTTTGGTCAAATCTGTCAGTGGAGCGCTGATCTCCGCGTAGTTGTCGACAAAACGCCTGTAGTACCCCACTAGACCCAGGAATGCTCTCACTTCCTTCTTCGTGACTGGTCTGTTGGCGTCTCTGATTTTCTGGATTTTGTCTTCATCTGGCATGATCATCCCTTGCCCCACATGATGACCCAAATAATCCAGCTCTGAATATCCAAGATAGCACTTGGATGGTTTGGCTGTCAGGCCCACTTCTTCCAGCCTCTTCAGCACAGCATCGACTGCCTCTACATGCTGCTCCCACGTCTCAGTGGCCACGATGATGTCATCAATGAAGTGTTCAACGTCATCACTCTTCATCGGTTCTAACAGCTTCCGCATCATCCTTGTGAACACGGCACCACTGGTCTTGAGCTCGAAGGGTAGTCTCTTCCACTGGAATTCCCCTGCTGGGGTTGAGAACGAAGTCTTTGGCCTGTCTGACTCCTTCACTCCAATTTGCCAGTAGCCCTTGCTCAAGTCAATTTTTGACAAATATCTCTTCTTCTTCAGTTTTGCGAAAATCATTGGCACATCTGGTATTGGCTCAGAATCAAATTCCAACTCCTTGTTCAACCTCCGGTAATCAATACAGAAGCGAATCGTCCCATCCTTCTTCTTCACCAACACAATAGGACTGTTATACGGTGAAACACTAGGCTCGATGACTCCAAGCTTCAACATGTCGTCGACCTCCTTTTTCACTGTTTCCACTTGTGCAAATGGCAATGGGTATGGTTTCACGTTTATCCCCCCCTCTGCTTCTTTCTCTCTGTAAACTTGTAGGGCTAGTTATTTTTCGGTAACTTACCCAACAACCAAAATCACTTACCCAACAACGGGCCTGAATCCTCGATAGCTCATGGGTAGAGACTGTACACATTGTGGATCTACTTTTTGCGACTCAAAAGTTCAGAACACTCTAATGTACAAAATATACATTTCTGGAGCAAACAATACAACCATGCCGCATTTAAACCAGCAACTACAGGCTTCAACACATGAATCTCAATATAAAATCCATGAGTTTGGTTGTTTTCTGAATTCAGATCTGACGTGCACAATCGTTTATCGCTAGCAAGATTCCAAGGAAAAGTAACTCTCATACTTTTCTACCGACACGAGTAGTTCCCCTTCCAGATTTCGGCTGCATCGACGAGACTGCAATCCGACGGTCAGTTTTCAACAATATTTCATTTTATAAACAGATCACACGCAATCAATTGCAAACATTTAATCAACTTAAAGAACATGCAGCGGTTTCATACACTAGTTTGCCCCAGAAAACTAAACTTCATACAGTTTTTAACGTTGGAACACGGGTGTAAAACTTCGTCTGCTAGTCACATTCGAGGAAAGAACATTTCCTGAGCGATACCAAAACATGAACAGAACACACACTATCTGCCTTTACCGCCACAGCAGAATGACAACATAACTGTGTACTTGATTTTAGTTCAAAACATGGAAACTGACAAGAAGTGTTAACAAAATTGAATGATTTGCACGGAACTATACAACCGCGCATTAATCGATCGCCTGCGCAGGTAGACTGTTTGGGTGAATATGATTCGATCAAACTTTCGCACAAGAACTCCTCTTTTCTTTAAATAACTGAAGAAAGGAGGGATAAAGAGGTTACATACCTCGTCTCAGTGATTATCAAAAATAATGGTCTCAGTTCGCGGTCATGAAAAAGCTCGCTGAAGCTCGCATTTTTCATGATCCGCTAACTTCGACCATTATTTTTGATAATCACTGAGACTCGGCATGTAACCTCTACGTACTGGTTCCGTTGACTTGAGTTTCAACTCGCACTCCTCAAGCACACAATGACCTGGTATATCGCTCAAAGCTTTGACTCGGTTCCCGCAGATTGCTTGAAGTTCTGCCTTTTTCTGTGGCGCTAAGTCCGGGTTGATCTTCACGTCGCTTGGACCCTCTTTCGGTTGCAAGGACAACATGGGAAAACAATCTATTCCCAAACCCCCCATTTTCTCCTCTTGAACTTCATCCACTACTACACAAGCTTCTTGTGTGTCCTGTTTTGCATCGCAAACTGGCGTTGTTTGCTTTCCACTTCCGTCAGTCTCGCGATCCACGTACAGCTTCAGCAGATTCGCATGTAGAATCTTTTCTTGATCCTTGACCTTCACCTTGTAGTTACAGCCTCCAATTCTGTCCAAAACTAGGTACGGTCCTCTCCATGTCAACTGCAACTTGTTCCGCTTTTCCGGCAACAACATTAGTACCTTGTCTCCTGCGGCAAAGTATCTTTCCTTCGTTTTCTTGTCATAGGCCTTGGCGTATCTGATTGCTGCTTTGCTGAGGTTATCTCTAGCAATCTCACACGTTTTTGCAATCTTGTTGGTAAGATCCACGATGTGACTGACTGTAGATCTGGCCTCTTCCTCTACATCCTCGCTTGTCCACACTTGACGAAGTACTTGCATTGGCCCCCTCACCTCACGTCCAAACAACAGCTCAAACGGTGAAAATTTCAAGCTTTCTTGTGGTGTCTCTCTGTACGCGAACAGCAACGCCGGTAGAAACTGGTCCCAATCTTTCGGTTGCTCCTGACACAGTCTCTTCAGCATACTCTTCAACGTCTGGTTAAACTTCTCTGTCAGCCCATTCGTTTGCGGATGCCATGGTGACGTACGAATACCTTTCACGTTCAACAGCTTGTTGAGTTGGCTCATGACCTCACCCATGAATTGGCCGCCTTGATCCGTCAAAATCTCCTTGGGTATTCCCAGTCTTGTCCAGATGACGAAAAGTGCATCAGCAATCGTCTCTGCTTTGATGTCCTTCAGTGAGGTAGCTTCTACGTATCTCGTAGCATAGTCTACAACCGTCAAGACGTATCGATGTCCTCTGTTTGACGCTGGCACAATCGGCCCGACTATATCGACACCTATTCTCTCAAATGGAGTCCTGATGAGTGGCATCTTCTTTAGCGGCACTTTCTTTGTCGCTCCTTTCTTGGTACTGCGCTGACACGCATCGCAGGAAGCACAGTATCGCCTGATGTCTCCACATATCCCTGGCCAGTAGAAATCACGCCATACGCGATCCCTGGTCCGTCGCACTCCCTGATGTCCTGCCATCGCCGAGTCATGTGCTAGTTTCAGAACATATGATCTGTAGCACTCTGGTACCACTACTTGTTTGCACGAACTGTCTTCGCTCATGTACACCCGATAAAGAATTTCTTTTCTCCATTCGTAGTGCGTTCCATCCTGCGGTCCTTTCCCGGCTCGGTCTCGTATTTTCTCCAAACTCGGGTCGTTCTTTTGTTCCCGTGACAAGTCTTCCGGCCGTATCTGACCCAGATCCACCTGTTTCGGTAACCATGGTTCAGCTCCCCTCTTTGCTTTTTCCTCCTGGAGTCTAGTCTGCACTGGTGCAGCCTCCGGTGACGTCATCTTCACTTCCATCGTTGGGAATACAGGTACGTTCAACTTTTCCTCCTCAGCGGTTATCCTGTAGTTACCAATGAGAACTGGATGAATCAGCGTCTTCACTACCAACACTTTGGTCAATCCTGAGAAAAATGGTGTTTCCAATTCCACCTCTGCTATCGGAATTTTCCGGTTCGACGAATCAGCGAGCGTCAGATTTTGGTATTGACCCAAATATCTCTCCTTTGGCACTAGTTTTGAATCCACCAAAATACAATTTGCTCCAGTGTCGCGCATTCCGATCACCGTTTTTCCGTCGACTTTCATCTGACACATAGGTTCGAAATCTTCCCTACAGCGCTGGCAAGATTCTCCCTCTCTTGGTGCTTGTACTGCTCCCACCACAGAGGACGCTTGATTTCCTCCTTGTTTCTCCATTTTTGGACAATCTCGAATCAGATGTGGACCTCCACATCTATAGCACTTCCTATCTGGCCTACTGGGTCTTGGATTCCAATCCCCAGTGTTTTTCTGACCAATAGGCTTACCCCCTTGGTTTTGAGGCATTGACACACTGCTCTTATTTTCAACTTTTTGTTTGGGCCCGTGGCCATCCCCACCTGTCCCAAACCTCTTGTTGTGACCTCGACCTTCTGCTTCGCGAGCATCCTCAAAGGTCTGTGCATGCAACAAAACTTCATTTAAGTTGTTAGGAACTCTTTCCCTAACAAACCTAGCTTGATCTGGACTGAAAGTATCCATCAACTTGTCTGATAGAATCAAATCCTTCAAATCACCAGATCTTCCCTCTTTCTCGGATAGCTCAATCCATCTATCCAAATAAGTGCTCATGCGCAACTTACATTCTCTGACATTTTCATGGCTCTTGCGCTTGAAATCACGAAACTTCTTTCTGTACGCTTCCGCTGTCAACTGGAAACGACGCAAGATCGCTGACTTGACAACATCAAACTTCACTGCATCCTCATCAGACAGCTCAGTATACACCTGCCTAGCTTGGCCTTTGAGTTGCCCGGCTAATCTAATAGCCTTTTCTTTATCTTCCCATTCCAACAGCTTCGCAATTCGCTCGTACTGTCGTAAGAACACTTCTACATCATCTTTGTCATCTAAAAACGGAAGTTTGATGTCTATCTTTTTAGCTGACTCTCTATCTCCCTGATTTGCATTCTGATTCACATTCAACCCTAACTCAGCCATTTCTCTGATTTTCCTCATCTCAAAATCTTGCTGCATCGCTAGAATTTCGAGTTGTATTCTTGCCTTTCTTTCTTCTTCACTCGCTTTCCTAGCTTCTTCTTCTCGTCGCTCTCTCTCTTGTCTCTCCAACTCTTCCTTTCTTCTCTTTTCCTCCTCGTACTCTTGTCTTCTCTTCTCTGCATAATCTCCTAGATTTTTACCCGTCAAACCTAGCAAACGACCATCTTTCAAAAACTTTGAAAGACTCACATCTTGGTCTACCTCGTCATCATCCTGACGATTACGACCTCTTCTCCCCGCCATTGTTGCCTACACACTACAACAACTATGAACTCAGTCTTACGGATGTACGCACACTAAGTGACCTTGACCCGAACGTCAAACCAAATCACTTACACCTACCACTATTCTACGAAGAATCTCTCTTCCTATACAAACGCAAACGTCGTTCTATATTCCGATATACACCTATGATAATCACCTGATTATCATACTGTATATCTGATCACTGTAACTCGACACTAGTATTCAACCTTTATACTGTGTCTAACGCTACATATAATTCTCAAAAAAACCAAAGGAATCTTTTGTCCAATCTGTCTCCAGATATCTGATGAAAACAACACCCGTATTTCAACAGATTTGGTTATTTGACCTTTGTGAAACCTACTTCCCCTTGTTCGGTTTCATTCACACGGTTTGTTTCACAAACCCTACAACTTATCTTTTTCACTTTATACACTTCTTCTTGTCCCGTACAAGAAAAAGTTTATAAAGAACAGGTTCTGGTAACTATAAGCATACACGTATACTTGCACACTATAATTACCAATCATATGCCTACGCATATGAATAAAACGTCCAGTCAAGCACCGGTGTTGAATTATTTACTTTTGGGTTCCAAAATTTCCACTCGTTGCTTTAATTTTGCATTTCAAAATAGAACTTTCAGAACTGGTGACTCATTTCACTGCTTTTCTAATTTACACAATTCATTGCATGAACATATCTGATCTAAGTTACTCTAGTAGTTGTAAATATGCTAATTGTGGCCACTAATCAACATACAAACTATCCACTTACTTACTAATCATGCGTCATGCAACCATGTACAAATTGTGTGTTCGAGTGTAATAAGAACAACCATTTCCGAAAATTCGAATGATCAAGAAAATAACTTTTGAGTCTTTTCCTTTGCAGAGAAAAAAATTTGTCAGTGCGTACAACTACGACAAAATTGAAAATTTAACCCGTTTTATCCCCGGACATGAGCCCCCATAAATGTCGCGCATGTAATGTTTGAGTGAGGTCTCGCTAGTGCAAGATTCTTTTTCTATCAAACTTAGACACAAAGGACACGCACTGACACGATATTTTTTTTTTCCACAAAGAAAACAAACGAATCTTAGATAGAATGCATCGTAAGTTTTTTTTATTTATCTTTCCTTTTGTTTTTTTACGATCGCGATCGGATTTTTATTTGTGGACGTGCTGTTAGAGTTCCGAAATGGTTTGAGTTCCTTTTTGTATACACTTGAAAGTCAAACTTAGCTGAATGCTGCTGGTTTCCCCGTCGGTGCTGATAGAAGAAATCGACGATCAGGATCACTGGTTTCCCCGTCGGTGCTGATAGAAGAAATCGACGATCAGGATCACTGGTATCTCTCGAATACAGAATGTAACTGGTCTCCGAACTGGAAACCGGAGACGGAGTAGGAATAGGAAATAACCCACAGGTAACACACCTGGAAAGTAAGATTTTGTCTAATTTTATGCACTCATGGCTTTTTCAACAGTTTCTCTCATCCGTGACATCACAAACTGTCTTGCAGGGTTATGACACCCTCATACGATCCATTCTCTCTACGATTCATAGACTCAACATCAACAATCAATCCAACAACAATAATTTCCTAGTAACTTCTATTCAAACATCAGGGCTATGCATTAGCAAAACAATGAAATGGTCACCAGTTCGGAAATGAATAACCCATCACAAATATACGTACCCTAACGGTGTAAGAACATGATGAACACAACTATTGGGATCCAAAACTCGCGGGTGTCCGGCTTAGCAACTGGAGCGTCTCCATTCTTTTCTCCCAGGCCGCCGCGCTCCCACGCTCGTCGCCCGACCGCCGACTCCTCTTCTCTCTCTGGACCCGCTTGATCTGCATCTCATACAGCCCCTAGCCTCGCGCCCGATGACTTTGATATCTTCGTGAGGCCTTCGCCGCTAATTCTCATCTCCTCCGGCTTGTATCGCTTCTGAACTTGAATCTAACGTTCACAGAACAGAACTTCTCGCTTGCCGTGCGTTCGCCAACTGATAGCCTTGCCTCGATTTGGATGTGCCGTTCACTTGACGACCAACCGACTAGCTTCACACTTACGTGGCTTTATCAGAATCGCTGCCCAATCATAATGTTGTCGCTACCTGCGGCCTTTGAACTGATCTGTCTGTTTCCAAGTTCCCAACAAAATGATATGACGTCATTCATGAACTGACGTATTTCCGTTCCGGTCTTGGTTATCCTTACAATGCACAGGCACTTGCTACATTACATTTGATAAAACATAGACAAAAAAACCACTACATTCATTTATTCATTTTATTTCACAACAAAATAATATCCAACCCTAACACAACAATAAACATAGAGTCGCTGGACATGGATTCACGTAATTTTACGTGACAACTGACACCAATACTGATACCCATCCGATACAACTGACTGACACCAATACTGATACCCATCCCATACAACTGACTGACACCAATACTGATACCCATCCCATACAACTGACTGACACCAATACTGATACCCATCCCATACAACTGACTGACACCAATACTGATACCCATCCCATACAACTGACTTACACCAATACTGATACCCATCCCATACAACTGACTTACACCAATACTGATACCCATCCCATACAACTGACTGACACCAATACTGATACCCATCCCATACAACTGACTTACACCAATACTGATACCCATCCCATACAACTGACTTACACCAATACTAATACCCATCCCAAACAACTGACTTACACCAATACTGATACCCATCCCATACAACTGACTTACACCAATACTGATACCCATCCCATACAACTGACTTACACCAATACTGATACCCATCCCATACAACTAACTGACACCAATACTGATACCCATCCCATATGTTACGAACATGATTTTGATATAATATAATGTCAAGTGCAAGCACCTATGGATGCTAGGGTTGACAGCCTAAACACGCACGGATTTTTGTCTTGTCACGTTGCACGTGAAGTTTTTGTGAATCCACCCCAACTGGTGGACGGGTGAGCTGTCCCGGTCACTTTTACCTGAATTGTCACAGAGGACGGATGGAAGTTGTATAGAGTGAATGACTTGCCGAAGTGAGGTAAATATTCTTTGATGTTGTATAACCGATTTAGTTAGAGTATCGAATTATTAGTAGTGTTTATGTAAACTGGCCAACTCCATGCATATGTATACAACATTGCCAGTTTACATACCAGAGACTTATTATTGTCGTTTCTTTGTACGTCAGACAAAAGGGAGGAACCGAGGAAGTATGAATCCGGCAACCCCCACCGCCATAGTCTCCTTCGGCAGCGGAGAGCATGAGAGCATGACTGTAACATAGCATCTACGTTTATCCAGTGTCACGCGTCATACCAGCATGTCTACGGTCACCGTCCTCATCTCTGTCGTCTACCATTGGTCCTGTTAACCTGATTATCGCCATTATGCACATCGTCTTCATCTTTACCCTGTGTCATTCGTCGTCGTCGTCATCATCGTGGAAGATTCAAATGTGGTAACGTGAGAAAGTGAAGTATGCATGTGTGTGCGAGTAAAGGCCAGTTAGATAAGTGATTTTGTGTATGACCAGAATTGATAGTTGAATAGTTTGCGTGTTGACATTAGATGTATTGTGTAGTATTTGGATGCAAAGGACGAAAGTAAATTGTTAAACTGCTTTTCCCTTCTTGATTATTGTTATGAGTGAGGTCGAACCTGGAATAGAGAGTATGAGTGATTTGTGAGTAGATCATAAGTAAATTTACAAAACCCATTCGTAACAATTGGCGAGCTTGCCAGAGCCCATATTATTTTTTTCTTCAAAATTGCCAGTTAAATTCATATCAAGTCGCGAGTCAGCGAGCTTGCTAGTACCATTTTAGTATGTGTACCTTTTTTTCAATGAGTTTTCCCATGGCCCTTTGTTTGCATTTTTAAGTTTCTCGTTTGGCATAGAGATTAATTTGCTCGTTTAGTTCTTGGGGCAGTTGGAGATACGTTTTCATTGATTTATTTTGAGTCAGTGGGAAACAGAGTTTCATTTTTGAGGATAATTATTTTGTCTGTTGATACCTGACAACAGCAACCTTGGGTTTGGAATTCAATTTTTTCCTTGCAATTGAAGATACTTTTTCTTGTTGTTTTCTTTTCGCTTGTCATTTATAGTGATATTGTATGTATATACACATGGTTATATGGCGCTGTTCTAGTTGATAGAAATTTTTTGTAGCGCTGGGGTTGTGAATTTTTGCAAGTTTGTGCATATTTGATACAATTTTCATCATGGCTGATGCAAAACCGGAGGGGAGTGAGGATGAATCCGAACACACTTTGATTGCACAGTTAAGGTCGGAGGCGAAATATATGGGACTGAATGAAGCCGAGACCACTTAGGCAATAGCCACCGCCATTTGACATGTTGAGGTTGTAAGTAAACATTTTTCTCATGTTTTGTGATTGAATGGAAACCGAATCGCGAAGCGATGAGGTTTTCATTCCAATCACAAAACATGAGAAAAATGTTTACTTACAACCGAAACATGTCAAATGGCGGTGGCTATTTCCATTCTACTTTACTCACCAACAGTGGAACTCGATCTTGCTGAATGACACACTGGGAAAAACGTTCCTTTCCATAAAAATGTCATTGCTTTCGTCGACTATTTACCTCACGTACCTTTTTTCCACACTGCGCAGCTGATTCATTGACATTGAGGCTATCCTGAATATGTTACACAGCGAGAACTGACACTATTGTTAAGAATAGGAACTGAAGTATTTGTTTTTCATTTCTAAACTTTGTTGGTCATGATCACGTTCCAAAAATATTCATGTCGCCAAACGAACAGGACGTGACGTCGATTTGCCTTTTCATTCACTACAATACTCTTCCGGTCTCGGCTACAGGTATTTGTTTTGTTTCTGTTTCAGTGAAGCAAGTAAACAAAAAATAAAGTGTTTGCGCATGTCTGTTTGTTTATCGAGACCATTATGACGTATCTATTTGTCGTCTGCGAATTTAGCACACAGAGAGATAGAGAAAGTGAGAGATGAGGCAGCGTTCGCAAACTGAACAGATGCAAAGACGCTGCGTTTGCAACGTAAAATAATACAAAAGATATTGTTTTCCATGTTTATTGGATCATTCAAAGTCAACGCCATGAACATGAAGAAATTGGAGCAGATTCGTTCAGACAGTCGCATCAACAACAGAAATTATGTGGGCTTGAAAAGCAACAAAAAAAAAACCAAAAAAAAAACCAACGAAAACAAACCCCAACAACTGAGGAAGCTCTGTGGGGAAAAAACACCTACACATACAACGCCAACCCTGAGCCAGTCAGGAGAACAACTATTTCGGAATTCTGGGATTATATCATCATCATGTGCTGTGGTAGTGGACATTCACCACGCTGTTGGTAATGTTCATCATGGGGATGCCGATGTTGGTGAAATTAGAAACGGAGGACGGAGGGACATGCACGCAACTGGAAGATGCACATGCGGTAAGACCTGCTTTGTTTTGTGGGTGTTTTGGTGTAGGGGGAGAAATCCCGCAACCGGCCTCGCTCTGTTCGACATTCGCGTTCTGGAGTGTTATGGAGTGGTATAGCCCTTATTGCGCCAGATGTTATGGTCCTTTATTGGCCGGTTTCTAGACAATCTTAAATGCCTCTACACCACTCTATAAATTTAGTATTTGTTTACAGGCTTGAATGTAATCTGAATAGTTGTCCGCTACAGTAGCTTACAAGGCACAAGCACACACGCACTCACGCAAAAACCTGGTGTTAAATGGATCTTGACACTGCCAAGACTAATTATTATTGTTTACAAAGCTTTTTACATCACAAAATCATTTCCGGGCTTCGACCAGTACTCTAGGTCGACAACACCGCAAGAAACTCTACAGTCCAAGACGCAGACACCTTTTGGCTCAAACAAAGCAGCTTAACAGGTAAGACGAATAGGTATTCTACTGTACGTTACCCTACTGCCATCTTTCGGCTTTCAAGATGTTGGTATGGCTGTAAGTCCTTCAGACGACTGACAAGGGTGCACCAGTCCTCACGACACCGCAACCATTGCTTGACGTAGTCCTTGATCCTTCCAGTTCGTCTCGGCGGCTAACTGTAGAACCCTGCCAGCTCTCCATGCCATGGTCATGTACACCAAGCCGCAGTTGACTGGTTCAGTTCAGCCTCCGGCGATGAAAACCCCCCAGTTGGAACACTGTAAAGTTTATAGTCCATAAATCAACTTGTCTTTAGTTTCTTTCACTCGCACAATAAAAATACTCACTCGTCCAACATATTAAGCTGCATGAGCCAATATAATTATTCACACGTTAATTCCTGTTTTCTAAAGCCAAGAAAACGTTACGTAAAACCCTCACATGTTTAAGCAGTGTAGCACAATAGCTTAGGCCTACACAATAACGTTAAACACAGAAACAGTCACTCTTCTCACATACGACAACATGACATGAACATATAACCGGTTTCAAACATACCTCAAAAGAGTGTAAAGACAACATTTAGTACAGTCGCCGGCCTGGCATGAATATGAAAATAGAAGATATCATGTAAGCTGATAGGGAAAGTTCGTCAGTCTTCATCCTTCTTCAGTCAGATACCTAAAACAGGAGCCCGTCTGCTAAAGTGTTACGAAAAACATGAGTCGAGCTTGGCTCCTTGACGGCGACTGATTTTACAAAGTCGTTCTTGCTATGACATTGCCAGTGAGCTGTCGCCTGCATTACTTGCACGTGAAAAACCTTGTCAGTTACACAAAGGTTCCACTGCGGTCAACGCGACGGTATGCAGCCTATAGCCCTTTCCAATGTCTGACCATCGCTATAGTCTATTCTATTTACAACAATACACATTACCACAAATACGAGTAAACCGCTTCGTAACATCACCCCCTTTCCTCAAAAGAAAATGAATTGTTGAAAAAACGATGAAATTTTCTGAATCTCGATCAGAGATTATCCAAAAAGTCAAAAGAATTATATACAGGCGTCATGTTCAGAAGCTGTTTAAAAAAATATCATGAACGAAACTCGTGTGAGACCTTGGCCTTGCAAGAATATGCCAGTCAACACATCAAATCAAAAATCAAATCAAATCTGAAAATGTTACTGGACAAACAGGACAAACAAAACAATCATTCACACCCGTGTAAGCGCACGTGCCTTGAGATAGAAAACAATACTGCTAAAGGGTCAAACAAACAAACACTATTGGGCGCCATTTGTTATGGTCCCTTATTGGGCGCCATTTGTTATGGAGTGGTATAGCCCTTATTGCGCCAGATGTTATGGTCCTTTATTGGCCGGTTTCTAGACAATCTTAAATGCCTCTACACCACTCTATAAATTTAGTATTTGTTTACAGGCTTGAATGTAATCTGAATAGTTGTCCGCTACAGTAGCTTACAAGGCACAAGCACACACGCACTCACGCAAAAACCTGGTGTTAAATGGATCTTGACACTGCCAAGACTAATTATTATTGTTTACAAAGCTTTTTACATCACAAAATCATTTCCGGGCTTCGACCAGTACTCTAGGTCGACAACACCGCAAGAAACTCTACAGTCCAAGACGCAGACACCTTTTGGCTCAAACAAAGCAGCTTAACAGGTAAGACGAATAGGTATTCTACTGTACGTTACCCTACTGCCATCTTTCGGCTTTCAAGATGTTGGTATGGCTGTAAGTCCTTCAGACGACTGACAAGGGTGCACCAGTCCTCACGACACCGCAACCATTGCTTGACGTAGTCCTTGATCCTTCCAGTTCGTCTCGGCGGCTAACTGTAGAACCCTGCCAGCTCTCCATGCCATGGTCATGTACACCAAGCCGCAGTTGACTGGTTCAGTTCAGCCTCCGGCGATGAAAACCCCCCAGTTGGAACACTGTAAAGTTTATAGTCCATAAATCAACTTGTCTTTAGTTTCTTTCACTCGCACAATAAAAATACTCACTCGTCCAACATATTAAGCTGCATGAGCCAATATAATTATTCACACGTTAATTCCTGTTTTCTAAAGCCAAGAAAACGTTACGTAAAACCCTCACATGTTTAAGCAGTGTAGCACAATAGCTTAGGCCTACACAATAACGTTAAACACAGAAACAGTCACTCTTCTCACATACGACAACATGACATGAACATATAACCGGTTTCAAACATACCTCAAAAGAGTGTAAAGACAACATTTAGTACAGTCGCCGGCCTGGCATGAATATGAAAATAGAAGATATCATGTAAGCTGATAGGGAAAGTTCGTCAGTCTTCATCCTTCTTCAGTCAGATACCTAAAACAGGAGCCCGTCTGCTAAAGTGTTACGAAAAACATGAGTCGAGCTTGGCTCCTTGACGGCGACTGATTTTACAAAGTCGTTCTTGCTATGACATTGCCAGTGAGCTGTCGCCTGCATTACTTGCACGTGAAAAACCTTGTCAGTTACACAAAGGTTCCACTGCGGTCAACGCGACGGTATGCAGCCTATAGCCCTTTCCAATGTCTGACCATCGCTATAGTCTATTCTATTTACAACAATACACATTACCACAAATACGAGTAAACCGCTTCGTAACATCACCCCCTTTCCTCAAAAGAAAATGAATTGTTGAAAAAACGATGAAATTTTCTGAATCTCGATCAGAGATTATCCAAAAAGTCAAAAGAATTATATACAGGCGTCATGTTCAGAAGCTGTTTAAAAAAATATCATGAACGAAACTCGTGTGAGACCTTGGCCTTGCAAGAATATGCCAGTCAACACATCAAATCAAAAATCAAATCAAATCTGAAAATGTTACTGGACAAACAGGACAAACAAAACAATCATTCACACCCGTGTAAGCGCACGTGCCTTGAGATAGAAAACAATACTGCTAAAGGGTCAAACAAACAAACACTATTGGGCGCCATTTGTTATGGTCCCTTATTGGGCGCCATTTGTTATGGAGTGGTATAGCCCTTATTGCGCCAGATGTTATGGTCCTTTATTGGCCGGTTTCTAGACAATCTTAAATGCCTCTACACCACTCTATAAATTTAGTATTTGTTTACAGGCTTGAATGTAATCTGAATAGTTGTCCGCTACAGTAGCTTACAAGGCACAAGCACACACGCACTCACGCAAAAACCTGGTGTTAAATGGATCTTGACACTGCCAAGACTAATTATTATTGTTTACAAAGCTTTTTACATCACAAAATCATTTCCGGGCTTCGACCAGTACTCTAGGTCGACAACACCGCAAGAAACTCTACAGTCCAAGACGCAGACACCTTTTGGCTCAAACAAAGCAGCTTAACAGGTAAGACGAATAGGTATTCTACTGTACGTTACCCTACTGCCATCTTTCGGCTTTCAAGATGTTGGTATGGCTGTAAGTCCTTCAGACGACTGACAAGGGTGCACCAGTCCTCACGACACCGCAACCATTGCTTGACGTAGTCCTTGATCCTTCCAGTTCGTCTCGGCGGCTAACTGTAGAACCCTGCCAGCTCTCCATGCCATGGTCATGTACACCAAGCCGCAGTTGACTGGTTCAGTTCAGCCTCCGGCGATGAAAACCCCCCAGTTGGAACACTGTAAAGTTTATAGTCCATAAATCAACTTGTCTTTAGTTTCTTTCACTCGCACAATAAAAATACTCACTCGTCCAACATATTAAGCTGCATGAGCCAATATAATTATTCACACGTTAATTCCTGTTTTCTAAAGCCAAGAAAACGTTACGTAAAACCCTCACATGTTTAAGCAGTGTAGCACAATAGCTTAGGCCTACACAATAACGTTAAACACAGAAACAGTCACTCTTCTCACATACGACAACATGACATGAACATATAACCGGTTTCAAACATACCTCAAAAGAGTGTAAAGACAACATTTAGTACAGTCGCCGGCCTGGCATGAATATGAAAATAGAAGATATCATGTAAGCTGATAGGGAAAGTTCGTCAGTCTTCATCCTTCTTCAGTCAGATACCTAAAACAGGAGCCCGTCTGCTAAAGTGTTACGAAAAACATGAGTCGAGCTTGGCTCCTTGACGGCGACTGATTTTACAAAGTCGTTCTTGCTATGACATTGCCAGTGAGCTGTCGCCTGCATTACTTGCACGTGAAAAACCTTGTCAGTTACACAAAGGTTCCACTGCGGTCAACGCGACGGTATGCAGCCTATAGCCCTTTCCAATGTCTGACCATCGCTATAGTCTATTCTATTTACAACAATACACATTACCACAAATACGAGTAAACCGCTTCGTAACATGGAGAAAGGAGGAATATGCGCGTTTCCGACTGTCAGTGCTGTCCGTATTGTAGGACCGCAGAGACCCTTCATTTTTGTGATCGGTGATGCGCATGATCTCTCTCGCCTCCACGCCATTGTCTGCCAGAACTGAGACGGTGGTGGCACGAACAGAATGGTTGGTGTAGCGTTCACTCAGCCCCAACCGTTCACTGATTCTGGGCATCATGACGGCCAGTGTGTTGTGACCACGCACACTTTTGAGATACCAAACGTCCTGTGTTGGGTTGAACTTTCTCCCCGTTCTTGGTTTCTGATACAGAACGTCATTTTCTTTGTTTCTTTTTTCCAAGAGCAGACGGAAAGACTTCAGGGGACAGGTGGCAGTGCCGTTGGCATACATTCTCTTTTTCGTTTTATAGTTAGTGTCACTCATCTTCCCTGGGTGATTTTTTGTGCACTCGGCATGCTTAAGGTATGCGTATTCCTTTCCCATGTCGTCCGTCTTGATGGCGAAGGAAGAGGCTTTGAGAGACCGCGTGTTTTCCATGCCTCTCCGTGCGAAATGCAGCTGGAGATCAAACCAAACCTTTTCCTGAAGCTGTGTGGGATCATTCAGGTCAAAGGCTTGGTCTGACCTCAGCTTTGTCAAGTCGCTTTCGGCTATGTTTGGATAATGTTTGGTCTCATCGCAGCCCTCTTCCTTTGCCTTCTTCAGCACCCCACAAAACATCTTGTTACTTGTGCTGAAGGCACTGTCCTTCATTATACAGATATTTCGCAGGAATGGTGGGTTGGTCAAGTGCCGATTGATGCTGGCTCTGACTCCGGCCATTGTGCTCTTTGAGTACCGTTTCTCTGTCCCGCTCCGCATTTCTGGATAGAAGCGCCGAAGGTATTCATTGAGATCATTGGGCGACAGCTCCTCGAACGCTGGGTCCAATTTCTCCTTTTCCAGCCATTCTGTGTAACAGAGAAAACCCAAAAAGGTGTTGTTGTTTTTCTTCTCAATGTTTCTAAACATGTCTGCTCTTTGATGGTAAAACCCAAGAAAGTCTAATATTGGCTGTGTGTGAGAGCAAAATCAAATAAATGATTTGCCTCCGCCACTGGAATTACTTCGTTTTACCATCAATGCATAACTTGCGTGCGTGACAGAACGAGGGGGGGGAGAGAGAGAGAGAGAGAGAGAGAGAGAGAGAGAGAGAGAGAGATGACGTCATCTTTTATGAAATGACGTAATCAAATAATGCGTAATATCGTTCAACTCCTTGTTCATGAATGCAAAATGATCGATGGAGAAAAAAACAAAAACTAGCAAAGACTTATATCTATGAGTGCAAGGGCTTTGGAACTAACAGGACACAAATTCAGCGAGAATAAAAATAAGGGAAAAGAGAAAATAAACTTGATTCATCATGAAAAGTGCGACATTCGACGTACCTTTGAAAAGTTTGACGCCAAACTTTGTAGCCCTTTTCGTTCCCTTTGAGTCGACGTTGTCGGCAATCTCCTTTCGTTCCTGTTCCGTTGTTGGCAGAAATTGTCGTTTTCGTTTCTTGGTGGAGTTTTGGGGAGGCTCATCAAACCCCGCGTCAACGGCAATGCTGCCCTCGTAGTCTTCATTCTCATTCTGGTGTTCTGTCTCTGCGTGGCCCACTGGCACTTGTGCGCTGGCTCCTTTGTCAGCTTCATGGAGTGTGGCATGTTCGTTTTGTTTTCTTCCTTCTTCTGCTATAAATTGCTTGATGTCTTCATCATTCTCCCATTCTGAGTCACTCAGTGATGAGAGACTCAACTCGAAGTTGCCTTCAGATTCCATTTTGACAGTTGCTAACTCTTGTGATTATGGAGAGACGAAACCTCCTTGGGTCACCAGCATAATGAATATGATAAAGTTCGAGGGTAGACAGCCATTATTGATACCATTGTGTTCATACACGAAAATGATATTCATACACTCCACAAAACATGTGAAAATCACCATGCTTCACAAAACATGGGCAATCATCATTTTCTCATGTTTCTAAACCAATGAAATTGCCAGATTTTGATTTTTACTCATAGAGTATTGTAGAATTAGGCAATAGCCACCGCCATTTGACATGTTGAGGTTGTAAGTAAACATTTTTCTCATGTTTTGTGATTGAATGGAAACCGAATCGCGAAGCGATGAGGTTTTCATTCCAATCACAAAACATGAGAAAAATGTTTACTTACAACCGAAACATGTCAAATGGCGGTGGCTATTTCCATTCTACTTTACTCACCAACAGTGGAACTCGATCTTGCTGAATGACACACTGGGAAAAACGTTCCTTTCCATAAAAATGTCATTGCTTTCGTCGACTATTTACCTCACGTACCTTTTTTCCACACTGCGCAGCTGATTCATTGACATTGAGGCTATCCTGAATATGTTACACAGCGAGAACTGACACTATTGTTAAGAATAGGAACTGAAGTATTTGTTTTTCATTTCTAAACTTTGTTGGTCATGATCACGTTCCAAAAATATTCATGTCGCCAAACGAACAGGACGTGACGTCGATTTGCCTTTTCATTCACTACAATACTCTTCCGGTCTCGGCTACAGGTATTTGTTTTGTTTCTGTTTCAGTGAAGCAAGTAAAAAAAAAAAAAGTGTTTGCGCATGTCTGTTTGTTTATCGAGACCATTATGACGTATCTATTTGTCGTCTGCGAATTCATTCTCATTCTGGTGTTCTGTCTCTGCGTGGCCCACTGGCACTTGTGCGCTGGCTCCTTTGTCAGCTTCATGGAGTGTGGCATGTTCGTTTTGTTTTCTTCCTTCTTCTGCTATAAATTGCTTGATGTCTTCATCATTCTCCCATTCTGAGTCACTCAGTGATGAGAGACTCAACTCGAAGTTGCCTTCAGATTCCATTTTGACAGTTGCTAACTCTTGTGATTATGGAGTGACGAAACCTCCTTGGGTCACCAGCATAATGAATATGATAAAGTTCGAGGGTAGACAGCCATTATTGATACCATTGTGTTCATACACGAAAATGATATTCATACACTCCACAAAACATGTGAAAATCACCATGCTTCACAAAACATGGGCAATCATCATTTTCTCATGTTTCTAAACCAATGAAATTGCCAGATTTTGATTTTTACTCATAGAGTATTGTAGAATAAGTATTTACAGGATTCCTTGCGTGAGCTTAGACTTGCAGACCGGCAAAGTAAGAAAGAGGAAGAGAAGAAGAAAGAGGAAGAGAAGAAGAAAGAGGAAGAGAAGAAGAAAGAGGAAGAGAAGAAGAAAGAGGAAGAGAAGAAGAAAGAGGAAGAGAAGAAGAAAGAGGACGAGAAGAAGAAAGAGGACGAGAAGAAGAAAGAGGAAGAGAAGAAGAAAGAAGACGAGAAGAAGAAAGAGGAAGAGAAGAAGAAAGAGGACGAGAAGAAGAAAGAGGACGAGAAGAAGAAAGAAGACGAGAAGAAGAAAGAGGAAGAGAAGAAGAAAGAGGAAGAGAAGAAGAAAGAGGACGAGAAGAAGAAAGAGGAAGAGAAGAAGAAAGAGGAAGAGAAGAAGAAAGAGGACGAGAAGAAGAAAGAGGACGAGAAGAAGAAAGAAGACGAGAAGAAGAAAGAGGAAGAGAAGAAGAAAGAGGAAGAGAAGAAGAAAGAAGACGAGAAGAAGAAAGAGGACGAGAAGAAGAAAGAGGAAGAGAAGAAGAAAGAGGAAGAGAAGAAGAAAGAGGAAGAGAAGAAGAAAGAGGAAGAGAAGAAGAAAGAGGACGAGAAGAAGAAAGAGGAAGAGAAGAAGAAAGAGGAAGAGAAGAAGAAAGAGGAAGAGAAGAAGAAACGGAAGAAAGAACAGGAAGAGAAGAAGAAAAAGGAAGAGAAGAAGAAAGAGGAAGAGAAGGAGAAACGGAAGATATTAGAAGAAATGAGGAACGAAAGAGACAAAGTCAGAGACAGAGTCAGAGACAGAGTCTCAGTCAGAGACAGGCAAAAGCAGAAGACAGACAACTCATTTTACCTGTCTAGATATGTTTGAAACGGTTTGAGCATAAGGTTATTAAACGATGATTCCGGTGTCGGGTGGCATTTCAGTCCTTATGTTGCGGTCATTTTCTATATTTTTCTCGTACGTTTTCTGATAAGGAGTATTCATTATCTTGTCATTGTTCAGTACCGTATTTGATGGTATTTCCTAGATGTGACTAGGCATGTGAATTTGTATTGGGTACGCATGATGGTATAATAACATGTGACTGCTAGGGAAGTAGTGCACAGGGTTATTTTGCGTACAAGGCTGGTTTGGAGGCCTTTATTGTGAGCTTTATGGGACTAAGTCTGCTTCTATAATGACTCGAAAACCTGTTGATGGGAATTGTGTCGCTAATTCCATGCATGGTGCATATTAGTAGGACTTGAGAGGTATTATCCCATGAGAAGGAATTGTAACAGGTATGAATGGATGTATTGCTGATCTGACATGAAAGTCGATTTTGGATGTTCTGAATTAGTCAACGACGTATTTTCCAGTTTGAAATTTTTTATTTTTTTTTAACTATCTTTGTGATTTTGTGACTGTGACAAAGGATCTTTTGCACACTGTTACCGGAACATTGTTAATATGTAAATAATGTGTTTGATACAAAAAAATATTACACTTCGAATAATATTTTTTTCCCGGGGGAAAGGGGTGATGTTACGAACATGATTTTGATATAATATAATGTCAAGTGCAAGCACCTATGGATGCTAGGGTTGACAGCCTAAACACGCACGGATTTTTGTCTTGTCACGTTGCACGTGAAGTTTTTGTGAATCCACCCCAACTGGTGGACGGGTGAGCTGTCCCGGTCACTTTTACCTGAATTGTCAGAGGACGGATGGAAGTTGTATAGAGTGAATGACTTGCCGAAGTGAGGTAAATATTCTTTGATGTTGTATAACCGATTTAGTTAGAGTATCGAATTATTAGTAGTGTTTATGTAAACTGGCCAACTCCATGCATATGTATACAACATTGCCAGTTTACATACCAGAGACTTATTATTGTCGTTTCTTTGTACGTCAGACAAAAGGGAGGAACCGAGGAAGTATGAATCCGGCAACCCCCACCGCCATAGTCTCCTTCGGCAGCGGAGAGCATGAGAGCATGACTGTAACATAGCATCTACGTTTATCCAGTGTCACGCGTCATACCAGCATGTCTACGGTCACCGTCCTTATCTCTGTCGTCTACCATTGGTCCTGTTAACCTGATTATCGCCATTATGCACATCGTCTTCATCTTTACCCTGTGTCATTCGTCGTCGTCGTCATCATCGTGGAAGATTCAAATGTGGTAACGTGAGAAAGTGAAGTATGCATGTGTGTGCGAGTAAAGGCCAGTTAGATAAGTGATTTTGTGTATGACCAGAATTGATAGTTGAATAGTTTGCGTGTTGACATTAGATGTATTGTGTAGTATTTGGATGCAAAGGACGAAAGTAAATTGTTAAACTGTTTTTCCCTTCTTGATTATTGTTATGAGTGAGGTCGAACCTGGAATAGAGAGTATGAGTGATTTGTGAGTAGATCATAAGTAAATTTACAAAACCCATTCGTAAGGCCAAAAAAAAAAATTGTCTGTTTAGGGTAACCCGACCGACCCTATCGATTTGGCGCCGACCCAAAAACTTTTTTTTGATTTCAAAAAAAAAAAAAAAAAAAAAGAGGTAAAAATGCTAAAAAGAGACATTTGGCGTTTCTTTCTCTCCCTTTCTCTCTGTTTTATTTATACGTTAGTTTTGAAACATGTATTCATCAAATATAAGAAGTGAATGTTCAGCCAACATAGCATTTACACACCAAAAAAAAAAAAAAAAAAAAAAAAAAAAAACTTTACCTACCTACCGACCCTACTTTTTTTTGTCATGTTACCCTAAACAGACAATTTTTTTTTTTGGCCTAACACCATACAACTGACTTACACCAATACTGATACCCATCCCATACAACTGACTTACACCAATACTGATACCCATCCCATACAACTGACTGACACCAATACTGATACCCATCCCATACAACTGACTTACACCAATACTGATACCCATCCCATACAACTGACTTACACCAATACTGATACCCATCCCATACAACTGACTGACACCAATACTGATACCCATCCCATACAACTGACTGACACCAATACTGATACCCATCCCATACAACTGACTGACACCAATACTGATACCCATCCCATACAACTAACTGACACCAATACTGATACCCATCCCATACAACTGACTTACACCAATACTGATACCCATCCCATACAACTGACTTACACCAATACTGATACCCATCCCATACAACTGACTTACACCAATACTGATACCCATCCCATACAACTGACTTACACCAATACTGATACCCATCCCATACAACTGACTGACACCAATACTGATACCCATCCCATACAACTGACTGACACCAATACTGATACCCATCCCATACAACTGACTGACACCAATACTGATACCCATCCCATACAACTGACACCAATACTGATACCCATCCCATACAACTGACTTACACCAATACTGATACCCATCCCATACAACTGACTTACACCAATACTGATACCCATCTGAAACAACTGACTGACACCAATACTGATACCCATCTGATACAACTGACTTACACCAATACTGATACGCATCCCATACAACTGACTTACACCAATACTGATACCCATCCCATACAACTGACTGACACCAATACTGATACCCATCCCATACAACTGACTGACACCAATACTGATACCCATCCGATACAACTGACTTGCACCAATACTGATACCCATCCGATACACCTGACTTACACCAATACTGATACCCATCCCATACAACTGACTTACACCAATACTGATACCCATCCCATACAACTGACTGACACCAATACTGATACCCATCCCATACAACTGACTTACACCAATACTGATACCCATCCCATACAACTGACTGACACCAATACTGATACCCATCTGATACAACTGACTTACACCAATACTGATACCCATCCCATACAACTGACTTACACCAATACTGATACCCATCCCATACAACTGACTTACACCAATACTGATACCCATCCCATACAACTGACTTACACCAATACTGATACCCATCCTATACCAATACTGATACCCATCTGATACAACTGACTTACACCAATACTGATACCCATCCCATACAACTGACTTACACCAATACTGATACCCATCCCATACAACTGACTTACACCAATACTGATACCCATCCCATACACCTGACTTACACCAATACTGATACCCATCCCATACAACTGACTTACACCAATACTGATACCCATCCCACACAACTGACTTACACCAATACTGATACCCATCCCATACAACTGACTTACACCAATACTGATACCCATCTGATACAACTGACTGACACCAATACTGATACCCATCCCATACAACTGACTTACACCAATACTGATACCCATCTGATACAACTGACTGACACCAATACTGATACCCATCCCATACAACTGACTGATACCAATACTGATACCCATCTGATACAACTGACTTACACCAATACTGATACCCATCCCATACAACTGACTTACACCAATACTGATACCCATCCCATACAACTGACTTACACCAATACTGATACCCATCCCATACAACTGACTTACACCAATACTGATACCCATCCCATACAACTGACTTACACCAATACTGATACCCATCTGATACAACTGACTTACACCAATACTGATACCCATCCCATACAACTGATTTGCACCAATACTGATACCCATCTGATACAACTGACTTACACCAATACTGATACCCATCCCATACACCTGACTTACACCAATACTGATACCCATCCCATACAACTGATTTACACCAATACTGATACCCATCCCATACAACTGACTTACACCAATACTGATACCCATCCCATACAACTGACTTACACCAATACTGATACCCATCTGATACAACTGACTGACACCAATACTGATACCCATCCCATACAACTGACTTACACCAATACTGATACCCATCTGATACAACTGACTGACACCAATACTGATACCCATCCCATACAACTGACTCACACCATCAAGACGACTCACACCATCAAGACGACTCACACCATCAAGACGACTCACACCATCAAGACGACTCACACCATCAAGACGACTCTCACCATCAAGACGACTCTCACCATCAAGACGACTCACACCATCAAGACGACTCACACCATCAAGACGACTCACCTTGGACTGTGTGAACAGCCTCTCCATCAATGTGTCCCGGGCCTGGATGACGTCACGACAGAGCTTGTGGTAGGGTAGGAGGGGGAGGTGACGCAGCCAGGGGCAGGCGGTCAGCAGGGTGTCCGTAATGGGGCTGAACATTTCATTGGACGTTTCATCGAACTGTTTGGCCACCGCCACCAGGCTGGGGACTGGATGTTCGCCTGTCATCTGAGGTCAAGCATTACAATTGGTGAGAGCGTTCGGGAAATCATAAATAGAATTAATAACACAAAGAAAACAGTACTGTCGTTGTCGGAGAATGAACATTTATGATATTAACACTTTAAGCTTTTTGGACTGAGCAGGGTCTTTTCAAAGTACAAAACATGTGCCTTTTCACATGTAGAAACACACCCACGCACGCACGAACGCGCCCACACACAAAACACACACGCGCATGCACACACGCAAACGCGCGAGCACACACATACTCACACACACACACACACACACACACACACACACACACACACACACACACAGTTGGGGGTTGGGGTGAGAGTGAGCTGAAACTTACCAGTGTGAGGACGATGCGCATGATGGAAGCGGAGATCACGTGATCGATGTCTACATCCTTCCCGCAGTCTGCCTCTAGCTCTGTCACCAGGCGGTGTAACTCTTCCTGCACTCTGCTCTCCATCCTCTCCACCCCGTCCCCGTAGAACTGCACGTCACACACAATGACGTATTAATGTGACGTCATGATCTCGGCTTTACATCCTATACCCGTAGAACTTTACGTTACACACAATGACGTATTAATGTGACAACATGATCTCAGCTCTACATCCTATCCCCGTAGAACTGTACGTTACACACAATGACGTATTAATGTGACGTCATGATCTCAGCTCTACATCCTATCCCCGTAGAACCATACGTCACACACAATGACGTATTAAAATGCAGTGGGTAGTCGACGGTGACACGTGCACTATCTGTCCAGCAACCTTGTACACAACGTACGGAAACAGATTTCTTCTCTTTCTCTCTTCTTTTTACATTTAGTCAAGTTTTGACTAAATGTTTTAACATAGAGGGGGAATCGAGACGAGGGTCGTGGTGTATGTGTGTGTGTGTGTGTGTGTGTGTGTGTGTGTGTGTGTGTGTGTGTGTGTGTGTGTGTGTGTGTGTGTGTGTGTGTGTGTGTGTGTGTATGTGTATGTGTGTGTGTGTGTGTAGAGCGATTGAGAGTAAACTACTGGACCGATCTTTATGAAATTTGACATGAGAGTTCCTGGGTATGATATCCCCGGACTTTTTTTCTTTTTTTCGATAAATGTCTTTGATGACGTCATATCCGGCTTTTTGTAAAAGTTGAGGCGGCACTGTCACACCCTCATTTTTCAATCAAGTTGATTGAAATTTTGGCCAAGCAATCTTCGACGAAGGCCGGACTGCGGTATTGCATTTCAGCTTGGTGGCTTAAAAATTAATCAATGACTTTGGTCATTAAAAATCTGAAAATTATAATTAAAATGATTTTTTTATAAAACGATCCAAAATTACGTTCATCTTATTCTTCATCATTCCAAAAACATATAAATATGTTATATTCGGATTAAAAACAAAGTCTGAAAATTAAAAATATAAAAATTATTATCAAAATCAAATTTCCCAAATCGATTTAAAAACAATTTCATATTATTCCTTGTCGGTTCCTGATTCCAAAAACATATAGATATGATATGTTTGGTAAACACGCTCAGAAAGACCGCGCTGAACAGGCTCGTCAGTTTCACTCCGTTTTGCACAAGCGGCGGACTACGGTCATTCTGAAAAAATGCAGTGCTTTCAGTTTCATTCTGTGAGTTCCACAGCTGGACTAAATGTAGTAATTTCGCCTTACGCGATTTTTTTTTTTTTTTTTTTTTTTTTTGGGGGGGGGGGGGGGGGGGGGGGTATATTTACCCGTAGAGGTTACATGCCGAGTCTCAGTGGATATTAACAATAGTGGGCGGATCAAGAAAAATGCGATGTTCAGAGAGCTTATTCATGACCGCAAACGTATTTCTTCCTCCTTTTTATATTTAGTCAAGTTTTGACTAAATATTTTAACATCGAGGGGGAATCGAAACGAGGGTCGTGGTGTATGTGCGTGTGTCTGTGTGTCTGTGTGTCTGTGTGTCTGTGTGTGTGTGTAGAGCGATTCAGACTAAACTACTGGACCGATCTTTATGAAATTTGACATGAGAGTTCCTGGGTATGAAATCCCCGAACGTTTTTTTTCATTTTTTTGATAAATGTCTTTGATGACGTCATATCCGGCTTTTCGTGAAAGTTGAGGCGGCACTGTCACGCCCTCATTTTTCAACCAAATTGGTTCAAGTTTTGGTCAAGTAATCTTCGACGAAGCCCGGACTTCGGTATTGCATTTCAGCTTGGTGGCTTAAAAATTAATTAATGACTTTGGTCATTAAAAATCTGAAAATTGTAAAAAAAAATAAAAATTTATAAAACGATCCAAATTTACGTTTATCTTATTCTCCATCATTTGCTGATTCCAAAAACATATAAATATGTTATATTCGGATTAAAAACAAGCTCTGAAAATTAAATATATAAAAAATTTTATCAATTTTTTTTTTCGAAATCAATTTAAAACACTTTTATCTTATTTCTTGTTGGTTCCTGATTCCAAAAACATATAGATATAATATGTTTGGATTAAAACCACGCTCAGAAAGTTAAAACGAAGAGAGGTACAGAAAAGCGTGCTATCCTTCTCAGCGCAACGAATACCCCGCTCTTCTTGTCAATTCCACGGGCACTGCCTTTGCCACGGGCGGTGGAGTGACGATGCTACGAGTATACGGTCTTGCTGCGTTGCGTTGCGTTCAGTTTCATTCTGTGAGTTCGACAGCTACTTGACTAAATATTGTATTTTCGCTTTACGCGACTTGTTATATTTAGTCAAGTTTTGACTAAATATTTTAACATCGAGGGGGAATCGAAACGAGGGTATGGTGTATGTGTGTCTGTCTGTCTGTCTGTCTGTGCGTGTGTGTGTGTGTGTGTGTAGAGCGATTCAGACTAAACTACTGGACCGATCTTTATGAAATTTGACATGAGAGTTCCTGGGTATGAAATCCCCGAACGTTTTTTTCATTTTTTTGATAAATGTCTTTGATGACGTCATATCCGGCTTTTCGTGAAAGTTGAGGCGGCACTGTCACGCCCTCATTTTTCAACCAAATTGGTTGAAATTTTGGTCAAGTAATCTTCGACGAAGCCCGGGGTTCGGTATTGCATTTCAGCTTGGTGGCTTAAAAATTAATTAATGACTTTGGTCATTAAAAATCGGAAAATTGTAAAAAAAAAATAAAAATTTATAAAACGATCCAAATTTACGTTTATCTTATTCTCCATCATTTGCTGATTCCAAAAACATATAAATATGTTATATTCGGATTAAAAACAAGCTCTAAAAATTAAATATATAAAAATTATTATCAAAATTAAATGTTCCAAATCAATTTAAAAACAGTTTCATCTTATTCCTTGTCGGTTCCTGATTCCAAAAACATATAGATATGATATGTTTGGATTAAAAACACGCTCAGAAAGTTAAAACGAAGAGAGGTACAGAAAAGCGTGCTATGCAGCATAGCGTAACCACTACCCCGCTCTTCTTGTCAATTTCACTGCCTATGCCGTGAGCGGTGGACTACGAGTATACGGTCTTGCTGCGTTGCATTGCGTTCAGTTTCATTCTGTGAGTTCGACAGCTACTTGACTAAATATTGTATTTTACGCGACTTGTTATATTTAGTCAAGTTTTGACTAAATATTTTAACATCGAGGGGGAATCGAAACGAGGGTATGGTGTATGTGTGTCTGTCTGTCTGTCTGTGCGTGTGTGTGTGTGTGTGTGTGTGTGTGTGTAGAGCGATTCAGACTAAACTACTGGACCGATCTTTATGAAATTTGACATGAGAGTTCCTGGGTATGAAATCCCCGAACGTTTTTTTCATTTTTTTGATAAATGTCTTTGATGACGTCATATCCGGCTTTTCGTGAAAGTTGAGGCGGCACTGTCACGCCCTCATTTTTCAACCAAATTGGTTGAAATTTTGGTCAAGTAATCTTCGACGAAGCCCGGGGTTCGGTATTGCATTTCAGCTTGGTGGCTTAAAAATTAATTAATGACTTTGGTCATTAAAAATCGGAAAATTGTAAAAGAAAATAAAAATTTATAAAACGATCCAAATCTACGTTTATCTTATTCTCCATCATTTGCTGATTCCAAAAACATATAAATATGTTATATTCGGATTAACAACAAGCTCTGAAAATTAAATATATAAAAATTATTATCAAATTTTTTTCTCGAAATCGTTTTAAAAACACTTTCATCTTATTCCTTGTCGGTTCCTCATTCCAAAAACATATAGATATGATATGTTTGGATTAAAAACACGCTCAGAAAGTTAAAACGAAGAGAGGTACAGAAAAGCGTGCTATCCTTCTCAGCGCAACGAATATCCCGCTCTTCTTGTCAATTCCACGGGCACTGCCTTTGCCACGGGCGGTGGAGTGACGATGCTACGAGTATACGGTCTTGCTGCGTTGCGTTGCGTTCAGTTTCATTCTGTGAGTTCGACAGCTACTTGACTAAATATTGTATTTTCGCTTTTCGCGACTTGTTATATTTAGTCAAGTTTTGACTAAATATTTTAACATCGAGGGGGAATCGAAACGAGGGTATGGTGTATGTGTGTCTGTCTGTCTGTCTGTCTGTGCGTGTGTGTGTGTGTGTGTGTAGAGCGATTCAGACTAAACTACTGGACCGATCTTTATGAAATTTGACATGAGAGTTCCTGGGTATGAAATCCCCGAACGTTTTTTTCATTTTTTTGATAAATGTCTTTGATGACGTCATATCCGGCTTTTCGTGAAAGTTGAGGCGGCACTGTCACGCCCTCATTTTTCAACCAAATTGGTTGAAATTTTGGTCAAGTAATCTTCGACGAAGCCCGGGGTTCGGTATTGCATTTCAGCTTTTTGGCTTAAAAATTAATTAATGACTTTGGTCATTAAAAATCTGAAAATTGTAAAAAAAAATAAAACTTTATAAAACGATCCAAATTTACGTTTATCTTATTCTCCATCATTTGCTGATTCCAAAAACATATAAATATGTTATATTCGGATTAAAAACAAGCTCTGAAAATTAAATATATAAAAATTATTATCAAATTTTTTTTTTCGAAATCAATTTAAAAACACTTTCATCTTATTCCTTGTCGGTTCCTGATTCCAAAAACATATACATATGATATGTTTGGATTAAAAACACGCTCAGAAAGTTAAAACGAAGAGAGGTACAGAAAAGCGTGCTATCCTTCTCAGCGCAAGTACTACCCCGCTCTTCTTGTCAATTTCACTGCCTTTGCCGTGCGCAGCGGACTGACGATGCTACGGTCTTGCTGCGTTGCATTGCGTTCAGTTTCATTCTGTGAGTTCGACAGCTACTTGACTAAATATTGTATTTTCGCCTTACGCGACTTGTTATATTTAGTCAAGTTTTGACTAAATATTTTAACATCGAGGGGGAATCGAAACGAGGGTCGTGGTGTATGTGCGTGTGTCTGTGTGTGTGTCTGTGTGTGTGTGTGTGTGTAGAGCGATTCAGACTAAACTATTGGACCGATCTTTATGAAATTTGACATAAGAGTTCCTGGGTATGAAATCCCCGAACGTTTTTTTCATTTTTTTGATAAATGTCTTTGATGACGTCATATCCGGCTTTTCGTGAAAGTTGAGGCGGCACTGTCACGCCCTCATTTTTCAACCAAATTGGTTGAAATTTTGGTCAAGTAATCTTCGACGCAGCCCGGACTTCGGTATTGCATTTCAGCTTTTTGGCTTAAAAATTAATTAATGACTTTGGTCATTAAAAATCTGAAAATTGTAAAAAAAAATAAAACTTTATAAAACGATCCAAATTTACGTTTATCTTATTTTCCATCATTTGCTGATTCCAAAAACATATAAATATGTTATATTCGGATTAAAAACAAGCTCTGAAAATTAAATATATAAAAATTATTATCAAAATTAAATTGTCGAAATCAATTTAAAAACACTTTCATCTTATTCCTTGTCGGTTTCTGATTCCAAAAACATATAGATATGATATGTTTGGATTAAAAACACGCTCAGAAAGTTAAAACGAAGAGAGGTACAGAAAAGCGTGCTATCCTTCTTAGCGCAACTACTACCCCGCTCTTCTTGTCAATTTCACTGCCTTTGCCATGAGCGGTGGACTACGAGTATACGGTCTTGCTGAAAAATGGCATTGCGTTCAGTTTCATTCTGTGAGTTCGACAGCTACTTGACTAAATATTGTATTTTCGCCTTACGCGACTTGTCTTTAGTTTGTCAAAGATAGAGGTGCTTTTTTGCCACAGTTTGATCGAATCCTAATCACGCTGTCAGTCTACCTGCGCAGGTGAGTGATTATAATGCGCGGTTGTATAGTTCCGTGGAAATCATTCAATTCTGCTAACACTTCACAGCAGTTCTTTGGTTTGGAGTAAAATCCAGTACACAGTCATACTCTTGTTCTCCTGTGCCGGGAAGTACTTGCGTCAATCATGTGTCTGTAGACACACGAAGTCATGCACTTTTTGGCCATAGGTGAACAATAATATGACGGGTTTTAAAACTATTTCGGGCACATTGCATAACATCTGAACAATAGAGAATACTACACGAGTTTTTTTTTAAATATTGAACTGCGAGCGAAAGCGAGCTGTTCACTATTTGAAAAAGCAACGAGTGTAAATCTGGTACGATACAGTAAGCCATGTAGTATTCTGTTTTTCCGACATACTGTACTTACGTGTATTTTACTGAAAATGTCCTGCAGTCGAAGCAGCTAAATTGAAGATGCTTGTTTTGGAACCTCGATCCCTTCTTAAGCTTCGTGCAATCTACTACGCCAAAGCAAAGAAACGTCACTCTGAAAGTGTGGCGTGACGTGTTAGTTCTAAAAATTCATCGAGGGTAATTAGCGAGCGCAAATTTTGTTTCTATAATGATGTTTGTCTCGGTGACTTTGGCATCATAAGCAGTGGAAAAACAGGTCCCTGCCAGACTTGCTTGACATGACCTCATTTACATGATATACACACGTGTGATTTGAACGATTATTATCTCACGAGTGTCTCCCTAACGTATGTAGGATAAAATATCTTTAATAATCGGACATTTTACTCGAAATACGTCTGGTAATAGTATGTATAGGCAATCCCCAACATTATTGCTAAATGACAATGGTACTCCTCAAAATTGACGCAAAATCTCTCGTTGTTGACCCCTCATGCAAACGACATCAGCATCACTGACTAGGAATCGCATAGCACACGAAATACGCAAGCTAGCTAAACAAAACAACATGCTCTTGGTATAAATTTGTGCCTATTATGATTTTTGTTGATTTTGAATTGGTCCCTTATGTTTTCGTCACGTCGATTTTAGGGGTCCCCTTATTTGAGCGGTGGTCACGTAATCCCTGTTAACGAAATCTTGTATCCGAAAGGTGATTCAGATAGTCAAGTGAGTAGTATAGATAGGTATGCCTCATCCCTCAGTGCAATGTGCAATGTGCAAGGATAGGGCCCATCATAAAGTGATAGGTTAAGGTGCCTGTGTTTAAGTAGTGATAAAGAAGGATTGCGGATAAACGGTTTATTGAGTTTTATATTTTGTCATGTGATTTCATGTGCCTGTACCTGTTGCTCGGTACTAATGACCACCCCCAGCTGGGGTAATGACAGTAATTGCCCCCATGGGGTGTTTGATTGATGGCAGTGTGCATGCATGCGTGTGTGAGAAGAGAAAACGACATGAGTCTTGACACTGTGAGTCGCTGTGGCTCAAGATTGTTCTTTTGTGGTAACCTTATTAGTATCGCGGGTGACGCGTAGGTGGTCGTTTATAATGGGTTATTATACGGCGTGCTTTAGTTCAGTCGGATGACGAGAGTTTTTGTAGTCATTTTTGTATTGAAAAAAAGGTGTAGTGACACTTCAGAGGGACTGTGTGCATGCGTGTGTGTGTGTGTGTGTATTGTCTGCGAGTGTGGTGTCCAGCGCGTGTGTTGTTGTTGTTGTTTTATGTTTTGGTCACCTTTACACCCCAATAGTCAGCCAGAAAAGTGTTAACATTTCACTGGACTGTCTAAAGAGTCGCATATAGGTGTTTACCCTCCCTCTGTGTTTTCACGGGCTTGGGACCGTTTTGACAGGGTATGTCAAAGCCACATTGGGGGTTTTGTGGGATTAAACAATACGAGCATTATTTACAGAAGCAAAACATGGCTTAACAAATTTATTTACAAAAACGACAAAGTTGTTTGGCATTGGAATGTTAACCATATCACAGGCGGAGGTATCACAGTCAAAAAAAAGAAAGAGACCCATCAGAGGGGTATCACAGTCAAAAAAAGAAAGAGACCCGTTAGACGGGTGTAGGCAGGGTTGAAATCCCATCAGAGGCGATCACACGCTTGATGTAGAAAAACGAGAGTGACTTTCTGGTTTGGGAATACGTGAACATAGACTTTCCGTCTGTTTTGAAACCCGTGTTTGTACCGCCACCACTTTCTTGCGTTAGAAGCACCTGTTGGTAAGACTCTTTTGTCAGTTTGTTTTTGTTTTTGTTTAAGCCTTTTGAACTAAATTTACTCCCACTGTCTCCCTCACAAAAGTAAGTTTTAGAACACAAACCAATGAACGCATTTCCTTGGTATTCGGTTTTAAAGAGACCGGGTGTTCGTTTGTCATACTGGACACGCGCTGTACAGGCCTGACAGAGAGTTGAGTCCCACGGGGCGTTAGCTAAACGGGTGTTTTGGAAGGCTGTCTCGTGTTGGTCACAGGCTTGTGCAGGGAACCATTGGTTATACACTTGGTAAAACTGCTCTCGCAGTTCAGGATGAACCACCTCTTCTAACGTTGAAGCGCTAAGCGCCATGTATAGAGAATCTGTATCCATTTCCAAAAGCTGGTAGTCGGTTCTGGACACAAACTTATCTAGAAAATCAAAATGAAACTCCAACATGCGTAGTTTAGCGTACTGGTAAACAAAGTAACCAATCTGAGAGGGGAGTGACCAGTTGATATTTTTTTTAGCCATCTCTACTTCAGTGACAACTTCTGTTACTTCTGTTCCCAATCGGGTGCGCTGACCATCCTTTGCCTGACTTCATCCAGAACAACCCGGCCATCTACACATTGATCAAAGATGAACATCATTCTTTTGATTATACAGACAACCTTTGTTTTTTCCGCTGCTTGGCCCTCCATCGAGGAGCTCAGCTTCATTCCCTTCACACACAGACCAGTCAGCTGTGGAAGCAGTGGTTTGGAAAACAGGACAACCTCTCTCACCCTTTTTCAGGCCTCACCTACAGTGACTTGGAGCGGGCAGAAGATGAGTTCGAAGTAAACGTGGACGTGTTTGAGTTTGACGAAACACAGTCACCTCCTTGTCTTGTCCCTAGTCGACGGAGTGCCAGAAAACACCCTCAAATCATGCGTGTTCTGTCTTATGAACATCACTTTTGCTACATCACCGACATCAACAAAGCTGCTCAAGCTTTTGGCTGCCGCCGATGTGGAAAGCTGTGGAAGAAAGAGTGGTTATTGAATCGTCATGAGGAAACGTGTACAGGGGATAAGATCAAACATGTCTACCCGGGCGGTGTCTACACTCCGCCCCCTACAGCACTGGAGATGTTGCACAACAATGGCCTACTGGTGGATACAAGCTTTGTGTTTCCCTATCGAGCCACGTACGACTTTGAAGTCTTTTTTGACTCTCGAGATCTACCCCAGCCCAAAAAGCAGGATGCCAAAACACACTACACATGTAAACACGTTCCTTTGTCTGTCAGTGTTTGTTCCAACGTTCCCAGTTTTGAAGAGCCAGTGTGTTTCATCAGTACTGGAGACGCTCAAGAGCTAGTCAACAAGATGGTGGATCATTTGGAACGGATTTCAGACTACAGTTTTGGTCTGCTTAAAGAAAGGTTTGCAGATATCTATGAACAGCTGGATGAAAAACAAGCCGAAGAGGGAGAAGAAGGTGAAAGCTCCAAGACAGGTCTGACGTCCAAACAACTCAGAGAGAAACTAGACGCCTATCTCCATGAACTTCCGGTGGTGGGCTTCAACAGTTCCAACTATGATCTGAACGTCATCAAACCTTACTTTTTTCACCGACTTATCAGACAGTCAGCTGAAAAAGAAAACAAAATGGATCGACCCAGTCCAAAAGAGGAGGAGGAGGAGGAGGAACAGGAGGAGGAAAAGGAGACGGAGATGGAGGGAGACAAGGAAGACAAAAACAAACTCAAGTTTGTAGTCAAGAACAACAACCAGTTCAAATGCGTCAGTACAGAAAAACTCAAGTTTCTGGACATTACCAGCTTTCTTGCCCCTGGCTTTTCCTATGCAAAGTACCTGGCCGCCTTTGACGTGGAGGAGCAAAAAGGTTTCTTTCCCTATGAGTTTGTGACGGATTTGGATCAACTGGACTTGCCTCATCTCCCATCCAGAGAAGCTTTCTTCAGCACGTTGAAAAACAAACCTATTAGCGAGGAAGATTATCACTACTGCCAAGACATGTGGGAAACCTCGGACATGAAAACTTTGCGAGACTTCTTGATCTGGTACAACAACAAAGATGTTGTGCCTTTTTTAGAGGCTTTAGAGAAGCAGTCTCACTTCTACCAAACCCTGGGACTGGACATGTTGAAAGACGGCATCGGAGTACCTGGACTCACTCTTCGCTACCTCTTCAAAACACTACCAGACAACGTCTACTTTTCTCTCCTCCACGAAAACCACAAAGACCTGCATCAACTTCTCCGTTCTGAAATGGTGGGTGGTCCGTCCATCATCTTTCATCGTTACCATGAGGCAGGCAAGACACGGATTCGTGACCCTGATGGTGGAAAGCCAGTGACTTGTCTGGAGGGTTATGATGCCAATGCTTTGTATCTATGGGCGTTAATGCAAGACATGCCTACAGAAGACCCTGTGCGACGCAAGAAAGAGAACCATTTCAAGGCAGAAAAGATAGGTCGATACGGCCACATGGCGCGAGAATGGCTCGAGTGGACAATGCATGAAAACAACATTCACCTTCAACACAAATTTAACGACAGAGAACAAGTTCTTGGACAGCGCCATATTTGTGTGGATGGATGGGATGCCCAAACCAAGACAGTCTATCAGTTTCATGGGTGTCTGTTCCATGGCCATACCTGTCACAAGACTCAAGGAAAAACGACAAACCCTGTCAACGGAAAAGCTTTGACTGAACTGAGACAAAATACACGAGACATCACCAACTACCTGAGAAACACGGTGCAAGTGAAAGTGATTGAAAAATGGGAATGCGAGTGGGAAGAAGAAAAACAACAGAATGCGTCTGTGAGGGAGTTTTTGCAAGCTCACATCCCTCGTCACATTGACCCCTTTCGAGGACTCGCCAAGATCACGTGTACTGACATTGTCCAAGCAGTGAAACAAGGCAGCTTGTTTGGACTTGTCCAGTGTGATGTTGAGGTTCCAGAGCGGCTCCGTGACTACTTTTCTGAAATGCCCCCCATTTTCAAAAACACGGTGGTCGGAAGAGAGGTCATTGGAGAGTTCATGAAGACGTATGCAGAACGCCATCGTCTGCTGACTCAACCCAGAAAGACACTGATCGGTAGCTTCACAGGCAAACACCTTCTGTTGATCACACCTCTTCTTCAGTGGTACCTTCACCATGGATTGAAAGTACTCGATGTGCAGCAAGTAGTGGAGTATCGACCTCAACGGTGTTTCAAAGCTTTTGGGGAAACCGTGTCACACGCTCGTCGTCAGGGAGATCAAGACCCCTCCAAAGCCATTTTGGCAGACACTTTCAAATTGCTGGGAAACTCCGCCTACGGCAAGACCATCACCAACATTGCCAAGCACACGGATGTCTCTTTCACAGACAAGAAAAGGGCACAAAAACTTATAAATGACTCTTTGTTTCGAAAGTTGACCCCGCTGACAGAGAAAGTGTTTGAAGTGGAAATGACCAAGTCCACCCTCAACTGGAATCTCCCTCTGCAGATTGGTTTTTTCGTCTACCAGTATGCCAAGCTGCGAATGTTGCAGTTCCACTTTGACTTGGTAGACAAGTTTTTGTCCCGGGACGATTACCAACTTTGTGAAATGGACACGGACTCCCTGTACATGGTTCTCTCTACCCCATCCTTTGAAGACGCTGTCAAGCTGTCTCTTCGAGCTCAGTCAACTGGTCAAACACATCTTTAAATTCTTCACAAAGAAGAGCGCAGGAGACCCCGGAGATACGTTCTGGGTAGTTAACCATGTTATCCACTAGTTCTTGAGGGTCACCTTTACTTACAAAACAGGTTGGTTCTGTGAAATGAGGAACGTTACTGCAAACAGAAACAGAAAGAGGAATATGTTTGGCTGTGTACTGTGTACAGTTTGACTCAGCTGATTTTGTTTGCGGCAAGTTATTCTGTTTCAAAAAACACCTCAAAATCAAAAGTCGCCCTGTAGGGAAAAACAAAATCTGTGGCTACCTGAACACCGTGGCTTTGTAGCTGTTGAAAAATGTTTTGGGGTGGTGAGTAAACCCCGCCTTTCAACGTTTCTTTTGAACCCTCACCCTGACAAGTCTGTTCATGTCGATTCATTTTAAACAAAGACGTCCAGAGTTTCCCGCATTTGGAACAAGCCAAAGCATGACCGAGTTTATCAATGTCTAAAATGTACATGAAATGGTCTTTGTAACGCAAGAGGCGCATAACGCCAGTATTGTTTGTAAGCGCTACGACGCAGAGGAACGAGACAGACGGGTGTTTGGCTCTCATCAAACTCAAACACATCTATGTTCACCTTAAACTCAGATTCAATCGACTCAAGTTGAAACAAAGTGACCCCCGGAAAGTGGACAGGGGGGTGAATGTCCGGCCCACTGTTTGAACAAGGTTTTTGTGGGTTTTTGCAAAGAATGAGGCGAGGCTCCTTTGTACAAAGCAAGACAGCGAAAGAGACACAAACCGTCAGTATAAGGAAAATGATGATGCTCGTCGTATTGGAGTTTGTGCAAGAACGGTGTGTTTGTGATGTAGTCAGGTAGACTATCACAAGCTCATCCGATAGAAAAGTCAGACAAAGGCGTGACATAGAAACTGGAAGACATGATGCTGTGAACAGAATACCGAGAGTTTGGGCGTTCGAGTCTAACTTGTTCCAGAATGTCACGGTCACTGATTTCACCGAGAAAAGAAAGAAAGTCCTGCTTTGAGTTGATCAGGCGCGGTCGTTGTAAGACAGAGTGGTTATTGACTGAGGCATGAAAGAAAGACAATTCACCCGACTCTTTGTTTTTGAGAAGAAAGGAGTGAGAAAAATTGATTTTGAAGCGCTTGTTTTGTTCATGGAACAGATCAAGAAGCGACTCGTCCCAATCAGGGAAATCAGAACAAGGGCTCCAGAGAATGGTATAGGTTGACTGAAGTTTACCGGGCCGCTTATGTGTTTTAACAGAATTCCAATACTTTTCGTACATTTGTCTTTCTTCACAAGGTAACTTTTTGATTTTTTCTTTTTCTAGACTTCGTTTGTTTAATCCCTTTTTGGGGGGAGGGGCATCCTGTGAATCCAAGCTTTTTCTTTTTTGTCCGACTGTCGGCACTGGTGGTGGTGGTAAACGACTCGCAACATCTTGGCAGTTTTTGTTTTTTTCATGTCGAACAAGGGCGTATTTTCTGCTAAACGCTTTGCCACACATAGCACAGAGAAAATTTCTAGATTTGCCATGGACTTCTTTGACATGCGCGTTGAGGTTGTAGCTCTGTGTAAAAACGTGTCCACAGTGCGGGCATTGGTTACGCTGTAATAAAAAAAAAGAGAACTATGTCTGAGATACGAAAACAATATCAAAAACATCTTACATAAAAACATTTTGTTTTTTTTGTTTTAAAAGCTATGTCTGAAAAAAAAGTAACACGCTACCTTTATTTTTTATTTTTACAAGATATAAAAACAAAATCAACTCACCAAATCTGTTGAGGCCGGTTGTGGAGTTGTGTTAGCGTCACTGCTGCTGTTGCTGCTGGTCGCCATAGTTTGTTTTGTTCACCACATCACACTTGTAGAACCGAAGATACATTGAAGACTTAGCCCCAGAGGAAGCTTATTTATAACCCCTTTTGACCGCATCACTGCCGTAATCTACCTACGCGTGTGGGGAGGTGGGGTAGGGGTAGGGGTGTTGTTTTACCATATTTCTATTTTTGGATGGCTGATGCAAGGTGGTGCAATCACGTGTATGAGAAAAGAAAACGATATGAGTCTTGACACTGTGAGTCGGGATTAATATTGTTTTTTGTGTGGTAACCTTATTAGTACGGCAGGGGCGCAGGTGACGCGCACGTGGTCCTTTATAATGGGTTATTATACGGTGTGTTTCGTGTCACCGAAGGTGTATAAAACAAACAAAATAAAAATCGAAACGAAAAAAAGATAGATTTACAGTGTCTCACTAACGTCCAACCCTTGACCTCCGCGTGGTGTGAGATGGAAACAACGACAATCCGTGCATCTGTCGTGTGCTAACAAAGGGCTCTGACATTGAAGAAGTAAAATAAAACAAACACGATGTCCCTACACCATTTTTTTGTTTGTTTAGTTTTTGTTGTTAGCTCTCCCTCTCTCTCTCTCCGTCTCTCTTTTTTCTTTCTCCATCTCTCAACCCTGAACTTGTTTCCCATCTAGTCAAACGAAAGCAGCGACACCCTTATGAGATCTTTGTACCCTTAGCTCTTGTCCTTTTACTTGATCGCAAATCACAACTGACTGCAAAGTACCTGCCAAAAGAAAAGCAAAGGAAAAGCAGCACCACTAGATTAGAATAACAACACTAACTAGAATAGCGACACAAAAAGTCTGGCCGTCTTCTCACCCTCCTTTCACGAGATGAGGGCTAACCAATTTGCCTTTGCGCACTATGTGACCTATTTGAAGTCTTATTGGTAGTGACAGCCATAAAGAACGGAGAAGTTGAGGTAGGTCTTTTTGTGACACGCTTTCAATGGCTACCACGGCTCGCGCGCGCGGAAGAATATTTCAATAAAAAAAAGTAGTCCACGGTGAGCCGAATCACACCCCCACCGTGGACTACTTTTTTTTATTGAAATATACTCTGATTTCCCTGATTGGGACGAGTCGCTTCTTGATCTGTTCCATGAACAAAACAAGCGCTTCAAAATCAATTTTTCTCACTCCTTTCTTCTCAAAAACAAAGAGTCGGGTGAATTGTCTTTCTTTCATGCCTCAGTCAATAACCACTCTGTCTTACAACGACCGCGCCTGATCAACTCAAAGCAGGACTTTCTTTCTTTTCTCGGTGAAATCAGTGACCGTGACATTCTGGAACAAGTTAGACTCGAACGCCCAAACTCTCGGTATTCTGTTCACAGCATCATGTCTTCCAGTTTCTATGTCACGCCTTTGTCTGACTTTTCTATCGGATGAGCTTGTGATAGTCTACCTGACTACATCACAAACACACCGTTCTTGCACAAACTCCAATACGACGAGCATCATCATTTTCCTTATACTGACGGTTTGTGTCTCTTTCGCTGTCTTGCTTTGTACAAAGGAGCCTCGCCTCATTCTTTGCAAAAACCCACAAAAACCTTGTTCAAACAGTGGGCCGGACATTCACCCCCCTGTCCACTTTCCGGGGGTCACTTTGTTTCAACTTGAGTCGATTGAATCTGAGTTTAAGGTGAACATAGATGTGTTTGAGTTTGATGAGAGCCAAACACCCGTCTGTCTCGTTCCTCTGCGTCGTAGCGCTTACAAACAATACTGGCGTTATGCGCCTCTTGCGTTACAAAGACCATTTCATGTACATTTTAGACATTGATAAACTCGGTCATGCTTTGGCTTGTTCCAAATGCGGGAAACTCTGGACGTCTTTGTTTAAAATGAATCGACATGAACAGACTTGTCAGGGTGAGGGTTCAAAAGAAACGTTGAAAGGCGGGGTTTACTCACCACCCCAAAACATTTTTCAACAGCTACAAAGCCACGGTGTTCAGGTAGCCACAGATTTTGTTTTTCCCTACAGGGCGACTTTTGATTTTGAGGTGTTTTTTGAAACAGAATAACTTGCCGCAAACAAAATCAGCTGAGTCAAACTGTACACAGTACACAGCCAAACATATTCCTCTTTCTGTTTCTGTTTGCAGTAACGTTCCTCATTTCACAGAACCAACCTGTTTTGTAAGTAAAGGTGACCCTCAAGAACTAGTGGATAACATGGTTAACTACCCAGAACGTATCTCCGGGGTCTCCTGCGCTCTTCTTTGTGAAGAATTTAAAGATGTGTTTGACCAGTTGACTGAGCTCGAAGAGACAGCTTGACAGCGTCTTCAAAGGATGGGGTAGAGAGAACCATGTACAGGGAGTCCGTGTCCATTTCACAAAGTTGGTAATCGTCCCGGGACAAAAACTTGTCTACCAAGTCAAAGTGGAACTGCAACATTCGCAGCTTGGCATACTGGTAGACGAAAAAACCAATCTGCAGAGGGAGATTCCAGTTGAGGGTGGACTTGGTCATTTCCACTTCAAACACTTTCTCTGTCAGCGGGGTCAACTTTCGAAACAAAGAGTCATTTATAAGTTTTTGTGCCCTTTTCTTGTCTGTGAAAGAGACATCCGTGTGCTTGGCAATGTTGGTGATGGTCTTGCCGTAGGCGGAGTTTCCCAGCAATTTGAAAGTGTCTGCCAAAATGGCTTTGGAGGGGTCTTGATCTCCCTGACGACGAGCGTGTGACACGGTTTCCCCAAAAGCTTTGAAACACCGTTGAGGTCGATACTCCACTACTTGCTGCACATCGAGTACTTTCAATCCATGGTGAAGGTACCACTGAAGAAGAGGTGTGATCAACAGAATGTGTTTGCCTGTGAAGCTACCGATCAGTGTCTTTCTGGGTTGAGTCAGCAGACGATGGCGTTCTGCATACGTCTTCATGAACTCTCCAATGACCTCTCTTCCGACCACCGTGTTTTTGAAAATGGGGGGCATTTCAGAAAAGTAGTCACGGAGCCGCTCTGGAACCTCAACATCACACTGGACAAGTCCAAACAAGCTGCCTTGTTTCACTGCTTGGACAATGTCAGTACACGTGATCTTGGCGAGTCCTCGAAAGGGGTCAATGTGACGAGGGATGTGAGCTTGCAAAAACTCCCTCACAGACGCATTCTGTTGTTTTTCTTCTTCCCACTCGCATTCCCATTTTTCAATCACTTTCACTTGCACCGTGTTTCTCAGGTAGTTGGTGATGTCTCGTGTATTTTGTCTCAGTTCAGTCAAAGCTTTTCCGTTGACAGGGTTTGTCCTTGAGTCTTGTGACAGGTATGACCATGGAACAGACACCCATGAAACTGATAGACTGTCTTGGTTTGGGCATCCCATCCATCCACACAAATATGGTGCTGTCCAAGAACTTGTTCTCTGTCGTTAAATTTGTGTTGAAGGTGAATGTTGTTTTCATGCATTGTCCACTTGAGCCATTCTCGCGCCATGTGGCCGTATCGACCTATCTTTTCTGCCTTGAAATGGTTCTCTTTCTTGCGTCGCACAGGGTCTTCTGTAGGCATGTCTTGCATTAACGCCCATAGATACAAAGCATTGGCATCATAACCCTCCAGACAAGTCACTGGCTTTCCACCATCAGGGTCACGAATCCGTGTCTTGCCTGCCTCATGGTAACGATGAAAGATGATGGACGGACCACCCACCATTTCAGAACGGAGAAGTTGATGCAGGTCTTTGTGGTTTTCGTGGAGGAGAGAAAAGTAGACGTTGTCTGGTAGTGTTTTGAAGAGGTAGCGAAGAGTGAGTCCAGGTACTCCGATGCCGTCTTTCAACATGTCCAGTCCCAGGGTTTGGTAGAAGTGAGACTGCTTCTCTAAAGCCTCTAAAAAAGGCACAACATCTTTGTTGTTGTACCAGATCAAGAAGTCTCGCAAAGTTTTCATGTCCGAGGTTTCCCACATGTCTTGGCAGTAGTGATAATCTTCCTCGCTAATAGGTTTGTTTTTCAACGTGCTGAAGAAAGCTTCTCTGGATGGGAGATGAGGCAAGTCCAGTTTATCCAAATCCGTCACAAACTCATAGGGAAAGAAACCTTTTTGTTCCTCCACGTCAAAGGCGGCCAGGTACTTTGCATAGGAAAAGCCAGGGGCAAGAAAGCTGGTAATGTCCAGAAACTTGAGTTTTTCTGTACTGACGCATTTGAACTGGTTGTTGTTCTTGACTACAAACTTGAGTTTGTTTTTGTCTTCCTTGTCTCCCTCCATCTCCGTCTCCTTTTCCTCCTCCTGTTCCTCCTCCTCCTCCTCCTCTTTTGGACTGGGTCGATCCATTTTGTTTTCTTTTTCAGCTGACTGTCTGATAAGTCGGTGAAAAAAGTAAGGTTTGATGACGTTCAGATCATAGTTGGAACTGTTGAAGCCCACCACCGGAAGTTCATGGAGATAGGCGTCTAGTTTCTCTCTGAGTTGTTTGGACGTCAGACCTGTCTTGGAGCTTTCACCTTCTTCTCCCTCTTCGGCTTGTTTTTCATCCAGCTGTTCATAGATATCTGCAAACCTTTCTTTAAGCAGACCAAAACTGTAGTCTGAAATCCGTTCCAAATGATCCACCATCTTGTTGACTAGCTCTTGAGCGTCTCCAGTACTGATGAAACACACTGGCTCTTCAAAACTGGGAACGTTGGAACAAACACTGACAGACAAAGGAACGTGTTTACATGTGTAGTGTGTTTTGGCATCCTGCTTTTTGGGCTGGGGTAGATCTCGAGAGTCAAAAAAGACTTCAAAGTCGTACGTGGCTCGATAGGGAAACACAAAGCTTGTATCCACCAGTAGGCCATTGTTGTGCAACATCTCCAGTGCTGTAGGGGGCGGAGTGTAGACACCGCCCGGGTAGACATGTTTGATCTTATCCCCTGTACACGTTTCCTCATGACGATTCAATAACCACTCTTTCTTCCACAGCTTTCCACATCGGCGGCAGCCAAAAGCTTGAGCAGCTTTGTTGATGTCGGTGATGTAGCAAAAGTGATGTTCATAAGACAGAACACGCATGATTTGAGGGTGTTTTCTGGCACTCCGTCGACTAGGGACAAGACAAGGAGGTGACTGTGTTTCGTCAAACTCAAACACGTCCACGTTTACTTCGAACTCATCTTCTGCCCGCTCCAAGTCACTGTAGGTGAGGCCTGAAAAAGGGTGAGAGAGGTTGTCCTGTTTTCCAAACCACTGCTTCCACAGCTGACTGGTCTGTGTGTGAAGGGAATGAAGCTGAGCTCCTCGATGGAGGGCCAAGCAGCGGAAAAAACAAAGGTTGTCTGTATAATCAAAAGAATGATGTTCATCTTTGATCAATGTGTAGATGGCCGGGTTGTTCTGGATGAAGTCAGGCAAAGGATGGTCAGCGCACCCGATTGGGAACAGAAGTAACAGAAGTTGTCACTGAAGTAGAGATGGCTAAAAAAAATATCAACTGGTCACTCCCCTCTCAGATTGGTTACTTTGTTTACCAGTACGCTAAACTACGCATGTTGGAGTTTCATTTTGATTTTCTAGATAAGTTTGTGTCCAGAACCGACTACCAGCTTTTGGAAATGGATACAGATTCTCTATACATGGCGCTTAGCGCTTCAACGTTAGAAGAGGTGGTTCATCCTGAACTGCGAGAGCAGTTTTACCAAGTGTATAACCAATGGTTCCCTGCACAAGCCTGTGACCAACACGAGACAGCCTTCCAAAACACCCGTTTAGCTAACGCCCCGTGGGACTCAACTCTCTGTCAGGCCTGTACAGCGCGTGTCCAGTATGACAAACGAACACCCGGTCTCTTTAAAACCGAATACCAAGGAAATGCGTTCATTGGTTTGTGTTCTAAAACTTACTTTTGTGAGGGAGACAGTGGGAGTAAATTTAGTTCAAAAGGCTTAAACAAAAACAAAAACAAACTGACAAAAGAGTCTTACCAACAGGTGCTTCTAACGCAAGAAAGTGGTGGCGGTACAAACACGGGTTTCAAAACAGACGGAAAGTCTATGTTCACGTATTCCCAAACCAGAAAGTCACTCTCGTTTTTCTACATCAAGCGTGTGATCGCCTCTGATGGGATTTCAACCCTGCCTACACCCGTCTAACGGGTCTCTTTCTTTTTTTGACTGTGATACCCCTCTGATGGGTCTCTTTCTTTTTTTTGACTGTGATACCTCCGCCTGTGATATGGTTAACATTCCAATGCCAAACAACTTTGTCGTTTTTGTAAATAAATTTGTTAAGCCATGTTTTGCTTCTGTAAATAATGCTCGTATTGTTTAATCCCACAAAACCCCCAATGTGGCTTTGACATACCCTGTCAAAACGGTCCCAAGCCCGTGAAAACACAGAGGGAGGGTAAACACCTATATGCGACTCTTTAGACAGTCCAGTGAAATGTTAACACTTTTCTGGCTGACTATTGGGGTGTAAAGGTGACCAAAACATAAAACAACAACAACAACACACGCGCTGGACACCACACTCGCAGACAATACACACACACACACACACACGCATGCACACAGTCCCTCTGAAGTGTCACTACACCTTTTTTTCAATACAAAAATGACTACAAAAACTCTCGTCATCCGACTGAACTAAAGCACGCCGTATAATAACCCATTATAAACGACCACCTACGCGTCACCCGCGATACTAATAAGGTTACCACAAAAGAACAATCTTGAGCCACAGCGACTCACAGTGTCAAGACTCATGTCGTTTTCTCTTCTCACACACGCATGCATGCACACTGCCATCAATCAAACACCCCATGGGGGCAATTACTGTCATTACCCCAGCTGGGGGTGGTCATTAGTACCGAGCAACAGGTACAGGCACATGAAATCACATGACAAAATATAAAACTCAATAAACCGTTTATCCGCAATCCTTCTTTATCACTACTTAAACACAGGCACCTTAACCTATCACTTTATGATGGGCCCTATCCTTGCACATTGCACATTGCACTGAGGGATGAGGCATACCTATCTATACTACTCAAGTGGACGGCCTTAAACGGCATAGAAAGTCTGAGTGAAATGACACGGTAATAAATGCTTTAATTGAGGTGCGAGATTTGTCGCAATAATTTATTTGCTAAGTTTATATTACAGGGTGTTCAAAACTTATTGCAGAAATGTGTTCAAAAGTGGAACACTACTGGTCAGAGTGCACGCGTTCCTGGTGCAAGTAGACGCAAGACAGTTATAGGGTCAGTCGGCGGGGACGTCGGCGTCTCAGACCTGATTGTGCAGGACATGCTGATCTCCGACCACTTCGTCATTTCTTTCGGCTTCGACCTTCAGAAGCCAGGCCCTGCCAGACGAGTCGTCACCTCGCGCAACATGAAGCGGATCGACATGGCAGCACTGAAGGATGACGTCAGAGCACTCCAGTTAGACAGACATGACCTCGTGTCCAGCTACAACAGCGACCTGCGCCGGATTCTGGACAAGCACGCCCCTCTCACCACACGCACAGTCACCGACAGACCCTCGGCACCTTGGCTTACGCCGGAGGTCTCCACAGCCAAGCAAGATCGGCGTCGTGCTGAGAGAGAGTGGAGGAAATCGGCTCTCACGGTCCACAGGCAAATCTTTACTTTTCACCGAGAGGCCGTCAAAGAGATGGTGGATAAGAACAGACACCAGTTTATTTCTCAGAAAATCGAGAACAGCACCTCCAGCAAAGAACTCTTTCTGATCACAGGGCAGCTCCTCGGTAAAGTTCAAAATAAAAAGCTACCAAACTCCGTCCCTCTTGATGACCTTCCAGATAAGTTTGGGGACTTTTTTGCCGAAAAAATCGAGAAGATCCGAGTCGAGCTTGATGCTGCTCCTGGGCATCCAGAGCATGCGCCATTTCACGGCGCCCACCTCACCGGTTTTTCTCCTGTCACTAAAGAACAAGTGAAGAAGATCATTGAAAAAGCTCCACCCAAATCCTGTATTCTCGACCCAATTCCTTCAGAGCTATTAAATGAGTGTCTAGAGGAATTACTCCCTGTCATTACTGACATCATAAATCAATCCCTCACATCCGGTCAAGTACCCCCTTCTTTTAAGCATGCAGTAGTCACTCCCCTCCTGAAAAAAGCTAACCTTGACATCAACACTTTCAAGAACTACCGCCCTGTCTCCAATTTGCCTTTTGTTTCGAAAGTCCTTGAAAAAGTTGTTTTGGCCCAATTGTCAGAGCATCTCGCTAAGACAGGTATGGTTGAACCATTACAGTCCGCCTACCGCGCAGATCACAGCACTGAAACAGCCCTACTTAAGGTAGCGAATGATCTTCTCACTGCTTGTGACAGCGGCTCTGTTTCGCTTCTGGCCCTGTTGGACCTATCCGCAGCGTTCGACACCCTTGACCACGATATACTGCTGGCAAGGTTGAACACCACATTCGGCATAACAGGCACGGCTCTGGGGTGGTTCTGCTCCTACCTGACTGGACGCACTCAGGCTGTTGTGATCCAGAATAAGCACTCCGAGGACACCATATTAAAGTATGGTGTCCCACAAGGATCTGTGTTAGGCCCAGTGTTATTCACTATGTACATGCAGCCGTTAAGCAAAGTCATAAAGCACCACAATGTCCTGTACCACATGTTCGCAGACGACACTCAACTACAAAAATCCGCACACACCAAACAGTTTACAGAGTTAGTGCAGTCAATAGAATCATGCAGCGATTCCATCAAACAGTGGATGACAGTCAACAAGCTCAAGATGAATGATGATAAGACAGAGATCATGCCAGTTGGCAAACAATCAAAGTTAAAGCTTCTTTCAGAAACATCCAGTCTTACCCTTTCTGATACCACAGTCACATTCAGCACCAAAGTAAAAAACCTGGGTGTCCACCTTGACAGTAACCTGTCAATGGACGCCCACATCAACTCACTCTGCAGAACCGCCTTTCTTGAAATGCGGAGGATTAGCCAAATCAGACACCTTCTTTCCCTCGACGCAACCAAGACACTGGTTTCGGCTTTTATTTTGTCGAGACTGGATTACTGCAACTCGCTCCTAGCCGGCCTCCCAGACGCCAAGCTAGACCGCCTACAGCGCATCATGAACAATGCAGCACGTCTTGTGCTGCGCAAGCGCAAGCGCGACCATGTCACCCCTCTCCTCATGACCCTTCACTGGCTACCAATCAAAGCACGCATAACATATAAAATAGCTACCCTGTGTTACCGTAGCCTTCAAGACTCTGCCCCTTCTTACCTGTCTTCGCTCTTAAAGCCACACGTCCCCACACGCAACCTCAGATCCGCTGACGCAGGGCACCTTGTTGTCCCACGCGTCAAACTGAACGCTTTCGGCAAGCGCGCCTTTACCTACACAGCTCCCTCTATTTGGAACTCTCTGCCCATGTCTGTCCGCCTTTCTACCTCTCTCCCTTCCTTCAAGTCCTCTCTAAAAACACACCTCTTCCGGGAATACTTCAACCCCTAGCCTGTGCGAGTGATTCGATGTTGTCCGTGTGTGTGTTTGTGTGTGTGTGCGAGTGAGCGACACGAGTATATGCGAGTAATTGGTTGTGTGCACTGTTCAGTATTTGCCACATTGAGGAGAGGGGTCGCTTGCCATCGTAGCGCGCTGTGGGCCGGCTGGGGGCGGGTTGCTTGCGAGGGCTGTATTTTGTACATTGATTATTTGATACATGTATAATTATTAAATGCGTCTCCAGGAATATGTTTAGTTTAAATCTTGTGTCGATACTATTTAATTCTGCCTCGCTATTAGCCATTGAGTAAAACTGTTTTATCACCATTGCTTTATTGTTGTTAATTCGTCTCCAGAAATATGTTTTGTTTTAATCTTGTGTCGATACTATTTAACTCTGCCTCGTTATTAGCCATTGAGTATAACTGTTTTATCACCATTGTTTTATTGTTGTTCTTTGGCCATTTACGTTGAATGACTTGTTATACATTGACATTGATAGTTTTATTCTTCTTCTTCTTCGTCGTTCGCTAGATAGTCTTATTATAAGAACCTTTTTTTTTTAATTCCTATTAACTCGATGTTCTTTAACTATGTTTGTAAATTGTTAGAGGATCTTTTAGTAGAAGTGTTTAACTGTCGAAGCTGCTTTTACCTAAGAGACCGACTGTATATTGTGCTGTTGTATTTGTCAGACTTGATTGTACCAAGTCCTTCACATGTTGTAATGCGCTTAGAGCCAAATATTTTTGTTTTTTGTAAGGGATAGGCGCAATATAAATACACTTTATTATTATTATTATTATTATGGTTAAATGGGGTTGGACAGGGTTAAGCTCGTCTGCTAACTGACCTTCAAAGGCTGGTGACCTACCTTGATGGCCTGATGGAACATCTTCCTCATCTTGGACCACTCCGGCCTGTACTGCGGACTGCTGGTCACGACGTCCTTGAAGTCAAACAAAGCAAACCATCCTGTAAAGGTCATGGGCCTGTTGTTGGTGAGGTGCTCCAAGGCCTTGCCCGCGTACATCTCCCTGACGAGGCGCGGCGAGTTGAGCACACACAGGTCCCCAACAGCGCTACGACACAGCACGAGCGGTCCGTACTGGTGAAAGCACTGCCGACTTTCTCTTGTGTGCACGATGAGAAGAGAAGCGAGTGTTAGTATGACGGCTTACTAGTGCCAAAACCTGGGGTTACCCATTATCACGTGATAATTACTAGTTAACGCTGTCAGTTACTGTTTTCACTCGTTAGTTACTCATTTTCACGGGATAATTAGTTATTTTCACGGGAAAATGACTAATTTTTAGTTTTGGCACTAGCAATCCGTCAGGAAGTGAGCCAAAACTATGCGAAGCGCTGTCTTCCCGCTTGCGTTATCCTCGCCTACGGCAGGGGCAAGTAATCCTCCCACTAGCGCCAAGCTGGCAATTGTTCGCGTACTCTTCGCCTACGACAGGGGCAAGTAATCCTCCCATGACTGGCGCCAAGCTGGCAATTGTTGTGTTTTTAAAGAGTTATAACTGTTTCATAGAAAATCATAGATAATAAAACATGCAAAATGTTGATTATTTGCACTCAAGAGAAACAGAAAATCACAAGAAGAAGACTATTGCATTATTTGGTAATTAGAAGATGAATCCTAAAGTAAGCAATTTCGCTCATTTCTCCTTAAAAACTTTTTATCCACACGCCAGTGTATGTGCGAGAACCACTTGAGTGAGACTTATAAGCATCAAATTTAATTACAGCGCGTCAAAAATTATACAAACAGATTAATGTATACACCAGTAATGCATTTGCCAGTCAAGGGAAAGCAAAGTTTCGCACAAAAGAAAATATTAGCTCCCAAACATTGCCTCCACGCACAATGGACTTAGAAACAATGGCCGCAAGAACCGAAGGACCCGTTTTTGACTCACTTCGGGAAGCCAATCCTCTCAAATGCATTCGTGTGCACACTATTGAAGCTACAGAATATGAATCAAGTTTACTTACCACTGATATCTCTCGTCTGAAGCTGGATATATCCAAAGAAATATGACAGAAAAGCACTTCAAATCGGTGTCAGAGAGCAAGCGAACAACAACTTAGTTAGTAATTATTCCGGGAAAATTAGTAATAAACACGTGAAAATGGTAATTATCAAGAGAAAATTATTCATTGGCTCACGTAAGTGTAGCCTCTAGATGCGATCGTAACTTTGTCTGTCTGTGCGTGTGTGCGTGTGTATGTCTGTGGTAGAAACTTTAACATTTGAAGACGTCACATTATGGCGTAAGAGGGTTAGACGTCACGCGAAGGAATTACTGAAAGTCTCGGTCATTGTTATTTTGAGCGGGCCGAGACTAGTTGGCAGTCGTGTCCCTGTAAGTTACAGGCTACATGCACACAGACAGATCTAGATCTAGTGTCTCGCTTTCTTGCACAGTGTCACCTATGCTTACTGTGTGTGTGTGTGTGTGTGTGTGTGTGTGTGTGTGTGTGTGTGTGTGTGTGTGTGTGTGTGTGTGTATCTGTGACGGAGTGATTGAGTTTGTGTTACTGTTTGTCGATTTCTTACGTGAGCCTTGAAGGCTTCGCCTCTTGTTTTCCCTTGATAATTACAATTATGAGGTTTTGGCACTAGTAAGCCGTCATATGTTAGTCCTGTATCAGGCACACTCTCAGTGACCTCGCACTTTACGCGTCGCATGCTGGGTTAACCCATATACCAAATAGCCATAACTCCGTACAGTGGAACCCCCCTTGTACGACCTTAAAACAAATCAGAAAATCAGCTCTTAATAAGGAGCGAGTCTTTAAGTTACTGTGCTTGACACTTCAAGGTGCACGGAGCCCCTCAGGCTTTCAGTCATGCCTCGGGCATGTATCCATTTGAAATTATACTAAGTTTCCTTGACCTTCTTGCAACGAGTCGAAAACTGCGATTTGTTTTTACGAATTAATTTAAGTACACTCTTTGACTGTAATGTATGTTCCCCATAATTATAAAACAATTTTAATTTTCCATATATGGTTAAAGGTTTTATAAATCTTTTGAAACCCCGGGGAAACCACGCTGTAATTTTCTGAACCTGCCCTCTGGAGAGCTAACCCATTGTGTAGATAGAGAACACTACATGGCTTGCTGTGTCCTACCAGATTTACACGAGTTTTTTTTTTAAATATTGAACTGCGAGCGAAAGCAAGCTGTTTGCTATTTGAAAAAGCAACGAGTGTAAATCTGGTACGACACAGCAAACCATGTAGTATTCTGTTTATCCTACATACTGTACTTACGTGTATTTTACTGAAAATGTCTTGCAGTCGAGGCAGCTAAATTGAAGACGCTTGTTTTGGAACCTCGATCTCTTCTAAAGCCTCGTGCAATCTATTACGTCAAAGCAAAGAAACGTCACTCTGAAAGTGTGGCGTGACGTGTTAGTTCTAAAGATTCATCGAGGGTAATTAGCAGCGCAATTTTTGTTTCTATAATGACGTTTGTCTCGGTGACTTTGTCATCATAAGCAGTGGATAAACAGGTCCCTGCCAGACTTGCTTGACATGACCTCATTTACATGATATACACACGTGTGATTTGAACGATTATTATCTCACGGGTGTCTCTCTCGCGTATGTAGGATAATTATCTATTCTATTTCATCATTGTCTGGGCAGCGTAAGCCTCGATCAGGCCCCGTAAGTGAACTAATTACACCAAAAGCCTAAATGAAAGTATATTAGTCTCGACGAGAGAGACAGAGAGAATTCGTTCTATATTGGGTAGTTTACGTCATGACATTGAGTTTGATTACGCATGGAAATTGTAAAACATATTATTTGAGTCAATGTTGGCATACCGCACACAGCCTTTAGCCCCAGAACGTGATCACGGGAACATAATGTTGATTTCATTTTGGCGGGAGATGCGAACTGACAAACTGTGACCGCATAAAGTTTCGTTTGGCTGGCAACATTAAAGGTAGGCCTATGTGTAGTCATCTGTGGGATAGTTGTGCAAATGTTTTGACTGTTTATATTCTTATCTGCGACAAAAAGATAAATCAGTTCTTCATCGGTGCTTTCTGAGCGGAGCAGCATTTTCAAAATGGAGGTACATTTACAGAGGCTATGAACAGAACATCTGAGAAAGGAGGGTCTTAAAAAGAACTCGGGAAGTCTTAAATTGGGGGGCCTTATATGAAAGGGGTTCCACTGAATAAAGCAAACTTGGTCAGTGCATAAAGAAATCAAGCGACCCAAATTCCCCAGCAAGGGTACGATAAAGTGTACAATGAAATGATCGAATGCCTGCAAGCTTGATGTCAACAACCGGGACAACTAGGTCACGGGGGGACTGCCGGACTGCCGGAGTTCGTGGTCGTAAACGACTTTTGCCTTTCCCAGGGCTGATGCACTGACTTAGTGCAGCTGTTCACGTTAACATACATTATTCCCCCCCCCCCCCCCCCCTGCTTCTTTCTCTCTGTAAACGTGTAGGGCTAGTTATTTTTCGGTAACTTACCCAACAACCAAAATCACTTACCCAACAACGGGCCTGAATCCTCGGTAGCTCACAGGCATTCTGATTACATCGCTCAACGGCTATTGCCAGCACAGGAGCTTACAGAATATATAAAAAGGATTTTTGTCTGGAAAGGTATTTGCTTTGTTTGCCTAGGAAATTCCAAGTTAAATTAGCAAAATTTAGAACAAGCAATCATAAGTTGCCAATACACCAGCACAGATTTTTTAATGCTCCTAGAAATGAAAGATTGTGTGATATGTGCGATAAAAATGAATTAGGTGATGAGTTTCACTATTTGTTCATTTGTACCGACGAAAGTATAGTGTCTAAAAGAAGAAAATTAATTAGTCCTTATTACCGATCTCACCCAAATTGTTTAAAATATGAACAGTTAATGAATTGTAAATCTAAGATAAAACTAATGAAGCTAGCAAGATTTGTAGCCCACGTTATGATTTTAGTATGTTAGCGTTATATCTAGTTTCTTTATTGGTATGTATATGTATGTAATATATGCTTTTGTTTTGTTTTGTGTTTTTACAAAAGATGCATGGCATAATGGTATTGCTAATTTATTTCGGCTGTATATTATCGTTGTCCGCTTAAAGGCAGAGTAAGCCTCCCGTAAACCATCACAGATACGGACAGGCTTTTACACACAGTACAAACAACCTTTCATTTAAACACTCACCAATTGAGAACATCCTAGGTGCCCTCCGTAAAGAGCGAACAATTGTTAAAGAATTTATTTTTGCGTGGTTTATCTTACCCCTGAGCCATCGTGAACCCGTGTGATCCAGTTTTCCCTTTTCACAATGCAGTCGTCATAGTTAGTCATTTGAATGCGACTCGACGTGAGCTTATCTACAATAGCACGTTTTTTATGCACGAAACAACGGCTGTGGTTCACAAGAACTCTGGCGATGGCTTTTGACTGTTGAGAGGAACGGCGATTTGCACTGATAAACCGGGCCGTCGTCTGCTACGACCCTTATTGCGTGACCCTGCTTCCGGGCTTTTCTTTTTTTAAACTTTCACAACTTCGAATTGTTCTGATCTTGTCTTGATGAAAAACGAATTCTTTTATGATTAAAGAATGTTTGTGTAACAAGCTGTCAATTTATTATTTAGATTTTAAAAGTTAGGTCTAGCGCAAAAACGAGGCGCCGTTGTTGTTAACGGAACAAGTCTACGAAAATAAATTCTTGGAAAATGTCTCACGCTCGACAGAAAGCAGCCAGGATGTTCCCGTTCGGTGAGCGTTCAAATGGAAGTATGCTTGTACTGTATTTAGACGCTCGGGGAGCTCTGTGATGGTTTACGGGAGGCTTACTGTGCCTTTAATGTATATATATATATTATCTGTCTGATCTCTTACCTGATTTTGTTAAACCTATTTTTCTTTTATTTTTGTTTGTATGTATGGAAGTGTGTATTGCCAATTTATTTTGGTTGTATAGTATTGTTGTACTTGTCCGCTCAATTTGTATACATATATTAACTGTCTGATTTGTTACCTTTTTTTGTTAAAATTATATCTTTGTTTCAAAGCCCTCTGGGCCCAAAACAATAAAATACTTGACTTGAATTGACTTGTGATTGCCAGTATATCTCTCTGACCGGACGCGAAACTCCTGCGCAAATCTATCAAAACAAGTTATCTCCCATATGTTGTTTGCGAGCCGTGTTCGCGAGACGAAAATAATTGCAGATTGGCCGACTTCGACAGTGATCTCCGTTCCGTTCTTCACAGTTATGATAAAGACATCGTTCTAAGGTCAAAACAAGTCGACATTTTGGGACTGCTGCCGGAAGGAGACCGTAATATATGGTTGCATCACTACAGAAAAAATCGTCTGCTTCAGCGAACGCCGAAACCAAACGGTTCATTATCACTTTTGCCATATTTAGAGTTGTTTGCACAGTAAATACAGCCGCGAAAAAATAGCTCCTTTGAAACTGTCTTACAAATCAATTCCTTTGTAACTTAAGAATTACACAACACCATGAAAAATCATTATCGACGATCGCGAATCTGCTTATATCCATAACACATTACATAAGCTCTAAATATGTCCACAAAAAAATCGGTTTCCTTGCCAGACAAAGAAACTCAAGGCATCCTGTCAGGGAGAGAATGAGCCGAGTAGTGAGCATGTTGACCAATTTCAGATTGCTACAATGACAGTTCGAGACAGTTGTTGTACTGAAACTAGTGCTTCATGAGTCCCTCGTTTCGTATTTTGATAGATGCAAGATATTTGCAAGCCTTTTTTTTTCTCTCTCTCTTCTTCTTCTCTCTTCTCTCTCTTTTTTTTTCTTTCCTTTTCTTCTTTATGTATTTATTTTCTTTTTTTGTGGTTTCATCCTCTTTTTGCTTGTCCCGGCGCTTGTTCCTTCTCCCAGTATGCTCCCACGCCGCCCCGTCCCAGCACTCACTGCAACATCCACCCCCGAACTTCGTTCCGCCGCCAGGCTTTGTCGAATCCATGAGCCCCCGGTGTTGGTCAGGCACCTGGGCACCCTCACAAATCTTACAGACACCCCAGGGAAGGATGTCAGGCCGCTGCCTTAGGCTACCCTCGGAAGATGACACTGCACTGCTGCTGAGTCACTTCGACGGTGTTCAGTATTGGTCCTGTTCCTGGCCAGGGACACAGGCACCGCTACCTACTAAGCCCTCTACTTACGACACTGACTGTTGAGTCGCGGAGCCAGACTGAGTGAGCGTCTCCTCAGAGAGCAGACCGCCACTGCGTTCTTCCGTCGACCCCCCTGGAGCATCCCAGGCTGGCAGCAGAAAATTCAGGGATGGCTGGAACAGGAACACTGGGACCAAGGTCACCATGAGAGCCCTGAGCAGAAAGGGTCACAAGAATCGAGACAAGTTTGTTTATTTTCGCGCTTTTTGAGTCAATCGCATTCATGAAGGGAATGACACTCGGCTGTGTGATCCCAGCCTCCCCATTGGAACTTTAGCTCTTCCACTCTGGGTAGGAGCCGACCGAAGCCCGAAAAATCCACGCACCCCGGCCCGCAGTCCGATGCGCTAACCACTGCGCCACGGGGACCGGTCACTTTACAGAAACCATGAAAAGAGCTTTTGCAGCTTGAACTGAACGTACTGCAGCTTGTCTACGCAATTTGGACTGCAAACTTTGATCAGTTTGTCCAAGCACTGGCGGTTCTGATTTCCATGGTTTTTCGCACTGGACCACATACACTATATGCGCGGTGGCTTTCTGTGCGTCTGCGTGACATGTGTCAGCTGTTGACAAGGATTCCAGCTGTGTATCAAGCCTTCTATCTGGGTGCATTTGTCGTCAACAAAACCCGGCGGCCATTCTCTTCCATTGCGATTGACCACGCACATGAGCAGTGCTTCTTCTTCTTCTTCTTCTTCTTCTTCTTCTTCTTCTGCGTTCGTGGGCTGAAACTCCCACGTACACTCGACCAAAGAATGCATTTGCAGAAGTTGATGCCAGGATATTTGATGGTGCTTTCATCGTTCAGCTTCTATCTCCAAAGACATGACGCACGTTTCAGGGGTATGCAGATTTCGTCTTCATACCATACGTGCTTTCTCAGCTGGAAAACGTGTCAAGAGTGGATGTTGTCTGGGATATCTACCTTCCTGACAGCTTCAAGTCCTCAACACGGCGGATACGTGGCCATGGGCAGCGACGGAAAGTGACTCCAACTTCCCCAATTCCATCGAACTGGATGAGCTTCCTTCGAAACGATGGCAACAAAGAAGATTTGTTCCAGTTTCTCGCAAGAGAACTGATCCGCCAGAAGGTCACGGACAAAGTTGTCATTGCTACATGTGGAGAAACAGTCCTCTGCTCTTCCCCTGATGTTATCCTGTCCACCATTGATAGTTGCATTCAAGAAGAAGCGGACACACGCATGTTTCTTTATGCTGCACACTGTATTGCACACTGACACAGAAGAATTGCGATACGAACTGCAGACACTGACGTTCTTTCCCTTGCCATTTATTTCGCTGAACAGTGGCATGGTAATGAGCTGTGGGTATCATTTGGTTCGGGGAAGCATTTTCACCACATTGCTGCACACAAGATTGCTGATAGTCTTCCGCCTGAGAAGGCGAATGCCTTGTCAGTTTTCCACACATTAACAGGATGTGACACCGTGTCTTTTTTCTCGTCAAAGGGCAAGACAACAGCATGGACAACTTGGGCAGCTTTTCCAGAAGCAACTTCAGCTTTCTTTGAACTTGCTGCAATGAGAAAACGTTCCAGCGATTGCATCAGTAAGATTGAACAGTTTGTTGTCTTGATGTATGAGAACAGCACATCGTCAACAGTCAATGAAGCAAGGCAACGCTTGTTCACTCAGAAGTGCTGTTCCATTGAGAACATTCCTCCCAACTCCGATGCTCTGCATCAGCATGTTCCTCACGCTGCCTACCTAGCAGGGTTTGTATGGGAGCAATCTCTGGAGAATGCTCCCTCTCTACCTTCTCCAAAGGACTGGGGTTGGACCAAAGAAGAAAAAGAGGGGTGGAAGCCCTTGTGGACCACTTTGCGCCAGGCTGAAGATTCCTGTTACAAACTGATTCGCTGTGGATGCAAAAAAGACTGCAAGGCAAGGTACAAATGTGGAGCTGCAGGTCTTCAGTGCACCGCCCTTTGCAACTGTGGCGGGGACAGTGGGGAAGAGTAACAGCTCCAAGCGTCAGCTGTAAGTTCTGTGAGTTGTCAAACATTCCTTTGGTACACTGACGATTCAAATAGTGTTATGTTCAAGTGACCGGCACGGTTGGCCTAGTGGTAAGGCGTCCGCCCCGTGATCGGGAGGTCGTGGGTTCGAACCCCGGCCGGGTCATACCTAAGACTTTAAAATTGGCAATCTAGTGGCTGCTCCGCCTGGCGTCTGGCATTATGGGGTTAGTGCTAGGACTGGTTGGTCCGGTGTCAGAATAATGTGACTGGGTGAGACATGAAGCCTGTGCTGCGACTTCTGTCTTGTGTGTGGCGCACGTTATATGTCAAAGCAGCACCGCCCTGATATGGTCGGCTGGGCGTTAAGCAAACAAACAAACAAACAAATGTTCAAGTGTTTGTTGGAAAACGGTGTTTTTTTTTTTAATCCTTTTTGACACTTACAAAATACATTAATTCATGATTTTGTATATTTTGGATGTTGATCGGGATTTAAAAAAAAAAAGGTTTTGCATACATGTACTAATAAAAAGAGACTTTGTTTGTGTGTGCTTATGGAAATATAATATTTTTGTGCAGGAATAGTTTTCTGTAACACACACTCACACACACACACACACACACACACACACACACACACACACACACACACACACACACACACACAGAGAAAAATGTGATGTGGATTTTGAAATGTACATGTAAAGTTTTGCTTAGCTTTAACCATCCTTTTACATTTGTACTTGTGAAGGACGAAATGAGGGGTTGATATTTTGTTGCAAGAGGCAAACGTTGCTCCCGGTAGTAATGACCTATATTTCAGCAAAATTCGGTCATATGAGATATATGAACTTGTCAAAGATAATCAAAAGGTTACAGACTATTGCAGGAATTTATTTGGTTAACTGTTATAGGTATTACCTCGTGACCAGAAAAAAAGCATTTATTGATCCCTGTGACTGTGACAGAATGGTTGGAGACTGTCGAGGGCACACCGTGTGACCTACTTTTGAAGGGTCAGTACCCTGTGTTGTCAATGAATACGCTTACCTCTAATGAAATATATTAATCTACATGCTTTTTACTCTTTTGTTTGAAAATGCACGCTTTGAATTAATGTTCAGGCGCCACACAACGCTACAATGGGGTTCCGGGCAGCTATGACCTATTTTTAATCTAATGTAGGTCATCACACATATCAATCGATCAAGTGTTTTGAAAAGCTTGCAGATTAATACAGGACATTATGTGATCGATTGTTTTAAATTATATCCCTGTAACAAAAATTCATTTATTGATCTGTATAAATGTTTTCACCGAGTGTCTGGAGACTGTCGAGGGCATACCGTGTGACCTACTTTTGAAGCGTCGGTACCCAGTGTCAGTCAATACAAACGCTTGCCTCTATCAAAAATATTCATCTACATGCTTTTCCACACAGGTTGTTGAGCTAGACTTTGAGGGAACTACTTTAGCGATTGAAAAGTTCCGAACGCTCTAATGTACGAAATATACATCTCTAGACCAAACATTACAAACATACTGCATTTAAACTAGCAACTACAGGCTTGAACACATTAATCATCATATAAAATCCATGAGTTTGGTTGTTTTCTAAATCCAAATCTAACGATCAGTGCAGAGAAACTCGCTTTAGATCTCTTATCAGTGCAAGCAAACTTCCAAGGCAAGTAACTCTCGTACGATAAGAGTAGTTCCCCTTCCAAATTTTCTGAACTGAGTTGCTTGGACAAAAGACTGCAATCCGACGCCGGTTACTTTTCGATAGTATTTCATTTTTATAAACAGAGCACACGCAACCAAGTGCACACATCTCATCAATTTAAAGAACATACAGCGGTTTCATACATGATTTTGCCCCAGAAAACTGAACTTTATACAGTGCACGGGTGCAAAAGTTCGTCTGCTAGTCCCATTCGATGAAAGAACAAGTCCTTTGTACTGGAAACTTGCATTCTCCCAGTAAGGTTATGTATTGTACTACGTTGCAGGCCCCTGGAGCAATTTTTTGATTGGTGCTTTTGTGAACAAGAAACACTTTAACAAGTGGCTCTATCCCATCTCCCCCCTTTCCCCTATCCCATCCCCCCCCCCCCCCCTTTCCCCGTCGCGATATAACCTTCGTGGTTGAAAACGACGTTAAACACCAAATAAAGAAAGCGATACCAAAACATAAACAGAACACACACAATCTGCCTTTATCGCCACATCAGAATAACAACATAACTGTGTACTTGATTTTAGTCCAACACAGGGAAACTGACAAGAAGTGTTAACAGAATTGAATGATTTTCCCTGAACTATACAACCGCGCATTATTCAATCGCCTGCGCAGGTAGACTGGTTGAGTGAATATGATTCGATCAAACTTTCGCACAAAAACTCTTCTTTTCTTTGAATAACTGAAGAAAGGAGGAATAAAGAGGTTACATACCACGTCTCCGTGATTATCAAAAATAATGGTCTCAGTTCGCGGTCATGAAAAAGCTCGCTGAAGCTCGCATCTATATCTACTAGATGAATACCCGCTTCGCCGGGTAGCCGGCTTCGCCGGAAAGAAGTAGAGCCGAATACCCGGCGAAAAAGCCGGGTACCCGGCTTCAACGGGTGACTGGCGCACCGTACGCCGGCTTCGCCGGGTACCCGAGTGGCGCACCGTACGCGATTGACGCCACACGAAGGAAGGGAGATAAACGCGCAAAACACTGGAAAAGATAAGAAGCGTTGTGGACAGTGACCTTCTAAAAATAGTAACGGGAATATGGATTGAGCGTTGTGGACAGTGACCTTCTAAAAATAGTAACGGGAATATGGATTGACGCCACACGAAGGAAGGGAGATACACGCAAAACACTGGAGAAGATAAGGAAGAGTTACTGGGAATGGATCTGGGAAGATGAACAGAAAAACCAAAATCGGCTCAGCGCTGCGCGCTGAGAGCACGTGTTGAAAATTCATCGACCTAGTTGTGTCCGGGGTCTACCTGAATATGCCCACCAAATTTGAAGCAGATCCATCGAGAACTTTGGCCGTGCATTGCGAACACACACACACACACACACACACACACACACACACACACACACACACACACACACACACTCACACACACACAGACAGACAGACACAAGCCGTATATATCTATACTAGATGATTACCCGCTTCGCCGGGTACCGGCTTCGCCGGGTACCGGCTTCGCCGGGAAGAAGTAGAGCCGAATACCCGGCTTTGCCGCGTACCCGGCGAAGTAGAGGAATACCCGGCTTCGCCGGGATAAAAACGTTGTGGACAGTGACCTTCTAAAAATAGTAACGGGAATATCTGGCTTCGCCGGGATGAAAGCGTTGTGGATAGTGACCTTCTAAAAATAGTAACGGGAAAATGGATTGACGCCACACGAAAGAAGGGAGATAAACGCGCAAAACACTGGAGAAGATAAGGAAGAGTTACTGGAAATGGATGTAGTGGATCTACAGAAAAACCAAAATCGGTTCAGCGCTGCGCGCTGAGAGCACGTGTTGAAAATTCTCATCGACCAGGTTGTGTCCGGGATCTACCTGAATATGCCCACCAAATTTGAAGCAGATCCATCGAGAACTTTGGCCGTGCATCGCGAACACACACACACACACACAGACACACAGACACAAGTCGTATATATATATACTAGATACTAGATGAATACCCGCTTCGCCGGGTAGGCTACGGCTTCGCCGGGAAGAAGTCGAGCCGAATACCCGGCTGCGACGGGGACCCGGCTGCGACGCACGAAGGAAGGGAGATAAACGCGCAAAACACTGGAGAAGAGTCTAAAAATAGTATAACGGGAATATGGATTGAGCATTGTCGACAGTGACCTTCTTAAAATAGAAACGGGAATATGGATTTAAGCCACACGAAGGAAGGGAGATAAACGCTGCAAACACTGGAGAAGATAAGGAAGAGTTACTGGTAGTGGATCCAGACAAAAAAAACAAAACCGGTTCAGCGCTGCGCGCTGAGAGCACGTGTTGAAATATCGACCAAGTTGTGTCCTGTCCCGGGTGTACCTGAATATGCCCACCAAATTTGAAACAGTTCCATCGAGAACCTTGGCCGCGCATCGCGAACAGACACACAGACACACAGACACAAGTCGTATATATATATAGATAGATACAAGATGAATACCCGCTTCGCCGGGTACGGCTTCGCCGGGAAGAAGTAGAGCCGAATACCCGGCTTTGCCGGCGCACCGTACGAAGGAAGGGAGATAAACACGCAAAACACTGGAGAAGATAAGGAAGAGTTACTGGGAATGGATGTACAGAAAAACCAAAATCGGTTCAGCGCTGCGCGCTGAGAGCACGTGTTGAAAATTTTCGCCGGGAAGAAGTAGAGCCGAATACCCGGAAGTCTAAGGACTTCCAGAACACCCTAGGTATCTTGGCTTTTCTTGCTGTTTTCGAAATTAGGGGGTATATACTATAAGTTGATTTCTGCCATTAAACAATTGATAAAGAAGTATTTATCCGTTTTTATCTTGTACACACATAAATACACTTTCAAAACATTTGACTTTTGTTAGTCTATGGAGACCTTGATATGTGAACAAAAACCATTTCCCTGGCCAATTTAGGTAAAACTCACGTTCGGATCGAGGACAGCATCATGCAAACATATAGACAGCCCAAGACAAGTAACTTTGTAGTGAATATCTGTTATATGTTTGAAGTTTATTTAAACCATTTAGTATTAGTGGTTTGCTGTCTTCTTTCTGGAGTCAGGCTTGCATCAAGTTTGTTTGATAGATTTTCACGTTTTGAGGGCAACTTTCGTTTCGCTTGATTTTCTATGGAAAAAAACCCACTGCGTATAATATTTTTCTTTGTTTTGTGTTGTACTGAACCTAATTAATTAAAATAACATCCATGTTCACAGTATTTCACAGTTTTATTTTTGACTGGAAGTGTGAGAGAATGGGAAATGACTGAAATCAATACCGTGAAACCTGTCGTACCCTTATTTGAGCGGCGGTCACGTGATCCCTGTAATAAAATGACACGGTAATTAATGCTTTAATTTGGGTGCGAAGTTTGTTGCAATAATGTTTTGGCCAAGTTTATATATACATACATCTCTTGTGTCCGGAATCACGCGCGGCTGATAGATTATGATACGATTTAGGGTGAACAAGCGGAGCTTTTTGGTTCTGATTAACTAGTGAATTTAACTAGCAGGCATGTTTGGTCAAAGACCCGCTCCGCCTCCCGTAAACCATCTTTTGTGATCACAGAGCTCCCCGAGCTTTTACATACAGTACAAACATACTTCCATTCCGGAAACAACATGGCTGCTTTCTGTTGAGAGTGAGACATTTTTTAAAGAATGTATTTCGTGTCAATAGACCCGTATGAATCGGACGCCTCGTTATGGCGCTTGAACTAACTTTTAAAATCTATAAAATAAATTGACAGTTTGTGAGACAAACATGGTTAAAACACGAAATAACTGTTTTATCGTCAAGACAAAGTCGAAGTTTTGAAAGTTTGAAAGTAGGGAGCCAGAATGTAGGTCAAGCTAGGTGGGTGACTGGGTTGACTAGTGCGAATAAGATGCAGCTCTTTTCATTTGATGACGAGAATGTATGGTACCCAAAATGATACAACTTTGCCTTTTTTTAAATGCTGGTCGACTGAGATTTCGAACATGTAATACCGTTTGTTGCTGTGATAGTACTAGTGTAGATTGAGTATTGCGCGCACAAGAACGTACTTCTACGACAGAGCTGCTTACACTTCAAATGAGCAGCATCTTACCATTGCCCAAGCAGACTAAGTTTCCGCAAACCGCCACAACTTCTTTGAAGACGCCGCCATTCGGATTGTGTAACTATCAGTCATTTGTTGTATTTTAGATGCTGAGGTAAACAATAGCAAGCAGATATAGAGTCGTATTGAAACTCCAAACGACTCAATTAATCATGTATAAAAATTAAAAATAAATCAAATATAAAAAGTTGAAGTTGGTCACACGGGGCCTCGATGGCTCGGGGGTTGAATAAACCACGAGAACCGGTGTGTGGTTTACGCGTGCAAGCAATTCAAGTGATCTGTGTCATGTAATGTTGTTAAATACTATTACGAGTGTGTTCCGTATGGTCGGTATTGCTGTTTAAGTAGAAGATGTCATCAGAGTGATGCTTTAAACGGTTGAAAAAGTTTCATCAGCGATTCTTACTCTGTCTATCTATCTGTCTGACAACCTGTTTGTCTTTCTGTCTGTCCCTGGCTCTTTCTCTGTGACAAATGATACTTTATTCCTGGATTTTCCAGTCGGTTTACCCAGATACTGAGAGGGAATGAGGTAGGCGTGAAAGGGTAGAGGGTGGAGTGATCGAGTTAGGCCCACACACGATGGGTGATACGCGCCCGCCTTGGTGTCAGGGGATAAAAAACAAGTCGCGTAAGGCGAAAATACAACATTTAGTCAAGTAGCTGTCGAACTTACAGAATGAAACTGAACGCAGTGCCATTTTTCAGCAAGACCGTATACTCGTAGCATCGTCAGTCCACGGCTCATGGCAAAGGCAGTGAAATTGACAAGAAGAGCGGGGTAGTAGTTGCGCTAAGAAGGATAGCACGCTTTTCTGTACCTCTCTTTGTTTTAACTTTCTGAGCGTGTTTTTAATCCAAACATATCATATCTATATGTTTTTAGAATCAGGAACCGACAAGGAATAAGATGAAAGTGTTTTTAAATTGATTTCGACAATTTAATTTTGATAATAATTTTTATATATTTAATTTTCAGAGCTTGTTTTTAATCCAAATATAACATATTTATATATTTTTGGAATCAGAAAATGATGGAGAATAAGATGAACGTAAATTTGGATCGTTTTATAAATTTTTATTTTTTTTTACAATTTTCAGATTTTTAATGACCAACGTCATTAATTAATTTTTAAGCCACCACACTGAAATGCAATACCGAAGTCCGGGTTTCGTCGAACATTACTTGACCAAAATTTCAACCAATTTGGTTGAAAAATGAGGGCGTGACAGTGCCGCCTCAACTTTCACGAAAAGCCGGATATGACGTCATCAAAGACATTTATCAAAAAAATGAAATAAAGGGTCGGGGATATCATACCCAGGAACTTTCATGTCAAATTTCATAAAGATCGGTCTAGTAGTTTGGTCTGAATCGCTCTACACGCACACACACACACACACACACACACACACACACATACACACACACATACACCACGACCCTCGTCTCGATTCCCCCCTCGATGTTAAAACATTTAGTCATAACTTGACTAAATGTAAAAACCCACCTTGAAACTTTGCAGTCTCACTTCACAAGACCGCTTATTTATACAGTCACTCAGCCACATATTGACACTGTTAGTCCGGGCAACATTTCATATTTGTATTCCCACCGGTTCTTCCCCCAAACATTACATGTCGCCGCATACAGTTTCTTTCCGTGTCGATCGTTTACTAACCCTGCATCATTATGGTTGCGGGATGCCTTGGTCACGCTGTAATAGGCAACACCCATATGACGCAGGGTTAGTAAACGATCGACTGTCACACCCTCATTTTTCAATCAAAATGATTGAAATTTTGGCAAAGCAATCTTCGACGAAGGCCTGACCTCGGTATTGCATTTCAGCTTGGTGGCTTAAAAACTAATGAATGAGTTTGGTCATTAAAAATCAAAAACTTGTAATTAAAATTATTTTTTTATTAAACGATCCAAAAACAATTTCATCTTATTCTTCGTCATTTTCTGATTTCAAAAACATATACATATGTTATATTTGGATTACAAACAAGCTCTAAAAATTAAAGATATAAAAATTATGATTAACATTATTTTTCCGGAATCAATTTAAAAACAATTTCATCTTATTCCTTGTCGGTTCCTGATTCCAAAAACATATAGATATGATATGTTTAGATTAAAAACAAACTCAGTAAGCTAAAAAGAATAATTTTTATACATACAGAAAAGCGTGTTATCCTGCTCAGCGCAACCACAGGCACTTGTCACGAGGTGGGCGTGGCCTATGGCTGTCACTTGTGATGGACGGGGGGTCTTTTCTTATGGTAATAGTAGTAGTACTGAGAGCGCACAGGCCCCGCCCACTTTGATCCCGACCCGATCGTGACGAGTCCTGTGAGCGCAACCACTAACGCACTATTCTGCATGGCTTGTCGATTTCACTGCCTTTGCCACGAGCGGTGGACTGACGAAACTACGAGTATGTGGTCTTGGTGAAAAAAGCAGTGCGTTCAGATTCATTCTGTGAGTTCGACAGCTTGAATAAATGTAGTAATTTCGCCTTACGCGACTTGTGTTATCTTCGCCTCCCCAATGCCGTCAAAACAGTATACCCCTTTTTACATTTAGTCAAGTTTTGACTAAATGTTTTAACGTAGAGGGGGAATCGAGACGAGGGTCGTGGTGTATGTGTGTGTGTGTCTGTCTGTGCGTGTGTGTGTGTAGAGCGATTCAGACCAAACTACTGGACCGATCTTTATGAAATTGGACATGAGAGTTCCTGGGAATGATATCCCCGGATATTTTTTTCTTTTTTTCGATAAATACCTTTGATGACATCAAATCCGAGTTTTTGTAAAAGTTAAGGCGGCACTGTCACACCCTCATTTTTCAATCAAATTGATTGAAATTTTGGCAAAGCAATCTTCGACGAAGGCCGGACTTCGGTATTGCATTTCAGCTTGGTGGCTTAAAAATTAATTGATGACTTTGGTCATTAAAAATCTGAAAATTGTAAAAAAAATAATTTGTTTTTAAAACGATCCAATTTTACGTTCATCTTATTCTTCATTATTTTGTGATTCCAAAAACATATAAATATGTTATATTCGGATTAAAAACAAGCTCTGAAAATTACAAATATAAGAATTATTATTAAAATAAAATTTCCGAAATCGATTTAAAAACAATTTCATCTTATTCCTTGTGGGTTCCTGATTCCAAAAACATATAGATGTGATATGTTTGGATTAAAAACACGCTCAAAAAGGTAAAAAGAATAGAGATAAAGAAAAGCGTGCTATCCTTCTCAGCGCAACTACTACCCCGCTCTTCTTGTCAATTTCACTGCCTTTGCATCGAGCGGTGAACTGACGATGCTACGAGTATACGCTCTTGCTGTAAAAATGTAGTGAGTTCAGTTTCATTCTGTTAGTTCGACAGCTTGACTAAATGTTGTTATTTCGCCTTACGCGACTTGTCTTTTCTTCGCCTCCCCAATGCCGTCAAAACAGTATATCCCTTTTTATATTTAGTCAAGTTTTGACTAAATATTTTAACATCGAGGGGGAATCGAAACGAGGGTCGTGGTGTATGTGCGTGCGTATGTGCGTGCGTGCGTGTGTGTGTGTGTGTGTGTGTGTGTGTGTGTGTGTGTAGAGCGATTCAGACTAAACTACTGGACCGATCTTTATGAAATTTGACATGAGAGTTCCTGGGATTGATATCCCCGAACTTTTTTTTCATTTTTTTGATAAATGTCTTTGATGACGTCATATCCGGCTTTTCGTGAAAGTTGAGGCGGCACTGTCACGCCCTCATTTTTCAACCAAATTGGTTGAAATTTTGGTCAAGTAATCTTCGACGAAGCCTGGGGTTCGGTATTGCATTTCAGCTTGGTGGCTTAAAAATTAATTAATGACTTTGGTCATTAAAAATCTGAAAATTGTAAAAAAAAATAAAAATTTATCAAACGATCCAAATTTACGTTTATCTTATTCTCCATCATTTGCTGATTCCAAAAACATATAAATATGTTATATTCGGATTAAAAACAAGCTCTGAAAATTAAAAATATAAAAATTATTATCAAAATTAAATTGTCCAAATCAATTTAAAAACACTTTCATCTTATTCCTTGTCGGTTCCTGATTCCAAAAACATATAGATATGATATGTTTGGATTAAAAACACTCTCAGAAAGTTAAAACAAAGAGAGGTACAGAAAAGCGTGCTATCCTTCTTAGCGCAACTACTACCCCGCTCTTCTTGTCAATTTCACTGCCTTTGCCATGAGCGGTGGACTGACGATACTCGTAGGAGTATACGGTCTTGCTGAAAAATGACAGCTACTTGACTAAATATTGTATTTTCGCCTTACGCGACTTGTTATATTTAGTCACGTTTTGACTAAATATTTTAACATCGAGGGGGAATCGAAACGAGGGTCGTGGTGTGCGTGTGTGCGTGTGTGCGTGCGTGTGTGTGTGTGTGTGTGTGTGTGTGTGTGTGTGTGTGTGTGTAGAGCGATTCAGACTAAACTACTGGACCGATCTTTATGAAATTTGACATGAGAGTTCCTGGGTATGAAATCCCCGAACGTTTTTTTCATTTTTTGGATAAATGTCTTTGATGACGTCATATCCGGCTTTTCGTGAAAGTTGAGGCGGCACTGTCACGCCCTCATTTTTCAACCAAATTGGTTGAAATTTTGGTCAAGTAATCTTCGACGAAGCCTGGGGTTCGGTATTGCATTTCAGCTTGGTGGCTTAAAAATTAATTAATGACTTTGGTCATTAAAAATCTGAAAATTGTAAAAAAAAATAAAAATTTATCAAACGATCCAAATTTACGTTTATCTTATTCTCCATCATTTGCTGATTCCAAAAACATATAAATATGTTATATTAGGATTAAAAACAAGCTCTGAAAATTAAATATATAAAAATTATTATCAAAATTAAATTGTCCAAATCAATTTAAAAACACTTTCATCTTATTCCTTGTCGGTTCCTGATTCCAAAAACATATAGATATGATATGTTTGGATTAAAAACACGCTCAGAAAGTTAAAACAAAGAGAGGTACAGAAAAGCGTGCTATCCTTCTTAGCGCAACTACTACCCCGCTCTTCTTGTCAATTTCACTGCCTTTGTCATGAGCGGTGGACTGACGATGTTGTAACGCGTTTTGTCAAAATGTAAAACATTTTACAAAACGCGGGGCGCGCCCCGTGTTTTGTCAAAACATTTTTACAAAACGCGGGGCGCGCCCCGTGTTTTGTCAAAACATTTCACACTTTGTTACAAAACACGGGGCGCGCCCCGCGTTTTGTAAAAACGTTTTGACAAAACGAGTGGCGCGCCCACAAGACCCCTTATCTTCTTTGAAATTGGAAGTCAAGAAAACTTAGAATCTTCACCATCAAATAATTTCCAAATTGTGTGTCTGTCTGTTTGTATGCTACTCATGCAAATCCACAGTTCAATTAAAAGTCATTTATTTCCTTTTACCCCGAGTATTTAAAATATCCTGAATGAAGACCAATATTTGTTTTTGTGTGTTGGTTTGCTTGATAGTTTGATTTGTTGCAATTAAAGGGACAATCAAACAAAAGTCTTTAGGATCATTACATTGTCAGTGGGCATGAATCGTCGCCCCCCCCCCCCCCCCCCCCAAAAAAAAAAAATCTGCAAGATGCATTGTTTTGCTTATCTTATAGTCTGCTTTTTCACATTTAAAGGGGTTTCCAGCGGGAGTCAGTGAGAACATAATTTTAAGTCATATAAATGTAAACAAAGATTTTCTGAACGAATATTTTTTTTAGTGTGCGTGTTTGTGTTGCCTTGTGTGATAGCCTGATTTTGCTTAGTTAAATGGACATCAAAGCGGAAACAAATTTGATAATTTCAACGTCATATAAAATGTAAACAAAGATCTTCTGATCAAAAACAACATCTGCTTCTTTGTATATATATGTGGGATAGTTTTGAAACTGGATGATAGCCCAGAATTCTAGGGTTATTACATTTTGACAAAACGCGTGTTTGAGCCCCCTGCGTTTTGTAAAAAGTTTTTACATTTTGACAAAACGCGTTAGAACAGACGATGCTACGAGTATACGGTCTTGCTGAAAAATGGCAGCTACTTGACTAAATATTGTATTTTCGCCTTACGCGACTTGTCTTATCTTCGCCTCCCCAATGCCGTCAAAACAGTAAACCCCTTTTCTTATCTTCGCCTCCCCAATGCCGTCACAACACCGAGCAGTTGTCTTCAGTAATTATTTACTTTATTCTTGAGCATTTTTATATTCTATTTATTTCATTTATTGTTTGCTTGCCTTTCGGTTGTTAAATTATTCAAGTAGGCTCATGTGATTTTGTTGTTTGTTTCGTTGTTGTTTTCATGTGGATATTTTGTTTGTTTGTTTGTTTGTTTGTTTGTTTGTTTGCTTTTGCTTCAGTTTTAAATCCGGAATAGCGTGGCCGGACATTGAAGTAAGTCACAAGAGGTAGCAACGCGGAGAACTAAATTAGCCAAACAATTGATTCGTCACTTGACCTTGGACTTGGTTATCATGACCCAAGCTTGCGTGGAATTCCGGGATGGTCCTGGCAGGATTCAGCATTGGACGACACTGCACGTGCCACGCAGGCTCATTTCCCGTGTTTGGTCTCGTAAACAATGACAAGGGCTTCACTATTGTAAACTCATTGTAGTCGTCGAGTGGTTCAGGAAAGCTGATACTGATAGGAAACCAACCACCACTATTTGCAGGGTGGCTCTGTCATGCTTTTTTTTTTAGGCAACACCACCATTGTAAATTGTCATGCTTGTTTCAGGCAACACCACCATAAGAAAGATAATATGATTTGATTTCGTTTGGTTTGAAATGAACTCACCCTCCTCCCCCCCTCACCCTACTCGCCCCCGCCCTCTCCTTCCGTCCCCCGCGAAGAGCTCGGTCACAATGCTCTTTTCAAGAGTTCGTTTAGTAAACGTGTATTGGAGAAACATAGCTGCTGCTGCTGTTGCTGCTGCTGCTGCTGCTGCTGATGATGATGAACAGGACAAGGAGGAGGAGTATATCGACGACGACGATGACGACGACGACGACGATGATGATGATGATGATGATGATGATGATGATGATGATGATGATGATGATGATGAACAGGACGCGGTCGACGGGGAGGAGGAGTATAACGACGACGACGACGACGACGACGATGATGATGATGATGATGATGATGATGATGATGATGATGATGATGATGATGATGATGATGATGATGATGATGATGATAAACAGGACGAGGAGGAGGAGGAGTATAACGACGACGACGACGACGACGATGACGACGACGATGATGATGATGATGATGATGATGATGATGATGATGATGATGATGATGATGATGATGATGATGAACAAGACGAGGAGGAGGAGTATAACGACGACGACGACGAGCATGCACCAGATCGGTCAATTTTCCTTGCTGTGATCCACATTTTTGGCTCACGTAAGTGTAGCCTATGCGATGCTAACTTTTGTGTGTCTGTGCGTGCGTGCGTGCGTATAACAGCTTCAAAGTATTGAAGCAATGATCAACATTTCGTCGGCACGTTTGTAGTTAAAGTGTGTATCCAAAGAAAACGGGTAGTGGTGGTTTTTTTTTTTGGGGGGGGGGTAAAAACAGGTAACTGGTTTGTGTCGTGTGTGGTATGTAGACCGGGTCAGGGGTCAAGGTTAGGTCAGATCGCGTGAAGGATTGTGGTATAGATACAGTTATCACCGAGCTGCAGT
>NC_090245.1:97145095-97152595 GCF_037325665.1 Littorina saxatilis
ATCATCATCGTCATCTTTATTATCACGTGCTGAAGTTTTCCGACCTCCTTTTGTTGGTTAACTTTTTAACTTTTTCATTTTTCCTTTTTTAATTTAAAAAAATATATAATTGTGTGTCAATGCGTCCCAAGGACAGATTGTAAGAAAAGGCGTAGCCTTAAATCTTAATCCTTGTTAAATAAGGTTCAATTCAATTCTCTCTCTGTCTCTCTCTCTCTCCCTCTCCGCCCTCCCTCTCTCTCTCTCTGTGTCTGTCTCTCTCCCTCTTCCCCTCCCCTCTCTCTCTGTGTCTCTCGATCCATCCTTGAGTAATAAAGTTCGTTCGTTCGTTTGTTCGTTCGTTCGTTCTCTCTGTCTCTCTCTCTCCCTTTCCCCCTCCCTCTCTCTCTCTGTCTTTCTATGTCTCTGTCTCTCTCCCTCTTCCCCCTCCCTCTCTCTGTCTCTCTCTAGCTTTCCCCACCACGGTTGTTGTCCCTAAAATGATTCAGTGGGGCAGGCCATTATTCATACTCAGCTTCGCTCACGGATATGCTGAAGCATGCGTTGTAATGCGCATAACTTGATAAACATAAGCTCGCATAATGTGCCACACACAAGTTGTTAAAGTCGCACAACAAGCTTTTGGTGTTGTCTTGTTGTTGTTAATGTTGTCTTGTTGTTGTTGTTGTTGATGTTGTTGTTGTTGTTGATGTTGTTGTCGTTGTAGTTGTTGTTGTTGTTGTCGTTGTTGTTGTTTGTTTCTGTTTTGGTAGTTTGTTTTTATGTGCAACACTGTGTTCGTGTAGCGAGTAAGTATACAGAATACGATAAATTTGTGAGAGGGAAATGTGGTTTCATCACATCCGCGTTTCGTGTATAACTTGGTATTGATGGTAATTACGACGTGCGACTCAGGGGTGAATTCAAGGTCGATAAAACGGTGCACTGAGTGCAGATGGGTCTATCAAGCCTTGAACTAATTAAACGGTGTATCCATCTACACCCTCCCCACCTTGCTTAATCTTTCAACAGCCTTTCTGCGTATTGCTACCGAGGGAAGATGTATTTTTGATTGAAGGAATTAATTTATGACTTTCACTGATGATGGTGATACACCAGAGGTGTTTTATCCCTGACTTTTTGTTCACGCAGATCAAGACACACTGACATGCTGGTATTTTCATTTCTTGGAACAAAACTTACATGGTCTTGAAAACTTGTGTTAGGAATGTGAGTGATTTTAAACATCCAGAAGAATACAGAAATTCTGTACAACTAATAGGAATAACTGACCGAATTGAAGGGTTTTTTCTGTTGCTCTAACGATAATGAAAGAAAATGCAGGCAAATCAAAACAGAGATATCTCCATCACTGTACAGCACTGTCGTTTGAAGTGGGACAATGTCGAATGGTAATCCCGACTGAGACAGTACTTTGACGACAGGAAATTGGCATGACAGGGAATTTTGTCCTCAATGCTCTTCACTTGGTTTGTCAATTTCTTTACGAACCGGATGCGATCGCTGTCGAGTTAAAGTTGTTTCCGGTGTGGTTGCATTATGGTCTTCGTGCAACGGATGTTGGCGGTCCCTGGTGTCGTCTGCTCTAGCATGCTGTCTTTCTCGTCCCTGTGGGAACCACGCCAAGGATAAAGAGTTTCAGTTCTATTTGGATTCCGGGCAGTACTTTATTTTGCAATATGCACGGTCCCTGTGAATAATCATGTTAACAGCGTCAATGCAAATTGTTGAGCCCCCTTCCAAAAGCGTCAACATAAACAACAACAACAACAACAACAACAACAACAACAACAACAACAACAACAACAACAACAACGAAACAACGAAACAAAGTCCAAAGCAAAACAAACAAGCACAAAACAAAGCAAGCACAAATCAAAACAAAACAAACAAGGAACCCTGACAAACAGACAGCCACGCAAAAAACCAGGACAGAAAAAAGGCGTAAATCGAGGATAAGGAAGACACAGTAGTTACACAATAAAGAGCGTGACTGAATAGCAAAAGTCAGTAATCATAACAAGGGACTATTGGCAGGATAAAAGGGTAGACGGGTGACTGTTACTGGGGCTGTTGGGGTCTATGTCGACCAAAAGAATGGGATTCACTGTAGGTCGAGTTCCTGTAAGTGGATTCTCTGTATACCTAAGACTTTAAAATTGGCAATCTTGTATACAGGGAATACCACAGGGTGTAGTTCCTGTAGCGTTTTGCTAATATCAATGAAAGTCACGTGATGCTTAGCGACATCGTTAGAATTTGATGTTTTTCGATCTTTTTTTGATATTTCTTAGAAATTCGAGTATGGTTTGCAAGTTTTATTGAAAAACTGCACCCTGTGGGATTCCCTGTATACTATATTGCCAATTTTAAAGTCTTAGGTATACAGGGAATCCACCTACAGGAACTCGACCTACAGGGAATCCCACTCTTTTGGTCGACATAGACCCCAACAGCGTTACTGGGTGCTAGTGACTATACTGACTGTCGTGGTGGTGGCGGTGGTGGGAGGAGAAAACAGGAAAATGGAAAGCTTCTTTAATCAAGCCTTCTAATCTCGTGATCCCCTGTCAGGAAATTCCCTGGGAAAGTTTCAAACACGACAAGAAAAAACAAGTCGCGTAAGGCGAAAATACAATATTTAGTCAAGTAGCTGTCGAACTCACAGAATGAAAGTGAACGCAACGCAACGCAGCAAGACCGTATACTCGTAGCATCGTCACTCCACCGCCCGTGGCAAAGGCAGTGCACGTGGAATTGACAAGAAGAGCGGGGTATTCGTTGCGCTGAGAAGGATAGCACGCTTTTCTGTACCTCTCTTTGTTTTAACTTTCTGAGCGTGTTTTTAATCCAAACATATCATATCTATATATTTTTGGAATCAGGAACCGACAAGGAATAAGATGAAAGTGTTTTTAAATTGATTTCGAAAAAAAAAAGTTGATAATAATTTTTATATATTTAATTTTCAGAGCTTGTTTTTAATCCGAATATAACATATTTATATGTTTTTGGAATCAGAAAATGATGGAAAAATAAGATAAACGTAAATTTGGATCGTTTTATAAATTTTTATTTTTTTTACAATTTTCAGATTTTTAATGACCAAAGTCATTAATTAATTTTTAAGCCACCAAGCTGAAATGCAATACCGAACCCCGGGCTTCGTCGAAGATTACTTGACCAAAATTTCAACCAATTTGGTTGAAAAATGAGGGCGTGACAGTGCCGCCTCAACTTTCACGAAAAGCCGGATATGACGTCATCAAAGACATTTATCAAAAAAATGAAAAAAAACGTTCGGGGATTTCATACCCAGGAACTCTCATGTCAAATTTCATAAAGATCGGTCAAGTAGTTTAGTCTGAATCGCTCTACACACACACACACACACACACACGCACGCACACACATACGCACGCACACACATACGCACATACACCACGACCCTCGTTTCGATTCCCCCTCGATGTTAAAATATTTAGTCAAAACTTGACTAAATATAACAAGTCGCGTAAGGCGAAAATACAATATTTAGTCAAGTAGCTGTCGAACTCACAGAATGAAACGCAATGCCATTTTACTCGTAGCATCGTCAGGCCACCGCTCATGGCAAAGGCAGTGAAATTGACAAGAAGAGCGGGGTAGTAGTTGCGCTAAGAAGGATAGCACGCTTTTCTGTACCTCTCTTTGTTTTAACTTTCTGAGCGTGTTTTTAATCCAAACATATCATATCTATATGTTTTTGGAATCAGGAACCGACAAGGAATAAGATGAAAGTGTTTTTAAATTGATTTGGACAATTTAATTTTGATAATGATTTTTATATATTTAATTTTCAGAGCTTGTTTTTAATCCGAATATAACATATTTATATGTTTTTGGAATCAGCAAATGATGGAGAATAAGATAAACGTAAATTTGGATCGTTTTATAAATTTTTATTTTTTTTTACAATTTTCAGATTTTTAATGACCAAAGTCATTAATTAATTTTTAAGCCACCAAGCTGAAATGCAATACCGAACCCCGGGCTTCGTCGAAGATTACTTGACCAAAATTTCAACCAATTTGGTTGAAAAATGAGGGCGTGACAGTGCCGCCTCAACTTTCACGAAAAGCCGGATATGACGTCATCAAAGACATTTATCAAAAAAAAGAAAAAAAACGTCCGGGGATTTCATACCCAGGAACTCTCATGTCAAATTTCATAAAGATCGGTCCAGTAGTTTAGTCTGAATCGCTCTACACACACACACAGACACACACACACAGACACACACACAGACACACGCACATACACCACGACCCTCGTTTCGATTCCCCCTCGATGTTAAAATATTTAGTCAAAACTTGACTAAATATAACAAGTCGCGTAAGGCGAAAATACAATATTTAGTCAAGTAGCTGTCGAACTCACAGAATGAAACTGAACGCAACGCAACGCAGCAAGACCGTATACTCGTAGCATCGTCACTCCACCGCCCGTGGCAAAGGCAGTGCCCGTGGAATTGACAAGAAGAGCGGGGTGTTCGTTGCGCTGAGAAGGATAGCACGCTTTTCTGTACCTCTCTTTGTTTTAACTTTCTGAGCGTGTTTGTAATCCAAACATATCATATCTATATATTTTTGGAATCAGGAACCGACAAGGAATAAGATGAAAGTGTTTTTAAATTGATTTCGAAAAAAAAAATTTGATAATAATTTTTATATATTTAATTTTAAGAGCTTGTTTTTAATCCGAATATAACATATTTATATGTTTTTGGAATCAGCAAATGATGGAGAATAAGATAAACGTAAATTTGGATCGTTTTATAAATTTTTATTTTTTTTTACAATTTTCAGATTTTTAATGACCAAAGTCATTAATTAATTTTTAAGCCACCAAGCTGAAATGCAATACCGAACCCCGGGCTTCGTTGAAGAGTACTTGACCAAAATTTCAACCAATTTGGTTGAAAACTGAGGGCGTGACAGTGCCGCCTCAACTTTCACGAAAAGCCGGATATGACGTCATCAAAGACATTTATCGAAAAAAGGAAAAAAACGTTCGGGGATTTCATACCCAGGAACTCTCATGTCAAATTTCATAAAGATCGGTCCAGTAGTTTAGTCTGAATCGCTCTACACACACACACACACACACGCACGCACGCACGCACACACATACGCACATACACCACGACCCTCGTTTCGATTCCCCCTCGATGTTAAAATATTTAGTCAAAACTTGACTAAATATAAAAAGAATAGCCGAGGTCACGATATTCAACAATGGTATTATTGAAATCATGATAGATTTTTGTTCCTGCCCTGTTCGATATATAAAGGAGTCAAAAGTCCCAAGAAAAAAATCAGAGGGGAACACGTGGCAAGGTGGTGCAGCAAATGTAGCGAGTTTCGCCCTGTGCTGCGGGGGAGTAGAGGGTTCAAGACCTATCACACGCAGTCTTTGTCAGGGGCCATAACCAACGGGCAGAAAAGTAGTAGTTCCGGTTGTGAAAGTGTTGCACTGTCATGTTGGTTTAAACACTCAGGGGCGGACGAGGGGGGGGGGGCACAGGGGGCACGTGCCCCCCCCCCAAAAAAAAAAAGAAGAAAAAAAAAAAGAAGAAGAAAAAAAAAAGATTTTTCTATGCTGATTCTATGACCATTTCTAAGTTCAAATGGCACCAGATGGCACCATTTTGCTTCTTTGGGCAAAAAATTTTTCGGGGGGGCATGCCCCCGGATCCCCCTAGCAAATTCGAGCGCTTCGCGCCCATCACTTTCGATTCAAAGTGCCCCCCCCCCTTACAAAGCAACTGATCCGCCCCTGACACTGGTTTATTTCTGATGTACGTTCCTTGATGTTTTGTGAGTGTGTGTGTGTGTGTGTGTGTGTGTGTGTGTGTGTGTGTGTGTGTGTGTGTGTGTGTGTGTGTGTGTGTGTGTGTGTGTGTGTGTGTGTGTGTGTTTTGATAGAAAACAAAACTAAACAAGAATGGTAAATTAAAAGAACGTTTAATTGTTACCAACAAAATTGAATGTTTTGTTTTGTCAAAAATGAAGCGTTCTATTAACTAACCATTCTTGGTTTTTATATTTAGTCAAGTTTTGACTAAATATTTTAACATCGAGGGGGAATCGAAACGAGGGTCGTGGTGTATGTGCGTATGTGTGTGCGTGCGTGTGTGTGTGTGTGTGTGTGTGTGTGTGTAGAGCGATTCAGACTAAACTACTGGACCGATCTTTATGAAATTTGACATGAGAGTTCCTGGGTATAACCCTCATGGAAATTGGGGCTGCTTTCTCCCTGGGGAAAGCGAGCTGCCATACAGTATACGGCGCTACCCTGGTGGCAACGCTGTATCGATGCTTTAAATTCTTCCTGATTCCCAATTTCTCTTTTTCTTTTCACACAAAGAAACGACAAAGAAAGTTTTGGCAATAACATTATTTAAAAAAAAAACGATGAGAGAGAAGTCGATGTGCTGTGAATCCCCGGTGGCTCGGTGGAAAGAGGCCTTGAATCCGCAATCCGCGAGTGTAACTGAAATCATTGTTCAAAATTGAAGTGTTGTAAAAGGTTTTTTCAAGGTTATTTGTTTAGACCGGCTTAGGAAAGAAAACGCGTAACTTGACGTACAAACATCCTGAAACTGGAATAAGCTTCTCGACACTGACTACATTTGACACTGAGCAAACTTGCACGCGGACTCTTGCCAAAAAGAAGTACTATACTAAACTGAGAATGTAGGACATAACACGAGGCTGCGTGAGAAGTACATTGCATATTCGTCTGTGTTTCAGAGCGAGGTTATAATTGCTTCTTCTGTGTTTCAGAGCGAGGTTATGATTGCTTCGTCTGTGTTACACTTACAGAGCGAGGTTATGATTGCTACTTCTGTGTTACAGAGCGAGGTTATGATTGCTACTTCTGTGTTACAGAGCGAGGTTATGATTGCTACTTCTGTGTTACAGAGCGAGGTTATGATTGCTACTTCTGTGTTACAGAGCGAGGTTATGATTGCTACTTCTGTGTTACAGAGCGAGGTTATGATTGCTACTTCTGTGTTTCAGAGCGAGGTTATGATTGCTACTTCTGTGTTTCAGAGCGAGGTTATGATAGAAGGGTGACCACTGACTGGCCGGAACACTGACCGCTGCCCTTCATACCGGCAAACGTCGAACATCGGCTTGACACAAATGATTGCTGGACATAAACAAAAAACAGTGATCAAGATCTCCAGCGTGGAAAGATTCAGTCAACTTGTCGCTGTGATCATGTGCATGTGCACAAGCTCGCGGTGAATGACACGAACTGAACGATAGCAATAAAGTGTCTCGAAAAGATAATTACTTTAATTAATGCAAATTTGTAAAAACCACTCAGATTTTGTCATGAAAATAGAGTGCAGCTAAAATTGAGTTTGGTATTGGACACGTTTATCTTCTCTGTGAGAAACTTTCCCAGTCAATTCTAACTAATGCTCATGACATGGACCACTACTTCACT
>NC_090245.1:97162595-97175798 GCF_037325665.1 Littorina saxatilis
CACGGTGGCCTAGTGGTAAGGGCGTCCGCCCAGTGAGCGGGAGGTCGTGGGTTCGAACCCCGGCCGGGTCATACCTAAGACTTTAAAATTGGCAATCTAGTGGCTGTTATGCATATAACCAGCGCACAGGGTACTCCTCCAATACTCCCAGGCAACAGATAGGATGCTCTTTTAGTACTCCCCATCATGCCGTCAGCGTAGTACATATGACTAAGTCAACTGATGTGCAGACCTGCTAAGTATCCTCCTTCGTGTGTACACGTAAGCACAAGAACAAGTGCGCACGGAAAATGTAACAAATCGCGTAAGGCGAAAAATACAACATTTAGTCAAGTAGCTGTCGAACTCACAGAATGAAACTGAACGCAACACGCAGCAAGACCGTATACTCGTAGCATCGTCAGTCCACCGCTCACGGCATAGGCAGTGAAATTGACAAGAGGTAGTAGTTGCGCTGGGAAGGATAGCATGCTTTTCTGTACCTCTCTTCGTTTTAACTTTCTGAGCGTGTTTTTAATCCCAAACATATCATATGTATATGTTTTTGGAATCAGGAACCGACAAGGAATAAGATAAAGTTGTTTTTAAATTGATTTGAAAAATTTAATTTTGATAATAATTTTTATATTTAATTTTCAGAGCTTGTTTTTAATTCGAATATAACATATTTATATGTTTTTGGAATCAGCAAATGATGGAGAATAAGATAAACGTAAATTTGGATCGTTTTATAAAAAACATATTTTGTTTACAATTTTCAGATTTTTAATGACCAAAGTCATTAATTAATTTTTAAGCCCGCTGAAAAGCAATACCGAAGTCCGGGCTTCGTAGAACATTACATGACCAAAATGTCAACCAATTTGGTTGAAAAATGAGGGGCGTGACAGTGCCGCCTCACTTTCACCTAAGCCGGATATGACGTCATCAAAGACATTTATCAAAAAATGAAAAAAACGTTCGGGGATTTCATACCAGGAACTCTCATGTCAAATTTCATAAAGATCGGTCCAGTAGTTTAGTCTGAATCGCTCTACACACACACAGACAGACAGACAGACACACACACACACACACGCACATACACCACGACCCTCGTCTCGATTCCCCCCTCTACGTTAAAACATTAGTCAAAACTTGACTAAATGTAAAAACGGCCATACACTCCAAAGCCGTTGGAGTTTCAGCCCATGAACGAAGAAGAAGAAGAAGTAGAAGAAGAAGAAGTAGTAGAAGTAGTAGAAGTAGTAGAAGAAGAAGAAGAAGTAGTAGAAGTAGTAGAAGAAGAAGAAGAAGAAGAAGTAGTAGGAGAAGTAGAAGAAGAAGAAGTAGAAGAAGAAGAAGAAGAAAGAAGAAGAAGAAGAAGAAGAAGAAACATGAAGAAGAAGAAGTAGAAGAAGAAGTAGAAGAAGGAGAAAAAGTAGAAGAAGAAGAAGTAAGAAGTAGAAGAAGGAGAGCACAGTGAAAAGATCACTAACGCGTAAACATTTTTCAGACCAATGCGTGACGTCTTACTTGGACGGCGGAGTGATCTATGGCACGTCACGGATGTGGACCAATCACCTGCGTACTTTCAAAGACGGTGCACTGATGGCGGACAGCGCGGTTGTCAAAACTGGTTTTCCCTATACCAACACGAAAAGTCTCCCGCTGAAAAATGCTCCAGTACCACGTGATCACTCACTGAAACCGGTCTTCAAGACTGTTTGGTGAGTTTTTAAGGCAGATTGTGTATGAATATAAACGGTTGGATGACTTTCTGGTGAGTTTTCAAGGCAGATTGTGTATTAATATAAACCAGTTCAAGACTGTTAAGTCAGTTTTCAAGGCAGACTGTGTATTAAAATAAAACGGTTTCAAAACTGTTAGATGATCTTTCAAGGTAGATTGGGTATTAGTATAAACGGTTTCAAAACTGTTAGATGATTTTTCAAGGTAGATTGGGTATTAGTATAAACCGGTTTCAAAGCTGTTAGATGATTTTTCAAGGCAGATTGGGTATTGGTTATAAACGATTTCAAAACTGTTAGATTATTTTTCAAGGCAGATTGGGTATTGGTATAAACCGGTTTCAAAACTGTTAGATTATTTTTCAAGCAGATTGAGTATTAGTATATAACCGGTTTTGAAAACTGTTAGATGATTTTTCAAGGCAGATTGGGTATTAGTAAAACGGTTTCAAAACTGTTAGATGATTTTTCAAGACAGCTTGTGACAGTATCAGTGTGGTCATTGCGTTCTCTTGATGGCGGGACACATTCTGTTATGCTTTTAAGACTTAGAGTGGTGGAACAAGCGCGCGTTGTGTGTGTATGTGTGTGTGTGAGGCCAGATCTGAGACGGTGTGGGCCTTTTATGCTCGGCACTAAGTGTCAAAAATCCCAAATATATTTATTTAAGGTCTTTTTTTTCTTCGGATTTTGACCCTTTGTGCCAAGTATAGCATTTAACACACGTACTCCCGAGACTAATTGACCACGGTCACTGTGTCCGCAGCCATCGGCAACACCAAGGGCCACGAGTCGCCCTTCCTGCTGGCCCTGCAGGGGGTCTGGCACCGCTACCACAACGCCCTCGCTCCACCATCAAGGGCACCACACCTGGCCTCACGACCAGCAGGTCTTTGATCAAGCCCGTAAACGTGTCATCGCAACCTTCCAGGTAAGGCTCCAGGGCCGAGGTGCTTGAGAAAAATGCCAGCCGCGGTGTTGGATTGGTTGAAATTGAGATTTGTTGTGATTTCAACGAACCAGACTTCGCGGTTTGTTTATCACCCGGTTGGGTGGCATCCACTTTTGCGTGGTGCACCCAGAGGGAAGCAGCGCCCTGAGCGCATTCATTCACTTAATTTATTACCATACTTGTGGTGAGTGTTTCGTGCCGAGTGCGTCTAGATTAAGGTATAATGGATTCCCCAGATTGGTCAAATCAACAGTTTCCCTTTAGAAGGCTAACCCAGGGAGGTTGTGTTACCGCTCGACGTTGTGTTTCTGTTTGCAGTGGGTGACATTTAACGAGTGGTTGCCCGCCTTCCTCAATGGCAACAACAGCCAGGCATCTAATATCCAGCCTATCCCAGTAAGTTCTATGTTGAATTGTTGTTTGCTTTTTAATTACAAGCCCGTGTTTGTTGATAACAACTGTCATTATGTTTTGCTTTTGATCTAGTCAGCTCGTCTTATAAAAAAGTAAATTTTAAGGAGCTTATTGCGTCAGGTCTTAATTGCCTATATTGGACATGAATTGGTTTATACGATTCGAGTTTTACGCCCTCACGGCTTTTTGATGTATGCGTGTTTAGGTGGTATGAGCCATCTGCACTTATGGTAGAATGACCAAGATCTTTAACGTGCCATTGTGGTGACACGGGGGTGGGAGATGGATACCGTCTCTGGGTTTGCACATAAAGTTGACCCGTGTCCGTCCCGGCCCGGATTCGAACCAGCGACCTCTCGATCACAAGTCCAGTGCTCTACCACCTGAGCGACCGAGCCCCCCTCGTCTTATATGTCAACCTTAATTTTGTTATATTGTGGAGTGTGTTGTATTTGTCCTGGTGTTTTTTTTTACGCACACAATTTAGTAATTAGTATTGGCACCGACACGATTCACCAATTGATTGTATAATGTTTTTATGTATTGTGAAAAAAGGAACATTAAACAATTACAAAATTGAAATAACAACTGTGAAAAAAGATAAAGAAATGTTCATATTATCATATAAATTCATACAAATTAGCCTGGCAGCAGAAAGAAGAAAAAGTGTAAAATAACGTTTATCATCTATTTATATAGTCTTGATAACGGCGAGAAATGTTCATATTTTAAAGATGTTTTGTGATTTTGCTAATGTGAGCATGATAAACAGTTACAGGATATGACCCGGAAGTGAGACCAGACGTCAGCCATGAGTTCAGGACGGCCACCAACTTCCGGTATTCTATGATGCCCGCTGCAGTTTGGACTTTGGGTAAGCCCCACCCTCAACACCTCCCCCTCAACCCCCCCCCCCCCCCCCCCCCCATATCACCCTGCACCCACCCACAACGAGTTATTATGTTTGTCTGGTAAAACGGTGTTGAAGAGTAGTTTCATGTTGGGTTTGCATCTACAATACTATGAAGCCCTAACAGACGATTTTCGGAAATAACTCTCAAAGGATTGTATTGGTTGTGAAAAAGTGAGTTTCCCCACGTGACATAACAGGCCAGTCACTATCGAGGGGATGTGTCTCATACACGTGTAAAGGAACCACGTGTCGTAAGTTTGTCCGAGAAAAAGCAAGAGTACTCTCTCTTTCACACCCAATACAAACCCGACAGAGTTATTTCCGGAAATCGTTTATTCTAAGACACTACATGTTGACTTTCTATATCTGCTATACCGTGAAGCCTCAATTCTATTACACTACATGTGAACACTTCTTCGTATTCTCAGGTGTGATATTTTCTCAATAGGCTTGCACAGTCTGTTTAAAGACTCTTTTGAAGACCGACATGTGTGCAGATCTTTCGAGGTTGTGAATTAGAGGGATCCCCGAGCCGGTATGCGAGAGACGAGGTTAGAGACTTTGGTCCGGGATAAACTGTACCCTCAATGCCTTTTCCCCCGGATTAACGTCTCGAAATTCGACTCTCTCCTGCATACGGCCCTTTATTATGCAAGTGTAGCCTTTCTGGTTTAAATAGTGCTTACGACGATCACTCTGTGGACTAAACTACGATGAATGTGGCATTCGCCCCATAATGGTGCCGCGTTTAGTGTCAGCCTCTATGTGTGACTCTCATGAATGACTCTTGGTCGCGGGTTTGGGTAAATTGCTATCGTGATTCTACTGAAGGGATTTCAGTTAACAGCTTCCCCGAAGTTAGTTTTGAGGTGGACATTTCGTCGACATGGTTCGTTTAAAAAGTACACAACTGGGTGGGAGGCTAGCACTGGGTCGTATTTTTAAATCTCAAACATATCTCAATTTCAACCAATCCGACTTGGTTCCCACCCAATTGGGCACTTTCTCGTGCTCACCGCCACTGGCCGGCCGGCAGCGTTGTGTGTGTACGCTGCACGTGCTCACCAAGTACCACTCACTGCAAGTAAAGTTGGGGTGGTTCTTTGTTCACAGAGCAGGGGGCGTTGCCAGGAGAACCCGGGCAGGGGGCCTCAGAACGAGGCTCGTAACGTCACATCCGTCCGCCTTTGCAACCAGTTTTGGGACTCCAATGTAAGTGCTGTCAATATCTTGACTGTTTTGACATCAACAATATTTTGACTGTTTTGACATCAACACTATTCTGAATGTTTTGACATTAACAATATTTGTGAATGTTTTCACATACAGAAATGAATAGAAACCTGTCAAGCCACCAAGGGGACCAATCAAAAGGGATCGTTATTGACGTGGACAGGTCAGGACAGACACGAGTAAACGTTGTGTGCAGAGTCAGAGACGGTATCCATGTCCCAACCTCATGTCACCACTGTGGCACGACCCCAGGCCATTTTCCACAGCGCATGTGGTGATTAGACCTCAACACTGTGTTCCGTTTGTCGTCATGTTCCATACACCGCTGACCACTGTCATTTCTCAGATTTGATATAATAAAGTTAATTTGATTTGATTGATTTGATTTGTGAACACGCACATGCCTGGTCAGTGCGACTCTGTTGCTGTAAGCTTTCAAATAAGAGGATGAGACCCGAATTTTCTCAGCAATGAGAAAATAAAGAAATGAAAATGAATGAAAAAAACAAACTTGTTCCCCACCAGGGCGTGGTGAAGTCCAACCTGGACGACATACTGCGGGGCATTGCTGTTGACCTTGTCGGAAAGGAGGATGAAGTTGTTGGCCCCAGACTTGAGAAGTAACCATCTTGTTGTTTTTACATTTGGTCAAGTTTTGACTAAATGTTTTAGCATAGATTGCGAATTGAGACGAGGGTTTGGGGTGTGGTTGTTAGTGTGTGTGTGTGTGTATGTGTGTGTGGTGTGTGTGGTGTGTGGTGTGTGTGTGAGTGGTGTGTGTGGTGTGTGTGTGTGTGTGTGTGTGTGCGCGTATGTGTATGTGTGTGTGTGTGTTTTGGGAGATAGGGTACTGAGGGTGGATGGGGGGGGGGGGGGGTGAAGGGGGTTATTGAATATTCAAAACTCTGTCCGATAGATTTGTCTAATTTTGTCACACTTGTTTCAACACACTGTGAAAATATCACAGGCAAAATATTAGCAAAACATTAGCGAAGTCGAATTTCGGGGTCAATAGGTGTCGCATGTTTTAAAAAGAAACGTCTTTTGCCACATGGCGCAGGTTCCTATTACGGTCCGTTTGAGTACAGCCGTCAGGACGTTGTTGCCATGGAGATCCAGAGAAGACAGAGACCAGGGGTGGGGGACCTCAACTCAGTGATACAGGAATACAACGAGCGGCCTGTTACCAGCTGGGCTGGCTGGGACCTCGTGCAAGGGTATGTGTGTGTGTGTGTGTGGGTGTATGCATGGATGTGTGTGTGGGTGTGTGCATGGGTGTGTGTATGTGTGGGTGGGTATGTTTGTGTGTGTGTGCGTGTGTGTGTGTGTGTGTGTGTGTGTGTACATGCATATATAACAAGATGTCTCTTGGTAACTCTCTTATTTGAAGTGAAATCTCTGACTTCAAAAGCCAAACAAAGTTCGAAGAAATAATAACGAGAAAAAACGGCGTCAATTAAAGGCACAGTAAGCCTCCCGTAAACCATCACAGATACTGTCAGGCTTTTACACACAGTACAAACACCCTTTCATTTAAACACTCACCGATTGAGAACATCCTAGGTGCCCTCCGTAAAGAGCGAGCAATTTTCAAAGAATTTATTTTTGCGTGGTTTATCTTACCCCTGAGCCATCGTGAACCCGTGTGATCCAGTTTCCCTTTTTCACAATGCAGTCGTCATAGTTAGTCATTTGAATGCGACTCGATGTGAGCTTCTCTACAATAGCACGTTATTGTGTACCTCTGACTATGCACGAAACAAACGGCTGTAGTTCACAAGAACTCTAGCGATGGCTTTTGACTGTTCAGAGGAACTGGCGATAGGAATAAACCGTCGTCTGCTACGACCCTTGCGTGACCCTGCTTCCGGGCTTTTCTTTTTTTAAACTTTCACAACTTCGAATTGTTCTGATCTTGTCTTGATGAAAAAGGAATTCTTTTATGATTAAAGAATGTTTGTGTAACAAGCTGTCAATTTATTATTTTGATTTTAAAAGTTAGGTCTAGCGCCAAAACGCACCACGGTCCGATTGTCTGACAGACAATCCGCAAAATTAATTTTTTAAAAATTGCTCGCTCTTTACGTAGGGCACCCAGGATGTTCCCGTTCGGTGAGTGTTTAAATGTGAGGGTGTTTGTACTGTGTGTAAAAGCCTGACAGTATCTGTGATGGTTTACGAGAGGCTTACTGTGCCTTTAAACATTCTGTCACTTCTGCATGTCGTAGGAGGAAGTGACAACGAATTTCAAGAACCAAGTTTGTCTCGGTGATTTTAAAAACATCAGCAGTAGAAAATGAATCGTATATCATTAACAGGATAACCTCCGGCCACTCTACCCAAATGGTACGTCACTGCCGGATGACGTAGATCTGTTCACGGGAGCGATGACGTTGCAAAAGACACAGCAAGGGCAGGGCATCCCCGACATCTTCAGGAAGATCATCGTCCAGCAGTTCCTGAAGATCCGACAAGGAGACCGCTTCTGGCTCGAGAATGAGAAGAACGGGTAAGTCCCAAAGTGCAATCTTGTATTATTTGGGTCACTTAAAAAAAGGTCGTGATCTAGTTGCTTACTATTAATTGTTTCATGTTATACATTTTTAATCACATTTTGTTTAAACCAAAGCCAAGATTAGATCATTCAGGTGGGCATATTGCATACAACTTGTGAGGTAGACAAGCTTCTTATTTAGAGAACATCAGTTATTATGCCAGATCTGACTTTAATCTAAATTGAGTTTATAAAGGCACTCTCCTCACCACTCACTGGCCAGGCTTTAACATCGGATAAGGCCATCCCCCCGATTCGTTACATACGCGAAATGGGAAAAACTCGAACAGTTAAAACTGCAGATAGGATAGCGCTATTGTTGCTGGGAGCAGGGGTGTTACAGTAACGGTGTGTTTGTTCAAAAAAGCTGTCATTGAACGGCAGTTGAAGGCAGAGAACATGAAACGGCATTTTATCTGTGGAAGCTAACACGAAAGATAACCCAGAGTAACTATCGATCCTTAAAGATATACAATATCGATTAAAAAAAACAAACAAACATGAAATCTCTTGTAGATCCTCTCTTTCCAAATCTCTGACGCCAAAGCTAAACAAAGTTCGTAAAGGCGTCATAACGTGAATAATGTAATGGCGTCTCGTAAACATTTTCACTTCTTCTGCATGTCTCCCGAGGAAGTGACATCCTTTCTGGAACAAAACTTGTCTCGGTGACTTCAACGTATTTCAGCAATCGAAACTTAATGGTAAGGTCACCGCCAGGCTGTACATGTATCGGTGTCGTATATCATTAATGCACGTGCAGACTGTTCAGCGCGGCGGAGCTGGTACAGATCAAGAACACGACTTTCAGTGACGTGCTGCAACAGACCACAGGACTGTCTGGTGATGACCTGACCTTCACCTTCACCTGTGCCGACAGAGGTAGGCTACCTGGGTACACACATTGCAACACTCATTACTTGGACTCCTTCTTGTGGTGTTGTTGTTGTTGTTGTTGTTGTTGTTGTTGTTTTGTTGTTATTGTTGTTGTTGGTGGTGTTGTGTTGGTGGTGGTGGTTGTGGTGGCAGAGGAAGGAGGAGGAGGATAAGAGGAATATTTGTTTACTTGTTTAATACAATGACTGAAATTACAGTTTTAAAATCGAGCCTCGCTTCTTTGCTCGATACATTGATTGTGATCAGAGACATAGATGGCATATACATGTCTTTGTTGTGATGAACTGGTCCATCCGTTCAGATCACAGAAGTTACCCAGCTCAACGTGTTGTGTCAGATGGGAGTGGCAGACGCATGGCTACACGCTTGACTTACGTGTGTGTACGCAGTTGAATACCTATGACGACTTAATTCAATGTTGTCATTCTACAGGTCAGCTTAAATGCCGAGCTTCGCCCAGACGTCGATGACTGAACAGGAGACGTGTGGGCGCCGTTACAGACCTGTTACCACTGTATTCAATGTGGTCATTTTGCAGCTCTGCGGAGATTCCGAGCCTCACCCAGCCTGTCCAGTGATGCTGACACCGCCGCGGACGTGTGTACGCCGTTACAGACCTACGACTACTTCAGCGGCAGTGAGGTCTCATTCGCTCTCTCCTTCCTGGCCCTTTTTCTCGTCGTGCCAGGTTAGTAGTGTACAGTACGACCCGCCTGTTAAGACCCCTAATGTACGACTCCCCCATTTTATGACCTTGATATTTCAGATCTTCAGTAAATTTACCCCCATTTTAAGACTCCCTCCTTTTTTAGCCTTGATTTTTCTCAGAAATTTGAGGCATAAAAAGGGGGGTTTCTTCTGTAATAAAAATGTATCCACAGTACAGATTCTTCCGCACATACCTTAAACTTTTGATCATTCAGATGCTTTAATTTGGCAGGGTTACCCAGTCGTAAGATGATATTACGAAACGTCCGTGATCCTTTTACGAGAGACAAACTAACGAGAAGACGCCTGTTTTCGTGTGAATTCTTTCAGTGATCATCAATCGGTTGGACCTTTGTGTTCTGGGTAGAAGAACTGATGTTCTAAGCATGACATTACTTTGTGTCTGAACGCTAACACTAGCTCTTCAAGTTGGTTTGGCATAGTATTTGTACTTTGAAAAGAAACATTGGTCAGTTATAATGTTACTCACAGTACCATGTTGAACGAAGATGAGAAGAATGACAGCCGCTTGAGCGCCTCGGAGAAGTTAACAATGATTGTCTCGATCTGTGTAAAATGCTATATTTTTGTCAAAAATGCAAACAACGTGTAATGATTTATCCTGTGTGTGTCGTGTCTGTTGCAGCGTCCATAGGAGTGCTGGTCCTGCTGGCCAGACGACGACAACGTCACCGTCACTCTAAGTCCGCCGTCAAGTCCAGGTCGTACAAGCAGAGGAACCCTAACAAGCACAAAGGTCAGTGGTCACCGTTAAGACCAGATGGCAATCCAAGCACCAACAAGTGGTCACCGTTAAGACAAGATAGCAATCCAAACACCAACAAGTGGTCACCGTTAAGACCAGATGGCAATCCAAGCACCAACAAGTGGTCACCGTTAAGACAAGATAGCAATGCAAGCACCAGACACTTCAGTGTTTAAGCTGCATCATCTCTGATCGCTCAGACCAGTGTCGATGTCGATCACATTGTTCTCCCTCATTCCGTCTCATCCAAAAGGCGGTTTTAAGGCAAAGAGGAAAAGAATTTATTCAAGAAACCCCATGAACTGTATTGAGATTACGGTGGCTCAATGGAAGCCAAAGCTTAATGACAGGAGGCTATTGAAAAAGAATCGAAGATAAAGAAAACATCGAGCTCAGCTCGAACAAGGTGAAATCTCAGTAACAGCTGTCTTTAAATCCTATGTTACTTTTTGAAACTATCACTGTGACGTTGATTATTGTGTTGACCCCCACAGCCCGCGAGTGGCAGGGGTCACAGTCCGGTGAACGCAACGTGACGGTGGAGTTTGACGGCAAGAGGAAGAAGGTGCTGGTGCGTGACGGGCGAGGCAAGGAGCTACGCTTCATTGACCTCAGAAACCAGGGCAACGTGCGGCTCAAGACGACAGGACAGAGCGGGACCCTCATGTCGCTCGGCGTGGAGGGCGAGGTCGACCTGGTCAGTGTCTGATAGTTCCACTTTAATCTATAATGACATCCAATACAATCCGGGGGTAGAGCACTAGACTTGTGATCCTAGGGTCACGGGTTCGAAGCCGGGCCGGGACGGACACGGGTCAACTTTATGTGCAGACTCAGAGACGGTATCCATGTTCCATCCCCGTGGCAGCACTGTGACCTCGGTCATTCTGCCAAAAGTGCAGGTGGCTGATTACACCTAAACACGCACACACCTGGGATAGCGCGACTCTGTTGCTGTTAGCTTTCCACTGGAGGTTAGCGACCCGAATTTTCCCAGTGATGAGACAATAAAGTCAACTTTGTGCAGACTCCTCGGTTTCCGAACACATCCATGTGCACCCATGCGCCCCGATAGACATCCCAAGTTCACAGCAACAGTCTCAGGGCTTGAAACATGACTACACGCATGCAGAAAAAAATAAGATTTTTTTTTATAGCGCCGTATACTGTATGGCAGCTCGCCTTTCCAAGTGAGAGTCAGCCCGAATTTCCATGAGGTTAACCTCACAGGACGATATGATACCAATAGCAATTCCAATATACCAATTCCAAGACCAATTCTAATACCAAAACGCCCGTGTCATTCCGGATCATTCCTGGGACAGTAGGGGCGACCACCCCCAACCAGGCGCGTTCACAGGTGGCGGATAGTGTGATGGCCTTCAGATATGGAGGTTAGCTGCGAAATAAGCCAGGCTTCCCAGGACGAATAAGCAGTCGCGGACCAAACTGGCGGTTGCTTCCAACAGGATGGGGCGGGGTAACAGGTGGCACTGTTACACTCAAGAAATACCCCAGGTCTCCAATGACGGAAGCATCATGCGATCAAGAGCCGCATCTTAAGTTCTAGCCCTGGGGAAGGTCACTCAGATAAAAACAAACCAAGCCAGCTATGGCCAAATAGCCGTGTAGACTGGACTCGACAGCCCTATAAAGCCACCAGTCTAGGTAGAAAGGACCACTCCGATATAAAACCACGCTGAAGCCGGATGAGCTGGGCCATGTATGGCGCATAACGACAGCTCAACGCATCAACGCTCATATGACAGACGACATTCCGGACCATTGACTTCACGCGACACGGACCTAACAAAGTAAAACTCTATATTACAACCCCTCATTGTAACGAGCGAATTTCAGTTACATTTCAAAGTCGTTAACCAGAGGAACCATTGTACCGAGTATCTTGGAGAGTTTTTGTTTTCATCGGTGTCCACTCTTTTGTACCGCCAGATTCTGCGTTTTGAGGACGGCGCGTGTTGCAGGACTTCGTAACGGCGCTAAGAAGCTTCATTGAGGGGTTAGGGGTCACCATCCAGCCTCAGATCTGACGGAGGGCGGAGATGAAGGGAGGTTCAATCAACCGTGACGAGCGTCAGACCGTTCTCGACCACTTCTTCCGGCTGGCTTGCTTACAGGTGAGGCCTCTGTTTCAGATCAGTAACATGTGTTTATCATGGCACAATTCACTCTCACAAATCAAGACGGACATTGTTATGAATTTCTTTTCAAAACACTTAAAGTGGCCAGTGTCTCAGAAAGTTCAAGGCAAGTTTGTGATAATATTGTGATAATATTTTGATACAATGCAGCCCCCTTTGTATGACCTTCTTGAGATCTGTGTGCGATCACCACACAATTTCACACGATCATCACACACTATTCACACAATCTTCACACGATATTTATAGGGTTTTCACACGATGTTCCCACGATTGTCACACGATAGTCACACAATCATCACACTATCTTCACACGACTTTCACACGATTTTCACTTGATCATCACACGAAATTCACACGATCTTCATACGACCTTCACACTAATTTACAATGCATTTTCACGCACCACGTGCAGGCGATGGCTGAGGACGGCGACAAGGCGAGTGACCTTGACCCCGCGCGTGTGGACGAGGTCGTGCACGTGCGCCTGACGAGGACAGAGTTCGCGGAGGCTCTGGGCATGCAGCCGTCTTCCATCTTCGTGCGCAACATCTTCCTGCTGGCCGACTCGGACGGGGATGGCTTCGTTTCCTTCCACGAGTTCCTGCGACTCTTCGCCGTCTTCCTGAAAGGTCTGTGATAACGGTATGGGATACACTGGGACCCCCTTTTAATACCTTTAAGGGTCTGAAGAAATGAGGTCTTAAAAAGGATGGAATCCTTAATTGGAGGTACATTTGCTGAGGTTGTGAATAGACAATATCCTGCACAAAATCTCGTACGCTGTTCAGTTTCCGGTTTTTTTTTAAACAATAAGTTGTACCTTTCTATTCTGCTTTCTCTTTCACTTTTTTTTTTCATTTTGAAAATGAAT